>NC_056752.1:7227500-7586250 GCF_018687715.1 Carya illinoinensis
ATTCATTGATCGCAATGCTTGAAACATCTTTGCAAAAAGACCCCACGTACAATAGAAAAGTGTATGCAATCTTCATTACAATTATTTTAAATTTTCACACAAAATATAATAAATAATTTAATTTTTTTAAATCATAATTCAATTTTTTTAAATTTCAAAACAATAATAATATTTTAATAATATTTTATTTTACTTTCAACTTTCATTTAAAATGATCTCATCTCATCTCACTATCCAAACAACATCTCAATGTTTGGAGACAATAGTTCAAGATCTTCAATCCCATAATTTTTATGGCCCTAAACAAGTCTCACGCCAATGGTATGATAAATTTTCTCAATCTCTCATTCAATTTGGCTTCACTTAATCAAAAGCTAATTATGGCCTCTTTACTTGCACCAATGGTGACACATTCACAACCCTTTTAGTCTGTGTAGAAGACATAGTAGTGGCTAGCAATTCCATTCATTCTATTTCTATTTTCAAAGCTTTTCTCAATCACCATTTTAAAATCAAAGATCTTGGTTCTTTAAGGCATTTTCTAGGCATTGAAATTGCTAGATCACTATCTGGTATTCATCTTTGTCAAAGAAAATATGCTCTAGACATTCTTTTAGACTATGGACGTCTAGCTTCCAAACCATTAAAAATTTCCATTGACCAAAATCACAAACTTAGCAGATCTTCTGGTTCCCCTCTACTTGATCCTACTATAGGCATTATAGGCAGACTGTTATATCTCACCATAACAAGACCAGACATCAATTACCTTACTCATGTTCTTAGTCAGTTTTTAGACATCCCTCTTCCAGTCAGCTTACTGCTACCCACAACATTTTCAGAAACATAAAAAATGCTCATGTCCAAGGTATCCTCCTATCTTCAACATCTCAAATTCATCTCAAAGGCTATTGCGATTCTGACTGGGCCTTCTGTCCAAACATAAGAAAATCTGTCACTGGCTATTGTATTTTCTTGGGCCCCTCTCTCATTTCATATAAATAATAATAATAATAATAAAAACGGTTGTATCTCAATCTTCTGTTGAGGCAAAATATCGAGCCATGGCTTCCATTTCAACAGAGTTCACTTGGCTCAAACAGCTCTTCTCTGACATGTCTATTGCTCATCCACAAGCTGTTGATTTGAATTGTGATAATCAAGCTGCAATTCACATAGAAGCTAACCATGTTTTCCATAAAAGAACCAAACATATTGAAGTGGACTGCCATCTAATCCGAGAAAAATTCTTGAAGGCAGTATCAAAATTGCTCATGTTCCAACTCATTCACAACTAGCTGATATATTTACCAAGTACTTTCCATCTCACATTCTCTACTCACACCTTTCCAAGATAGGAATAACAAATATCTATTCACCATCTCGTGTGTTGGGGGGGGGGGGGTGGGTATTGGAGCAACAGGCACCACAATATGCCACCACCTTGAAGCACCAGGATCATGATGATCATTTCAATCATGTTGTTATGCCATCACCTTGAAGCACTAGGATCATGATGATCAATTCAGTCGTGGCAACAACACTGCACCAGACTTTCAACTGCTGCCATCACATTCAACAATTATCAGCAAAGATTCTATTGTACATAATTTACTAGAAAGTCCCTCAAATGGATGAAGTGTCATGTACTATTTTGTATTTTCATAATTAGTTAGTAAATTGTACAAACTCTCTTTTATTCTCTAGTCTGTTAGCTAGCCGTACCTTTTGCTATATATAGATAGCATAGTCTGTAAAGTTTATCACAGATTGAATGAAAAGCTGAATTCCTTTTTCATCAACTCTACTCTTCTTTTTCTTATTCTTACACACCTAAACATCCAAACGTAGGGGCTCATTTAGATACTAAGAATATCTTAGAAGATCTATAAATAGTTGTGAAATAGTTTATGAATAATAATAAATTAGAGAGAAAAAGTTCAATAAAAATATTATAAAGTTAAAAACTTGTTTGAATATACTTTTTTAATATAATTTTTGTTTGGAAGTTTGGGAAAGTTGTATAAGGTTTTGTATTTTGTTTAGAAGTTTGAAATTGGAAAGTATTTTATGTTAGAGTAACGTTTGAAAATGAAATATATGAAAATACTTGAGAACAGTTGTATTTCCTAATGGACCTTACATTTCTTTGTTTTTTTTTTGTTTAGTTCAAGCAATGATAGTATCTTAAGCTAACGTTGAGCCTTTTGGTATCAGTTTTAATACTTTGGGGACTCAATACAAGCTTCAAGGAGTTGATGTTTTACATTCACACCATATTAATAATTTTGAGTTTTTTTAGGATTGTCAAAGGAAAAGGAGTTTATCTTTGATTTTTTACCAAAGAAAGGTATGTACTATTGGAATCTAAGGAGAAAGAAAGAAAGAATTGCACTTTCTTCCCTCAAATAAATATTAATACTTCTCTTTTGAAATACCATCACAAATTTACAAATTACTAAAGTGGCAAGATGGTCATTTCCTTAAATTTCAACTATTAACATTCTATAATTTCATTTATTTTTTTAATTAATGTTGACAAGATGTCATGAGATCTTAACAAGGGATAAATTTCAATTAATATTTCAAGTGAGTAGAATAACTTTCAATAATATGATATGGCTTATTATAGTGATGGTTTGAAGAGCTAAAGAATTTTCTCAAAAGACTGCCATACAAAGGTATAAAGGCATTGTTATGAATACCATATCGTACCGGTCGATACGGCCAGTATATAACGTACCAGCCACTATTTCAGTATAGGTATTTTAACTATTTCGTACTGGTTCAAATACTGACCATATCAGCCGATATTTCGACCTGTACAGACCTATGTATTGATCACCAGCATTTCGGCCCTTACTTTTTTTTTTTTCATTTCTTGAAACTACAAACTCATTTTTTACCCTCAATTCAGATCAAACTATTTATCATTTATATATATATGTATTTATATATAATTTATTCATATATCGATTATCCTAAAATGGTAGACAAAACGGTATTGATATCAAAATATTTCGTTCCAGTGTCTTGACCGATACGACATCCAGTACAGTATTCAAAACATTGCATAAAAGACCCATTTTCCTAATCTAGAGTTGGTCTCCATGTCAAGATTGCATTAAAATTAAGAGAAGTGATAGATGTAGTCGTGATTGTATAAGTGCTGTACAATTACTTTGAAAAAAGTAAATAAATATAAGATTTATATAAAAAAATATATATTTTTAATAATAAATCTCACACCTTCTTAAAGAAACTATACGGTATTTGCACACAAGATTTATTGGGAATTAATTAACCAACTACATTATGTTCTTTAAACCCATTAGAAAGCGCACACAAATTTCTTAGGTTTGTACTTCATCTTTTAGACTCCAACTAAATTACAGCATTAATAAAACAGTCCCTAGAAGTCAAATCATAGGTTGGACAAGTGAGCTACCTTTTCGACCCCACTACGTGTCTTTTGCTTCCAAATTCATTAAACAATAACTCATTGACGAATCGCAATGAGTCGTGACCATTTCGTTAGCAGTTTTTTTTTTGGAACATCCTATTTCTCTTAGTTTGGAGGGTGAGCGAACTAATGTTTCTTCACACTTCCTCTAACAACATCTCATCAAACGTCTCATATTAGTTCCTTGTATTCCTCAAGCAAAATTAGGGCTCTATAAATATCACCGGGTGCATGTTATCTTCAATCAACATAACTAGCAGATCATACCAGAAGTGAAACACCTCACAAAACATTCTTCTCCAAGTGTTTAAATCATGGCTTTTTCCAAGTATTGTTTCCTTCTGTCTATGATCATGGCATTGCTATTCTCAAGCACCGAGATGAGTCTAGCAGCTCGTCACTGTTGAATCAACCCAAGTATGAAGGGCTGCACATGTGCACCGTTTCTTCCTTTGTTGTATTAGGCACCGTAATTCTGCAGCAAATGTGGACCAAGAGAGCTCTTGATCAAGCTGCACCGAAATACACCTCCCTCTTGGTCAAGAAACGTGGGAGCTTTGTCCCCCATAATTTCTCCTATAAAAGGAGATGAATTCTGAAGAGAAACCCATTCTCACTGCGGTGAGAGATCAAGGGCAGTGGGTGAGGAAAGGAAGAGGGACGTGAGAGAGAGAAATAGAATTTTGTAGATTTTCTGAAAATCTTGTACAAATTCTATAAAAGAGGCTCCAGTGGACGTAAGCAATTTGCTGAACCACTTTAAAATTATTTTGTGTAATTTTCGGACAGGTTAGAGGCTCAACAAGTGGTATCAGAGCTCTGGTTCGATCTGTCCGAAAATTCAAGTTGCTCAAAATCAATTTTTGATCATACCACAATGTTCCTCTCATCAAGACGAATCCGTAGCCGCAAACGGCGTCGAAAACGGATGTCGGAGGTGCCCGTACGCGCCCCTGGAAGTCGGAGAGTGCGATGCACGCGCCTCAGTCGCACTGGAGGAAGAAGACGAAGTGGGATACACGCGCCACGCGCCCCCACGCGCGGCTGGAGGAAGAAGACGCGTGGAAGACACTGCCTCACGCGCCCCCACGCGCGGCAGATGATTAAGACGCGTGAGGGACATGCGCCCACGCGCCCTCACGCGCGGCTGGGGGTTGAAGACGCGTGTAGTGCACGCGCTCACGCGCCCCCACGCGCACTCGGAGTACTCTGGCGCGTGTGGTACACGCGCCAGACGCACCTCAGACGCCCTACTGCGGCGCGTGTGGTACACGCGCCAGAGAGATCTGGACCGTCCGATTTTCAGATCTTTGTTGGGCTAGATCTAAGCCATCCGGAGTCCGATTTCAACGATCAAATAGTGCTTTCCAACTATTTGGATCATTCCGGACTCATCCGTACGGTAGGAATGTCGAGATTCGCCATCAGTAATGTCGATCTGAACTGTCGATGTGTTGCAGATCATTTTGGGCTAGATCTACGCCGGTTGGAGTTCAATTGTGATGATCAAATAGTGTTGACAAACTATTTGGATCATTCCGAACTCATCTGTACGGTGAGAATGTGGAGATTCGCCATCGGTACTGTCGATCTGAACTGTCGATGTGTTGCAGATCATTTTGGGCTAGATCTACGCCGGTTGGAGTTCAATTGCGATGATCAAATAGTGGTGGCAAACTATTTGGATCATTCCGGACTCATCTGTACGGTGGGAATGTTGAGATTCGCCATCGGTACAGTCGATCTGAACTGTCGAGGTGTTGCAGATCATTTTGGGCTTGATCATAGCCAGTTGGAGTTCCATCGCGATGATCAAATAGTGGTGGCAAACTATTTGGATCATTCCGGACTCATCCGTACGGTGGGAATGTGGAGATTCGCCATCGGTACTGTCGATCTGAACTGTCGAGGTGTTGCAGATCATTTGTGGGCTTGATCGTAGCCAGTTGGAGTTCCATCGCGATGATCAAATAGTGGTGGCAAACTATTTGGATCATTCCGGACTCATCGGTACGGTGGAAATGTTGAGATTCGCCATCGGTACATTTGATCTGAACCGTCCACGTGTTGCAGATCAGTTGTGGGCTTGATCGTAGCCAGTTGGAGTCATGATGGACTCATTGGTTTTGGGCTTAATTTAAGCCAGTTGGGATCGTGAAATTTGATGGAGCAAATTTCAGATCATTGGATAATGCTGATTAACTTGTTATATCAGCAGGTTTTGGCAGTCATACAACTCATGGAGCATATTGTTATTAAGAGGAGAACCGCATCGGATCTCGTTGTGGCTTTCTTTGAAAAGCCAGTTACAAATAACAAAGTGCAGATGAAGCTTTGATGTGGTAGTGTGGATACGTACAGTCTAAGGAGGTTCTGTCTAGGAGATTGGAAATTTTAAGTGTGTCCATTGTGACCCTCCAATCTTTCCTGGGAACTGACTTAGTGAGGTACTATTCATTTCTACGGTAAATTCATTAAAGCAATGTCAGGAAGTAAGGTTTCAAATCTTGTCAGATTTAAGGTGGAGAAACGGTTCAATTTCAGATAAGGCAGAAGGTACTATTGTTGCCCAATAGCATTTGGTGTTGTGGTCAAAAGGTTGGGAGGTCATGAGAATGGCTATGAGTAATTCTGCAAAGAAGTCAAAATTGAAGTTTCTCAATGTAAGAGATCTTATCCTGGATGAGGAAGTGCGCAGAAGAGATTCTGGCAAGATTTCGAGTTGTTGGTCCTGAATGTTGATTGTAAGGACAGAGGCAAGTCAAGATCTGACAACAGATGACTCGCTAGAAATTGTGGCAAGTCAGGCCACAAGAGACTGCTAAAATCAGGATAAAATTGAGAATGATGCTGTGAATATGGTGACTGAAGAAATACATGGCGTTGCATTTCTTGCAGTGCACAATGCTGTTAAAGACAGCCTGAAGGCAGCAGTCATTCAGTAGTGTTTTCTCAAAGGCGTTGAAGGGCAAATCAATCCCTGAAGTCAACAGTGATACTAGCGACTGGTGAAACGGCTAGTACAAGGAGCAGTTTCGGCAAGTGGCTCCAAGTCAGTAAATGGAGATACTGGTATTGATGCTAATGTTGTGTCTCTCTCCATGAAAAAAGAGACATGTATATCCTCATGGCATGAGTTGCCATGATAGAGGATGTGTTAATGTTAGCAGATCCACAAGTTTACACACAGGCATTGGTTTGGCATTAATGCAGGGTGTGTGGTGGAAATTCATGTCGATGGCTGATGAACTTCCAGGAGAGCCAAACGTGAAAGTTACACCATAGTTTTCAGCAAGATTATTTTCGACATGGGCCGAAGTGAAATGCTTGGAATTAGTTTATTCTGAGTGGATATGCTTTTATGGTGAAGCATGATAGCGGGAGCTATGAAGATCTTCATTGAGGTGGAGCTTGGCTGTGGGACCAGTCAAAGTCACAAGATGGAGATTGTTGCTATTGTTGCCAATAGCATTTGGTGTTGGAAGGTCACGAAGGATTAATTGGTCTTGGCTCGGGTTAATTGTCGTGTGAATTAGAGAAAGTAAAAGGAACTCAGTTTTACTTTTCTAAAGAAATCTCCCTAGACCACGACATGAAGTACATGTGTGAGAGATGGGAACAAAATGTCAGATGTTTCAGGGATATCTACACCTAAAGAACTGCCAAGACGATTAGACCTCCATGGTGGTTACTACCTTAAAATGTATCATGCTGAATGAAGGTAGTGAACTACGGTATGAAGAAAAATCTTGCAAGAAGGGAGATTATGCAAGTCGGAGACTGCACACAAGATGGGCACATGCGACTGAAGATAGAAGCAGGATGAAGGGTCAGTCACCCAGATCAGAGATGAGACCTCAGCAACAGGTTCTCTGATATGTGTCAAGGTCTATGCGAGACCATTGATTCCCAGTGCAGTGGGAGATGTGTTGCCCTATGTAGATGTGTTGATTAAGGGCATTGTACGTGATGAACTAAAGTTATGCATCACTTTAGTTAGTCTTCTAAGTTGAAGACATGAGCTGTAAAATTGTATAAGGGATCATGCTGGAGATAGAACTCGGCATGTTGAGAACCAGTCTCCAAGTTGGAGATTGGTGTGATTGTAGGATTATGGAGCGTGATTGTAGGATTATGGAGCCTGGTTTGAAAGCTGTAAAGGCACCAAGCAGATTATTTGCTCGGATGTGGCTAGAGCGAAGCAGATTGTTCGCTCGGATGAGCCTAGAGCGAAGCTCAGTTTGCTCAAGGTGTACATGAGTGCGGACTCATGGACTCAAGCAAAAGAAGAATCCTAGAAAGTTGAGATTGTGCAATTGAGCACTGGTAAATCTCCTCTGAAGAAAATCTCTTGTAAGCTCCGTGGATGTAGACTATGCTGATGCATTTGAAGATGCATTTGGAGAGGCATCTGGATATCCATTTGAAGACGTACCTGAAGATGCATGTGATAGCGGATCTCTCATGGCTGACAAGCATTCAAAGAAAGAGGTGAATTCATTTGAAGAATGAATCAGTTTACAAGCAGCCTGGTATGGCATACTTGGGTGGAGGGGGTGATTGTTGAATCAACCCAAGTATGAAGGGCTGCACATGTGCACCGTTTCTTCCTTTGTTGTATTAGGCACCGTAATTCTGCAGCAAATGTGGACCAAGAGAGCTCTTGATCAAGCTGCACCGAAATACACCTCCCTCTTGGTCAAGAAACGTGGGAGCTTTGTCCCCCATAATTTCTCCTATAAAAGGAGATGAATTCTGAAGAGAAACCCATCCTCATTGCGGTGAGAGATCAAGGGCAGTGGGTGAGGAAAGGAAGAGGGACGTGAGAGAGAGAAATAGAATTTTGTAGATTTTCTGAAAATCTTGTACAAATTCTATAAAAGAGGCTCCAGTGGACGTAAGCAATTTGCTGAACCACTTTAAAATTGTTTTGTGTAATTTTCGGACAGGTTAGAGGCTCAACAGTCACCTCTTGGATACACCAGCAGCTCCGCCCCCAGCATTGACACTGCCTACAATCCCGTCCCTGCCCAAGGCAACCTTGCCTCCACTGCCCTCTGTGCCAACGCTGCCTACAGCCACATTGCCACCACTGCCTAGCACGCCATTGCCTACTTTACCGACTCAACCAAATCTTCCTATGCCTACATTGCCACCATTGCCTACAAACCCCTTGCCAACACTGCCAACTCAACCAACTCTTCCAAAGTCCACCTTGCCGCCGCTGCCAAGCACCCAACTCCCAACACTGCCAACAATGCCCACGATCCCCAACGTGGCACTACCTCCGATGCCAGCTTTTCCGTTGCCCACCATTCCAACCACAATCCCTTCAATCCCCTCCATTCCAACTACAATCCCAACAATTCCTTTCCTCTCCCCACCACCATCAAATTAAACACCGGTTCTTGAGATGCCTCATGTTCGTGCTTCATACGTTCTCCTACTTCAGTTTGGATGTTTCTTTGCGCAGTACTTGAGCTATTCTGGATTATGTTAGAACCTGTTTCTTTTCTTATATTGAGAGTTTTCACAGTCGTGAGGGGTTCATTTGCATTTGTCTGTATAAGAGAATATGATGTTTCATTTCTATAGTTTTCGTGCCGTTCTTAATTGATTATGTCAGCGACGCTTGTGTTTGTTATTATATTGTAACCGACCTTACGAGTATTCAATATATGATATCTATTTTGTTTTTCAGTCTCAACTCTTTTTCCTCTGATAATCGATCGAGTCCCTATATTAATACCTTTATTAAGAGTTAAGTGCATGCGCTTGGGACTTCTATTAGACCTTATCATGCACTGTCTTTTCTATAATCATTTGGCAGTATTTTACACTTTGAACTCCGAACTACGTACCAAAAGTACGAATTATTCATTGTACTATGATATTATAAAAAGCATACAAAAACATCATTATCTATTTTGACCGTTAAGATGAATGAAAAGTGGATAAGAAAAAGTGATATCGCACATTCTTGACGGTTGGATATTCTTAATATGAAGCTACGGCCCATTATTAACTTTTTGTGGTTAGATGGCGGTTTGCTTTAGTTTTGATTCTTTCAGATGTAAAATGCAAATGATTTGATCTTGTCTATGAACAAAAAGAAATGTTGTTTATGAGTTTCTATCATCTACTAGACTACGTTTGGGAACGTAATTGTTTTCAAATATTCTCAAACTATTTCATCATTATTCAGTACTGTTATTCTTATACTATTTTTTTTTACTATTAATAAATTATTTCACTAGTATTTATAAATATTCTAAATATTCAAATGGACTCTAAATCTTATCCATCATTATAGTTTTATTCACCTAAAAACAAATGAAGCGTATATATATATATATATATATGATTATGCAAAAAGTTGGAAGATTTGATGAAAGACTACATATATGTTGACATTGTTGAGGGAAAAAATAACGATGATGATCTCATCAACAAGGGAAAAACTTCAAGGGAGAAATTTCTCGTGTTACTACTAATAATTTTGGGTTAGGTGCAGAAGCTAGCAGTACTTATTGACACTGCCATCTGCCATATTTTGGCTAAATAATATAACAAAATTTGACTTGGCATGGTACATGTCAAAGAACAATAACAAAAATATGAACATCTACAAATAAAATAATATAAAACCTAAAATAATTTAAAATTACAAATAAAAAATAAATTGAAACCTGAAAATTTAACATTTATATAACTAAAATTAAAAATCAATGAAAAACAATAATAATAATCGAAAAAATTTAAAAAGAAAAAAAAAATGGCCAGGGACGTTGCTTGTATTGATAGCAAGGGATTTGATGAAAAATGAAGTCTTCATGCATTGTTATTAGATAAAAACATATTCATAAAAACATATTAATATTTTATTGTTATATAAAGAGTGTTTAGTTAATCCAAAAGGCAAAACACGTGATATTAGCCAAATAATGACTTTGCCTTTACCTATTTTAATGAGAGTGCTCTTAGGTGTTTGCTTAGCAACCTAGGCCCTACTTGGGAAAAAGCCATGCCTAGGTGGGCAACCCCGCAAGCAACCTTTAGGTTATGTTTGAAACACAAATTCATTTTAATTCAATTCAAATTAATTATTGATAAAATCTATTATCTTTTTAACTTTTTATAAAAATGTTAAACTCATATCAAACTATTTAATTTATACTTTCAAATACATATCTCAACCTATTTTAAACTATGTTGTAGATTTATTTTTATATAATCTGTTTCTTCCTTAAATTTAAACACATTGCTTTGTGTTACATCTCACCACTGCTGACAGCTTTAATGCAGATCAGAGTATGTGCTTTCTTTCCGGTCTTGGCCACCCGATTCAGGCGATCAAGTCTGTTTTTTGGGAGATTAACAAACTACATTCTGTACACCACATAAAATATTTGACTATACTACAACATTAATAAGACTCTGTCCCAACAAGTAATTGACGAATCATAGGTTGGACAAGTGAGCTACCTCTCCACTCCAATACGTGTCTTTTGCTCCCAAATTGGTTCAATAACTCATGCACATATTTTAATGAGTCGTAACCCTTGTAGGTCTGATTTCCTTGAGGCTTCTGGGTGGGATGTCGAGAGTCATCTTTCCGGTTTAGTTAGCAGCTTTATTTTTACCTCCAATCTATCACAGTTTGGAAGGTGAGCGAACTAATGTTTCTTTCCACTTCCTACAACCATATCTCATCAAACTCAAATTAGTTCCTTCTATTCCTCAATATCCCTCAAAATTAGGCCTTTATAAATACCACCTGCTATACGTTGTCTTCTATCAACACCACAAGCCAATACCTGAAGTGAACCAGCTCCAAAAACATTCTTCTCCTAGCATTTAAACCATGGCTTTTTCCAAGTATTGCTTACTTCTGTCTATGATCATGGCATTGTTATTCTCAAGCACCGAGATGAGTCTCGCTGCTCGGCACCTCTTGGATACACCAACTGCTCCGCCCCCAGCATTGACACTGCCTACAATACCATCTCTGCCCAAGGCGACCCTGCCTCCACTGCCCTCTGTGCCAACGCTGCCTAAAGCCACATTGCCACCACTGCCTAGTACGCCATTGCCTACTTTGCCGACTCAACCTACTCTTCCAAAGCCCACATTGCCACCATTGCCGACAAACCCATTGCCAACACAGCCAACTCTTCCAAAGTCCATGTTGCCGCCGCTGCCAAGCACCCAATTCCCAACACTGCCAACAATACCCACCGTCCCCAAGGTGGCACTACCTCCACTGCAAGCTATTCCAATGCCCACCATTCCAAACACAATACCTTCAATCCCCTCCATTCCAACTACTATCCCGACAATTCCCTTCCTCTCCCCACCACCTTCAAATTAAACACTAGTTCTTGAGATGCCACATTTCCATTATTCATTCTTCTATATACTTTGTTTGCGCTAGTACTCATGTTGTTCTGGATTATGATAGAACTTGATTCTCTAATTATATTGAGAGCTTTCACAGTCTTTAGGGGTTCATTTGCATTTATCTGTACAATAGATTTTGATGTTTTATTTCTATAATTTTCATCATGTCAATTCTCTTTGATCATGTCGGTAACATTTGTGAGTGTTATTCTATTGTAATCGTCCATATGACTAATGAAAATATGATATCTTTTGTGTTTTATTAGTCTCAACTCTCACTACCTTCCCATCGAATTTATGAATTGCCTTAAGAATTAAGTGGGCTTGGGATTTTCGTACTACTTCATGTACCATCTTTTCTATAACAATTTGGGAAAAGAGGGACTCACTGCAGTGTCCAGACGGATCACAAAAACCAAAGTCAATGTGGGTGCAAAACCTAGATTCTATCCTCGATCTGCATTGCCAATCCATGTGATATTGATTTGAGGTAACAGCAGTACTACTACGACAATATACAACCGACACAGAGACAGTCGAGCTATATAGAAGCATGGAATCCATATCTAGTGTGTAAAAACTAAAAATGTATGGTAATCTTTATTGACAATTTTTTCAGAAAATACTCTCCACTTCTCAACTAATAATTATTTTACACTTTACGCTCTAAATGAATCAAAAGTAATATACTACGACGTGCACCCTCCAATTATAAGAAAGTAACAAAAAACATCATTATTTATTTTGAACATCGAGATGGATGAAAAATAGGTAAGAAAAAGTGATGTTGTAAATTGTA
Source organism: Carya illinoinensis (assembly GCF_018687715.1). Lineage (NCBI taxonomy): Eukaryota > Viridiplantae > Streptophyta > Magnoliopsida > Fagales > Juglandaceae > Carya > Carya illinoinensis. The sequence goes on from NC_056752.1 coordinate 7,240,163, forward strand.
AAACGCACGTTAATTGAAGAGAAATGTTGTTTGTGAAGAGCTATTATTTGTTCATCATGTACATGAAGAGAAATGTTGTTTGTGAGTTCTTATCATCTACTTATAATCTTATCCATCATTGTAGTTTAACTCAACTGAAAATAATAACATATGATTATGCAAAAAGTTGGAAAATCCAATGAAAAATTACATTCTGAGGATAAAAAAAAAGGAAAATGAACATTTGAGTTAACTGCGAGCTCAATTCTAATTATTTTATTTTAAGGCAAAGATATCTATGGATAATTATTTTTTTGGTTCAAGATAATTTCATCACTAAATAAAAAGAAATATATAAAAATGGGGTGAGGATCCCAAAAAACACCTACACACATACATTAGACACAACACAGATCAAATTAAAACCTAATCGGGAAATGGAATCAAATAATTGGTCCAGACATATGATTAGCTCTCACGAAAGCAGTTTTTAAAGAAATTCTTTGATCGCAATGCTTGAAACATCTTTGCAAACAGACCCGACCTACAGTACGCAGAATCTTGATTACAATTTTTTTAAATTTTTACACAAAATATAATCAATAATTCAATTTTTTTAAATCACAATTCAATTTTTTTAAATCTTAAAATACTAATAATATTAAAAAATAATATTTTAACAATATTTTATTAAACTTTCATCTAAAATGATCTTATCTTATCTCTCCAAACAACCTCTCAATATTTGGATACAATAGTTAAAGATCTTCAATCCCATAATTTTTGCATTTATATATGGAAAATGCTATTTAACCTTCTCAATATTACTGCTCAAGTAAGCAAAAAATTAATTAAAAAAATTTAAATATATGAGCGGTCTAAATGAGAGAACAAACTCCTAAGACATACTAACATTTTCCTTCTATATATATCTAACGGACGGTAAAATGAAAGAACAATAGGTATAAGAATTAATTACAGTTGATAGAAGTGATACCAGCAGCATTTTATTCAATAAAAGAACAAAAAGGCCCTTCTTCTTCTTCTTTTTTATTTAATATTTAGTTAAAATAATATATTTATAACCTAATTACGTTGAACCCTTTGGTATCATTTTTAATATTTTAGTGATTCATGATCCATTCATGAATTTTTAAGAGCTAAAATTGTAACTCTATCATTTTTCATTAATTTTATCAAAAGACTGCACCACAAAGATATATATATAGAGGGTCCATTTTCCTACATGGATTCGAGAATCGAAACTCGACTGGTTTGCACAGCTTAGAGCTGAAAACGTTTATTTCAAGGGTGAGAAATTCCCCTGTTACTACTTCTTATCATTTTGGGTTAGGTGCTAAAAAAAAAAAAAAAAAAAGACGTACGAAATCTTTTGAATTGTGACGAAAAAAACAAAAAATAAAAGCAGTCAAAACCTGAAAATAAATAACTAAAAATAAAAACCCAAGAAAAATGAGAAAAAAAAGTGGCATGCCACAGAACTGACACATGGATGTTAGACCTATGTTAAATTATTTATGTGGAATTCTATATATAATCGCGAAGTGTATAAATGCTATATAATTATTTTGAAAAAGATCAGTAGGTCAACTATTAAAAAATTAATTTTTTTTTCATGTGAGTCTCATATTTTATTCACTTTTTTCAAAAACGATTATACGACAGTTGCATAATTCACGATTGCAAATATCTTTTCTCATTATTTAATTCCCCTAACCAAGATTGCATTAAAACTAAACACAATGCCTCCTGTTACTTCTCACAGCTGCTTTAATTTATGCAGAAACATGATGCTGCATCCCAATTCATGGCTTCATGCGATCATATTTGTTTTGTTGGGAATTCATTAACCAACTACGTTCTTAATCCCATCATAAACGACACACACAAATTTGTTAAGGTACTTTATCTTCTGGACTCCAACTACATTACAACATCTACAAAGACTGTCTCCCAACAAGTCATAGTCAAATCATAGGTTGGACAAGTGAGCTACCTCCTTAACCTCACTACGTGTCTTTTGGTCCCAAATTCTTTCAAAATAACTCACCTCCAATTTGTCTAATTAGTTTGGATTTTGGAAGGTGAACGAACTAATGTTTCTTTCCACTTCCTACAACCACAATTCATCAAACACGCATTAGTTCTTTCTTTCTAACTCTCAAGATCCCTCAAAATTAGGCCTCTATAAATACCACAGGCTACATGTTGTCTCCAATCAACACCATACTAGCCATTAATATCAGAAGTTTAATAGCTCCCAAAACTTTCTTCTCCGAGTTAATTTAAACCATGGCTTTTTCGAAGTTTTGTTTCCTTATGTCTATGATCATGGCATTGTTACTCTCAAGCACCGAGATGGGTCTAGCTGCTCGACACCTCTTGGATACACCAGCTGCTCCGCCGCCAGCAATGACACTGCCTACAATCCCATCCCTGCCCAAGGCCACCTTGCCTCCCCTGCCATCTGTGCCAACGCTGCCTAAAGCCACATTGCCACCATTGCCAAGCACGCCATTGCCTACTTTGCCGACTCAACCTACTCTACCGAAGCCTACATTGCCACCATTGCCTTCAAACCCATTGCCAACAACGCCAACAGTCCCCAAGTTGGCACTACCTCCGCTGCCAGCTATCCCATTGCCCACCATTCCAACTTCAATCCCCTCCATTCCAACGAAAATTCCGACAATTCCTTTCCTCTCCCCACCACCTTCAAATTAGACACTAGTCCTTGAGATACCCCATTTCATTTCTTCGTTCTTCTACTTTGAATTTCTTTGTGCCAGGTGTTGTTGTCCAGTGTGGTAGAACCTGTTTCTTTTCTTATATTGGGAATTTATACTAGTCTTGAGTGGGTCATTTGCATTTGTCTGTAGAGATTTTGATGTTTCGAAGTCATTATTTGGTTATGTCAGCGACACTTGTGAGTGTTATAATGTTGTAATCATCCTTATGATTATAGAATGAATATATGATATATTTTTTTGTTGTTTGTTAGTCGCAAGCACTCTCATTAGCTTCCCATCGGATTTATGCACTCCTCTCCTTCCTATAACAATCTGAGTGCCTAAATTACCTTTCAGTGGTAAGTTGGCTTGGATAAAATAATCATTCACTCAGGGCAGATTGATCACAAAAACCAAGGAAAAAGTTGTATAATAATAACAGTTGAACTAATTAAGTTTGAGCTATCATGCTAAATTAAATGTCGATCCACGAGGAGCATCTTACACTAGAGTGATGAACTTTTTGTATTTCTCAGATAGAAAACCGAGAAAAACATGATCAAAATGGCCATCTGATCGAGTACTTGCCGCATCTATAACATGAGAGAGTCACCTTCTAAGACTGATTTTGGGTCCCATTTTGGTTGATTTACACATTTGATGACTAATAGCCGGTCCCTTAAAAAAAAAGTGTGATGAATCATATATAGTCCATATATAAGCAGATATGTTTGCTGCTTTCCTATAGGCTTCTTAGCTTGAGTTGAACATGAGTCTTCGCTTGGGAGGTGAATTAACCAAAGCTAATTACTTCAAGATTTTTCCGGACATGTTGTGGGTCTAAGGAATTAAAGACGACAAACCCAAGTCACAACCGGCCGGAGCCGCCCAAAGTGGGGCTTGGGTGTCCAAATAAAATCCCAGCACAATTACTATACAAAGACCAATAAAAAGGGGAAAATGCTAGAAATGGAAACGAGTTATATCTTTTAATCTCAATTTTTCTTGTTGATTAGGTGCCAAAGAAAAGGTTGTCCCTATAACAATTAATGATTTAACGATCTAGAATGTTATTGCCAACTTTGATTTCATGTAGTGGCCGGCTACTGTGCCAACAGATAGATTGCATATGTAAGCTGGGAGCATGTCGAATTTTGTTTTTCAGGAAAGTACGTAGTAAGATCAATAAATACAGATAATCAGACCGATCAGATCTTTGTTGGTGTTCGAGAAGCCATAGGAGTCTCGACTTAACAAATATGTTAAAGTATCTACTGCAACCACATCAGATCCCTCAAGCTCCAGCTCTATAGATTGTGCACACAATGAGTGTCCAAGAAGTACCATTACCAATATGGCAAGAGTACCTCTTCAAGATCATGACAGCAAGCCTCCAGACAGCAAGCCTTGCAAATATGGAAGCTCACACTTAAGGCAAGTCTTTGCAAGAATCATGGATCCTAAAAAATCTGCTATATAACTCTGTAATCCCATTGATTCAGCAAATCAATCTTATTTATGTTAATTGTATTATTTGCTTCCTTGTATAGAAAATAATGTGCATCTCTCAAGAGTGTATCTTTTGATTCTTTTATTGACTTGTACAAACTATATAATGAATATACAATATACTAGTTTGGTGTGTTAGCCAAAACCATTTTTCTGTGATTTTGTTCATAGTATCAGAGCTGTATTCAGCTCACGCTCATACATCCTGGTTCAATGGCTTTTCCAAATACTACTTCTACTACTCCTTTTGTTTTTCCATACTTTACCCAATTAACTGGGGTTAAACTTGATGGAAATAACTACTTGCAATGGCTATCTCAACTGGTTCCTGTTATGAGAAGTCATGATATGATGGGCATTGTGGATGGTTCTGAATCATGCCCTACCACTTTGATCTCTGATGCTCGAAGCAAAGAGATTCCAAATCCAGCTTATGCTCTATGGATAAAGAAGGATCAATTCCTTCTCGGATGGATCAATATGACCCTATCTGAATCGGTGCTTTCTACAATTTATGGATTGCAAACTTCTCACCAAGTTTGGACTACCCTTGCCAGTCGATTTGCATCACAATCTAGATATCATGTCTCTCACCTAAAGAGACAATTGCAATGCCTTTCTCAAGGTACCAAATCATGTTCTGAATACCTGCAAAGTGCCAAAGTTCTAGCAGAACAACTTGCTGCAGTTGGTAAACCCACTGAGGATGAGGACTTAATTTCCTTCATTATTAGTGGGTTTAATCCTTCCTTCAATGGATTTATCACTTCTTTCTCTCTTGCTACAAGAGACAATCCTCTAACATTTCTTGACTTTCAAGATGAGTTACTTAGTCATGAAATACTCCTCAAACAACAAACTCATTCTCCTGATCCAACAAACTTTGCTTTATTTATGCCAAAATCCAACTCCTCACAACAAAACAGATTTCCTTCACATAATGGAGCACCCCACTTCCACAAGAAAGGAAAAAATCCTCAAACATACAATTACCCTCCAAGAAATGGGCCCTTTAAACCCTCTGTAGGTTCAGCACCTAAGCCACCACAGCAAAATAATGCTCAAAGCTTCAGCAACACTAGCAGGCCATCATGTCAAATTTGTGGAAAAACCAGCCATACAGCTATTGATTACTTTCATAGGATGGATTATTCCTATCAAGGAAGGCATCCTCCTTCTCAGTTTGCTGCCATGGTGGCTCACACCAACCAAGTATTGGATGAACAACCTTGGTATGTTGATAGTGGTGCCAATGCGCACATCACCAATGACTTGGAGAACCTGACCATCCAGTAACCTTTTTAAGGTCATGACACAGTTACAGTTGGCGATAGAGCTGGAATTCCCATCCAAAACACTGGTTCTTCCATCATTCACTTATCTACATCTCATTTTCATCTTAAAAATGTGTTGCATTGTCCACAGGCCTCGGCCAACTTGCTCTCTATTAATAAATTCTGTTCTGATAACAATTGCTATTTTGTCCTAACCTCTTCTCATTTCTTGGTGAAGGACAATCAGACCAGAGCCATACTCTTAGAAGGCAAAGTTGAGAATGGGTTGTACCCCTTGCGGGTTTCAAGGATCTTTCTTAAAAAATAAGCATGTTTTTACTGCCTTTATTGGATTAAAGACCACTCTTCCTATGTGGCATTTTAGACTAGGACATTCCTCATTTGTACTAATCTCTCGAATAATAAAAGATTATCATTTACCACTCTCTCATGCAAATGATAATGAGAAGTCCTTTTGTGATTCATATCAGCTTGGTAAAAGTAAAAAGCTTCCATTTTCTACCTCTCACAAGATCTCTACTGCTCCTTTAGAACTAATTCATACAGATTTATGGACCTCTCCTATCTCTTCTATTAGTGGCTGCAAGTACTACATAATATTTGTGGATGACTTTTCACGCTACACTTGGTTTTATCCTCTTCGAACTAAAGCAGAAACATATGAGTATTTTGTTAAGTTCAAGACTCTTGAAGAAACTCAATTCTCATGTAAAATCAAAAAGTTGCAAACTGATGGAGGAGGGGAGTATAATTCACTTCAGTTTCAATCCTTTTTGACCCAAAATGGCATTATGCATCGTAAATCTTGCCCCCACACCTCACAACAAAATGGATTGGCTGAAAGAAAACTCCGTCATATCCTTGAAACAGGTCTCACTCTTCTTGCCCATTCAGGCCTTTCAAACACCTATTGGGTTGATGTCTTCCTCACCTCTATTTACATCATCAACAGGCTGCCTACTGCTATTCTTACCCACAAATCCCCGTATGAAAAACTCTTCAAAATGGCGCCTAATTATTCTGTACTCAGGGCCTTTGGTTGTAAATGTTTCCCTTTACTTCGGCCTTACACCACTCACAAGTTAGAATATCGGTCCAAAATTTGTATTTTTCTTGGCTACAGTCCTGCTAGCTATCGTTGTCTTGATCCATTTTCAGGTAGAGTTTATCTCTCTAGACATGTCATTTTTTATGAAAGATCCTTTCCAGCAAAGGAACATCCTACATTGCAACTACCATCCAAGATTAATGCTGCTGCTGATCATCCTTTTCAACTCTCTGTAAGTTTTCCTCCTGCTAATACCATTACCATTGATTCTAAAAATTCTAGCACTGCATTACCTATCTCTCCTGACATCCATAACTCTCAATCTTTGAGTCCCTCATTGTCTCTTGACCCTTCCCCACCTTACTCAGCCCCTACAGATGCTACTTTTGACCCATTACCACATCCTGTCATCAATTCTACTCCTCACTTATCTGAACCAGCAGTTGAGGTCCCAATTTCCCATCCAATGCAAACTAGGTCACGTACTGGTTCCCTTCAACCCAAATCATTCCCAGATTTCAAGCTTTATTACTCCACTAGATATCCTCTTCTTGCCATACAAGCTCAATCTTCACCAGTTGAACCTACTTGTTTCTCCAAGGCCATTGCTGATCCATGCTGGAAAGATGCCATGTCTCAAGAGTTTGCTCCTCTTCTCTCCAATGACACATGGACACTTTGTCCAAGACCACCCCATCAAAATTTTATCAGAAATAAGTGGGTTTACAGAATCAAACAGCACTCTGATGGGTCCATAGACAGGTTCAAAGCACACTTAGTTGCTAAGGGCTTTAAGCAACAACTTGGCATTGACTACACAGATAGGTTTAGTCCAATTATTAAAGCATCTACCATTCGCATTGTGTTGGCCCTAGCAGTACATTTTCATTGGCCCATTAGACAACTTGATGTGTCTAATGCTTTCCTACATGGAACCTTAATGGAAGAAGTGTTCATGGAACAACCTCAAGGGTTTGTTGATGCTCAACACCCAGATTATGTTTGCAAACTTCATAAAGCAATCTATGGTTTAAAACAGGCCCCAAGAACCTGGTTTCACTGCTTATCTTCCTCATTACTTGATCTCGGGTTCACAGCATCCTTGGTTGACACCTCCTTGTTTGTCTTTATTCATGAGGAAATCAAGGTCTTCATGCTCATATATGTGGATGACATCATTGTTACTGGTACTCATAACTCTGTTATTTCCTCTATGATTTCTCAGTTGCAGCAAAGGTTTCCTCTCAAGGACTTGGGGCCACTTAGTCCTTGGTATTCAGGCCACACGATCAGCTACTGGCCTACACCTCTGTCAATCTAAATACATTCACGATCTTTTGCACCGTACTCGCATGATTGGAGCCAAACCAACCAGCTCTCCTTGCCCATCTAGTTCCATGCTGTCCAAATATGATGGGGATGTGCTTCCTAACCCATCTGAATATCGTCAAGTTGTTGGATCCTTGCAATATTGCACGTTGACACGACCCGACATTGCCTTTTCAATTAACCAACTCTATCAACATATGCATTGCCCCTCAACTACCCATTGGTCAGTTGTTAAACGTGTTCTAAGGTACCTAAAAAGCTCTAGTGATCATGGTCTCTTTTACTCTCCTGGCAGCCTTCATCTTCAAGCCTTTTGTGACTCCGATTGGGCAGGGAATCCAGATGACATTCGTTCTACCTCTGGATTTGGTATTTTTCTTAGCAACTCTTTAGTCTCTTGGAGTGCCAAGAAGCAGGTGGTGGTGTTTCAGTCCAGCACAGAAGCTGAGTACCGAGGTATGGCCATCACCACTGTTGAATTGTTTTGGCTTCGCATGCTTTTTAAGAATCTTCATATCCCTCTCATACAGCCACCTATACTTTGGTGTGACAATATTAGTGCCCTTGCCCTTGCCTCTAATCCGGTGTTTCATGCACACACTAAACACATAGAGGTCGACTATCACTTTATCTGTGAAAAAGTATTGAATGGTGACATTCTTCTAAAATTTATTTCGACTAATGATCAATTGGCTGATATTTTCACTAAGGGTCTCTCCTTTGCTAGATTCTCTCTTCTCAAGTCCAAGCTCTTGGTTCAACCTCTTCCCATTCGCTTGCGGGAGGATGTTAAAGTATCTACTGCAACCACATCAAGCTCCAGCTCTACAGATTGTGCACACAATGAGTGTCCAAGAAGTACCATTTACCAATATGGCAAGAGTAACTCTTCAAGATCATGACAGAAAGCCTCCAGATAGCAAGCCTTGCAAATATGGAAGCTCACACTTAAGGCAAGTCTTTGCAAGAATCATGGATCCTACAAAATCTGCTATATAACTCCATAATTCCATTGATTCAGCAAATTAATCTTATTTATGTTAATTGTATTATTTGCTTCCTTGTATAGAAAATAATATGCATCTCTCAAGAGTGTATCTTTTGATTCTTTTATTGACTTGTACAAACTATATAATGAATATACAATATACTGATTTGGTGTGTTAGCCAAAACCATTTTTCTGTGATTTTGTTCAAAATACACAATGGCCAAAGATTTGGATCTAACTCCAAGAAGAGCTGTGCCCAACGACTCGAAACTCCCAAGTACTCCTGCAATTCGTTTTAGATGATACTACTGCAACTTAATTAAAAGTGTTGATCTTAGCCCGTACTTTTCATAAATTAAGAAGCTGGAGTACTTTAAATTCTAGAAAAAAGGCAATTATCAGAATTCAGAGCAATATTTTTTACAGAGCCCCGGCCTTTGATCCTAACACTGATCTTTGATCGACTGTTTATACATGTTTCAGGACAGCAAAGCATCCTCTCCTTTCAATTTAAATATTTGCAGGAGAGTACTAATGCTACTTATAATTTAATTATAAGTTTCAAGGATACAAGTAATTTTTTTCTAAACTCTTTGTAAAATGTTAGATCTCGCAAAGTGATCTTTTTACGTCTTTTTTCACGAAGAAATTCATGACACTTTTTATAAAAAGTTTGTAGAAAATTTATATATTTAGAATTTGTATAAATGATTTTTCCTTCTCGCATCTAAGGAGGAAATCGTACAATAGCCCACAATTCAATGGCGGCTTGTTAAAAGTCAACTCGAAATGAATAATGTTGTCCTATTTTTGACGTACCCTACACGGTGGGTGTAGCAGTGTTATATATATTTATATATATACTACGATTGTCACAACGTGCAGTGCACGTCATGTGCCCAGCTGAGAAAAAAATCGTACTAGCTGACAAATGAGAAAGTAAACAAAAAGATTCAAATAGATTTTAAAGAGATGAAATAAGTTAAATATTTATAAAATTTAAAATTAAATGAAATAAAATGAAGTATAATATTAAAATATAATTTTTAAATTTTTTATATTATATTTTTAAGAATATTTAGTATCAATTTAGAAGAAAAAAAAAGACTATAACGTGATTGTTAAGTCAAAACTCATTTCTAACGTCTAAATTTTGATAATAATATGATAATTTTGAGTTTTAAAATAAAATATTAAAATATTATATTTTAATATTATTTTTTTTTAAATTTGAAAAAATTAAAAAAAATTTAAATTAGTTATTATATTTTATATGAAGATTAAAAAAACTATAATGATGAGATAATAATTTTAAATTTAAGATAAAAATTTTTAACTATCAAACCGAAACTTGTCACTATTTAATTACTAAAACCCTAACAACTCTCGCTCTCTCTCTCTTCCTTCCGCGTTGCCACTCACTAGTTTCTCCAAACTTGTCACACGTCCCAAGAAATAGAAAGAGAAAATGTGTAAGAGTTTTGCTATATACAAGCACAGTCGCGTACTAATCTGTGTACTAATACTGATTTATTCACTTAAAATTTAAATTAACATTATTTTTAATAAAATCTACTTTTTGACCAATCACATTATATTAGTACACAGATTAGTGCACAATTATATTTGTAACTATATTTTTTCAATATGTAATAGAAAGAATTTGAGGGAAAGAGAGACAAAGGAAGCAAAAGAGAGTTCGAGTTTTCTTTTAATTCCTCTGTACGTTGATCATCACTTATTTGTACACTTTATCTAATCAAGGCACTGTGGCTTTATTATAATTATGAAGCCATATTACCAATAGTTTTTCAATTTGGATTGTTCTGATGTACCTTGGTATGATTTTCTCTGTGTGTGAATTTTTATTCTGTTTTGATTTTATTTTCTAATTTGTTGCGTTATCGTGAGATCGTGTGCATATGAGTATGATTTTCTTTCTATACAAATTCGAGTGTTAATTTTGTAATAGTCTAATAAAATTTTTTCCTCTTCTTTAAGTCTATAATGTATATGAATGTTTTGCTGATCAACTTGCACACATTCAAACAAAAAGTGAATGAATTGAGAAAAAGGACAATGAATTGAAAGTTGACTGAAAGGTTTGTGTGGAAAAGTGAAGATTAGAAAATAAAGAGCGGAAGAAGATGAAACAAAATGAAAACATCCAAAAATCAAGCGGTAGACAAAAAAGCAGAAGAAAACAAAAGGAACTTTTCTCATAAAATTAGGGGCAAAATAGAAAAAAAAAATAATAATGGACTAAAATACTGTTCTATCAAACAAAACTCAATTATTTTTTATTTAGATTCCACACTATTATTCAACACGTGGGTCCATTTCCTTAGACCGTAGCCACGGTGTCTGGCATGCATGAAATAGATAGTACGACACATTATTAAAAAAAGACAAAATAAAAAAAGGCATGCATGCAAAGAATTCTCTGGAGTGACACCGTGACAGAAAATAATCCCACATTGCTTAATATCAAACGCGTATGATCAGTGATAAATCACAAGACTACAAATTATTTTTTGATTCATGATATGATAACATAATATTCCGGTTCCTTAAGTCAATGCATGCAGATAGCTATGTAGTTTATTTTAAATGAGATAAATTGAGATTAAAATTAAAAGTTAAATTAAATATTATTAAAATATAATTTTTTTAATATAATTTTTATTTTAGAATTTAAAAAAATTAAATTATTTATTTTATTTTATGTAAAAATATAAAAAATTATAATAAAATAAGATAGGAGAAATTGAAAAAAATTATAAAAACAAACGAAGGTATATCTATGTGGCCTTTGTCTCTCGAGCTTTGCTACTCATAAGCCCATACAACACATATCATATTATTTTTTATTTTTTTTATTTTTTAAATTTTGTTTTTAAATTTTATTTAGCTTTATTCTTTTTAAAATAATAGAATTCTTCTATTAATCATCCATATACTATACATTTAATAAAAGAAAAAAATTAAAAAAATAATAAAAAGAATAATGTGTGGTGTATGAGGCTTATTAATAGAATTTTTCTTGTCTCTTTAGCCGTGAGTGATCACTCCCTGATTCTTCTGAAGTACTTTAATTGAACACTCATTAGTCATTGGCTTCCAGTCTGTAGAAGTGATAGCCTCGCATTAGCAGGATTGGTTAGCCAGTACCGATAAGTTCAATGAAAAGATCTTATATGTATTGTATAGTAATTTTTTTTTTTAAATATATTATATTTTTTTTTTAAATTTTAAAAATATCTACCTAAATAAACAGAATTAAATAGTAAAAATTGATAATATACAGTAAGTAAACAGTATATGATCAGTATAAAACTAACATAAATAATCATTATCAGTAAAAACTTACATGAACAATATATAAATAGTGCACAATTCTCTCTCTATAAAATAGTGGGACACAAACTTTTTTTTAAATTTTAAAAATTAAAAATTATTTTATTTCATCTCACTGTCAAAATATATTTTTTTACAAATTATTTCATTTTATATTAATTAAAAAATTTTATTATTACTCAAAATATCATTTTTATCTAAACTACATAACCAAACTACACCTATTTTTTTTTTTTTTGAGATAAAGAGACCACTTCTCATTAAAACAGAAACAGTTGTAACAGATGACTCTAAGGCTACAGATCAGCTTAGAGTACCACGATTACTTCATTTCCTTAGTTACTACAGACATGATACATTCTGGACAAAGTTCAATGTCATATACATCAGCCACGCTCTCCATTGCCGTTTGAGCCAATTGGTGAGCAGCCTCATTAAGGCCACGCAGGACATGTGAGCAGCTCCAGCTAGTGCATGAGTTCAAAATCTCTCTTGCATCACGAACCAAACATCCTCCCATACTCTAGTCCGGACCATGTTTCTGAAGCAAGTCCACCACCTGCTTAGAGTCACCTTCCAAGCACACCTTGTTAAGGCCTAGCTCCTTGATGAAAATTGCTGCCATTAGAGCTCCATATGCCTCTGCATCAAAAGGTCTCTCCCGAAATGGTCTCTGGGCACGAAGGGCACCCACCACTTGGCCTGTGTGATCACGGATTAGGACTCCTATGCCAATCCTACCTTCCCCTGTCCTGACAGCCACATCCCAGTTAACTTTGAAATGGTCTTCCTCTGGTTTTGTCCATTTTTGGGCCTTAGTTTGAGGCTTTACACCGACCTTTCCTGCATCCTGGAAGGACTCCTTATAGAGGTTGTGGTCTGCCAAGGCCTGATGGAAGACTCTGGTGGGATGCTTGAATGGTCTACCATGGAGTGTATCATTCCTCCTGCTCCAAATACCCCTTAGAATGACAGCCACCTCCTCGAGTTCCCTGGTGTCTAGGGCCTCTACTAACTGGGACCATACATCAAAGAATAGGTTGCTTTGGTATGACATTTTCTGAACTTTCCTACAACTCTGGTTCAACACATCCTGAGAAGCTACACAGTTCCATAATGAGTGACCCGATGTCTCAGGGGCCTGCTTGCATATAAAACACAGGTTGTCTTCTACCACCTTCCTTCTTTTAAGATTAGCCAACGTGGGAAGAGCCTCACTACATGCCCTCCAAATGAACATCTTAACTGCTGGAGATGTTTTAAGCTTCCAAACTGCCTTCCAGGCTTGTTGGTCTCGAGCCATGCATGATGATTCCCCTTCCACATTCACTTCCATTGCCCTGTGCAGATGGTACCCACTTTTAACTGAGAATTGACCATTGCTTGAGTGTAGCCAAACCATCCTGTCCTCCCTGTCCACTGGACTAATTGGAATTGCTTTGATTGCCTCCCTCTCTTGAGGAGAGAATAACTCCTCCAAAAGGGAGTCCTTCCACACTCTGAGAGTTGGGTCAATAAGGTCACTGACCAATTCACACCAGCAGTCAGGTTCCCGTGAGGTTGAGACCTTATGATTTGGCAGGGATGGTATCCACCTATCTGTCCATATGTTGACCCCACTGCCAGTCCCTATCCTCCATATCAAACCTTCTCTAAGGACCTCTAAACCTATAGACACCTCTCCAAGCCAAAGAAGGCCTTGATCCCAGTTTTGCCTCTAGCAAATCACCCTGCCCAAAATACTTTTGCTTGAAAATCCTAGCCACCAGAGAGCTTGGATTCTGCTGTATTCTCCAGCCTTGTTTAGACAGTAGTGAAATGTTGAAGCTTCTGAAATCTCTGAAACCCAATCCACCATGGTCCTTGCTATTGCTGAGTTGGTTCCAGCTAACCCACTGGATCTTAGATGTGTCTTCATTATAGCCCCACCAGTACTTTCTGAGCAGCTGATTCAGTCTACCCGTGATGGATGCTGGTAGTTGGAAGATCGCCATAGCGTATGTGGGAATGGCTTGAAGAACTGCTTTGAGGAGCACCTCCTTTCCAGCACCAGAGAGGTGCTTAGTCTTCCAACTCTCCAACCTAGACTAGGTTCTGTCAACCAGTGAGCAAAATGCTGCAACTTTCTTTCTCCCCACACAAACAGGAAGACCCAGGTACTTCTCGAAAGAGCCTGTTGACCTGACACCTACCAGCTGTTGTATTTGGACCCTGGTGTCCCTCTTTGTGTTTTTGCTGAAGAACACTGAAGACTTGTCTCTGTTGAGGACCTGCCCCGAGGCCCTTTCATAAACTGATAAGATATTCAGCAGACTAGAGACTTCCTTTGGGTTTGCTTGACAGAAGAGAAGGCTGTCATCTGCAAAAAAGAGGTGGTTGACAGTGATGGGGCCTCTTCCCACATGGACTGGGGTAATGACCTTGCTATGCTCAGCTAACCAAACTACACCTATTAACTTAAAGAGTTTTGCTATATACAAATAAAATTATGTACTAATTTACGTATCAATACTGATTCATTTATATTTAAAATTTAAATTAATATCATTTTTAATAAAATTTATCTTTTAATCAATCACATTAAATTAATATATAATTATATTTATACCTATATTTTTCATGATTCAAAAATAGATATTTGGGTAGAAGTTTATTTTTTTTAATCAATTATTTGGTAAAAGAAAAAAATTAAAAAAATGTGTGGTGTACGGGCTTCTCTTTAGAATTTTTCCTGTCTCTTAGCTCATCCCGTTAGTCACGATGATTAATTATCTCTGAGCTGTCTCTCTCTCCTCTTCGTTCCCCTGCTACACCATCCATGGAGATCTCAAAGCCACACGCAGCACTGCTCTCTAGTCCTGGCATGGGCCACCTCATCCCCGTCCTGGAGCTAAGCAAACGCCTCGTGACCCACCACGATTTCACCGTCACAGTCTTCGTCGTCAGTTGCCATATGTCGCAGGCAGAGTCCCAAGTTATCCAGTCTTCCATAAGCCCTAAGCTCTTCGACATCGTCCAACTGCCACCGGTTGACACCACCCATCTAGTTGATGCCAACGCCACGGTTGTTACACATATCGCCGTTATGATGCGGGAAGCCCGTCCAGCCATCCGTTCCGCGATATCTTCCATGAATCCCCGCCCGACGGCGCTGATCGTCGACCTTTTTGGAACTGAGTCACTTCCAATAGCTGAGGAACATGGTCTGCTCAAATATGTTTACATCCCTTCGAATGCGTGGTTCCTTGCTTTGACTGTACATGTGCCATTCCTAGACAGAGAGGTGGAAGGAGAGTATGTGGACCAAATAGAACCGCTGAGAATCCCGGGTTGCAGGGCTGTCCGGCCTGAAGACGTGGTTGACCCAATGCTAGACCGGACCAACCAGCAGTATATTGAATAGGTGCGGATGGGGAAAGAAATACCAACGAGTGATGGGGTTTTGTTGAATACATGGGAGGAGCTGCAGCCCCTAACACTTGCAGCGTTTAGAGATGAGACTCTCTTGGGTCGGTTCACTAAGACTCCGGTTTATCCCATTGGTCCATTAACCAGACCGTTGTCCGGTTCGAGGAGCGAGTTGTTCGACTGGCTAGACAAGCAACCGAGCGAGTCGGTGATTTTCGTGTCGTTTGGAAGCGGGGGGTCGCTCTCGTACAAGCAAATGACTGAGCTGGCTTGGGGGTTGGAGCTGAGCCAGCATAGATTTATTTGGGTGGTGCGTCCTCCCACGAAAACAGCTGCAGATGACACATTTTTCACGGCCGGAACTGCGTCGGGTGACGACGACCCATCAACCTACTTGCCGGACGGATTCCTGACACGAACGAAGAACAAGGGGCTTTTGGTCCCCATTTGGGCCCCTCAGGTGGAAGTCTTGAGCCACCCATCTGTGGGTGGGTTCTTATCGCACTGTGGTTGGAACTCGACGCTAGAGAGCGTCGCCAACGGAGTGCCGATGATCGTTTGGCCACTCTATTCGGAGCAGAAGATGAACTCCACGCTGCTGGCAGAGGAGCTCGGGGTAGCCGTGCGTCCGAAGGAGTTGCCGTCGAAGAAAGTGGTTGGAAGGGAAGAGATAGAGAAGATGGTGAGACAGATCATTGAGGACAAAGAAGGGAAGAATGCGACAAGGGCTAGGGTGAAGGAGCTGAAGTACAGTGCAGAGAAAGCTCTGTCGAAGGGTGGTTCGTCTTATAATGCACTTTCTCGGCTGGCACAGCAGATAACAGATTTGCATGCAACCACAGAGAGTGAGGCACTGAGGGCTACATGAATTTAGCAATAAAGTCCAACTGATTGTACTCCACCACTTAAATTTGTTGCCTTTCTTTGCCACTTTTTTTGGTTTATACATGGAATGTGTTCTTTCTTTGTAATAATTTCCGAATCACTTGATATGATATGAGTCCTCTAATTAATTGAGTGGTTTATCCAGGCTTTCTTTATCCTTGTAGTAACTGAGTTTTAATAAGATACTTTAGATGCTCCTTAGGCACCTAATTTAGATGAGTACACAAACTAATGGACTCCTTTGCAGAAATGGCTTTCATGATATGAGCAAGATATGAATTATATCTCTCTGCTGGTCTCTTTGTAGTTTGTGAAGACTATTTGCCATACGGGTTTGTAAAAAATTGTAATGCCCCATACTCGGAAAGGTCGGAGAGTTTACTTTCTATCATTCGAAATCACGTCTGAACAATACAGTGATAGACTCTTAAGTCTTAATGTCACATAAAACTCATTCGTTCAAACCAAATACTCAAATATAATTAATCTATGACTCCACAAAGTCACAAACGTCGACCTTCCAAAATACTAAGTCAACAAGACAAAATAAATTTACTAGATAATACAATCCAATAATTGTAGTACCCTTTGGCACTAATCCACTATACTCAAATAGTCTCGCCCTACTTTCTATTCTTGATCCTCAGTTGAAACATCCAAAAAATTTGAAATATTATGGAAATTAAGGACAAGTTATCAACAACTCAATAAGTAGTGAATATATATTAGTGTATAAACATGAGAGCATGTAACAGAATGCAAAATCAAACATGGTATAAAAAATATTAGAGCAACAGTTCAAAAATATTCATACTCAAAAATACATTAGCATAACATAATTGAAAAATCATCATATCATAATAGAATTTCATATTTAACCCCCATAATAAAGTTGTGCAGACCCCAACGGCCAACCAAACAAAAATAGTATGTGAAATCTTTTCTCTATTATTCTCTGAGCCCTAAGAGTGTACACTAAAAAGACCATTTACAAAACTACTTTATTTCTAAAGTGAGTGCACCAGAAACAGAAAAGTTGGTACCAACCCAAACAGAGGCTACAGTTTTACACCCGCGGTCAGGTCAGAGCAGAACAAAAACATAATTTCATGCCAAAGTTTTCAAATGTCACATCATATCATAACAGATTCAGAATCTTCTTATCATAATCATGCCAAGTTTTCAGGTTTCATATTCACGCTTTTTATTTAATTGAGAACAAAATGCAAAAACTAGATTATGTCTACACCAGTCATGACATAAAATACTTTTTTTTTTTAGATCAATTTCATAAACGATGCAAATCAAATAATCGAGGTCATTTCAAGTTTCTTTACATAACAAAATATGCATGTTTTTCATAAAATCAACATCTATTCATTTCTTCTTAAGCAAAGTCTAGCATAGGAGCTCTGCTTACCTTGATTTTTTAACTTTTTTTAATTTCCTCACATCGATGCCAAATGAATATCAGTCGTCACCTAAAAATAGGCACAAAACTTGTCTCAATTTCCAATTATAAATTTCTACTTACGAACATTTTTACAATTAAAACCTAAAATACTAATCACCTATTTTTCAAAATGTCTAAAACCATCATTACCCTAAAATCACATTAACTGTGAAATATCGACATTAAAACCGTAAACCTCGTGTTCATGAATCCAACTTATGTTTCTTATAAGTGTTTTCACAATAATCTAACCATTCATAGGCCCCAACTCACATAACTCCTTATGCACCATTCAACCTATAACACAAGTACATAACCCATTTAAAACTACATAAACCTAGAACACAATCATAACAGCCCGTAACACCTATTGTCTGACCCGAGCCTACACCCATCTATACAAGTTGCTTGTGACACCCGCAAGCTCCAACTTAATTAGGGTTTACATGAGGTGAACTTATGTGAATTGAAGGTAGAGTGCATGGTGGTGGTTCTCGATCGCACAAGCCTGGGTAGGCTAGGCGCTGGCTAGAGATATAAAATAGGAGAGAGAGAGACAGACAGACAGACAGAGAGAGAGACTACAACAAATATGATTTTTTCTCATGAATTTTTTTTCCCCAATATTCCATCATCGCAAATAAGTAGCTTATTACATGAAAATGATATGTGGGAAAAAATCTAAGCCTTTAGCCATGAGATAACACCGGCAAGTAAAACTTTGTGGAAACAAATATTTTGCAGCTAGAAAAAGATTTTCTGCGGCGGCTTCTTATCGCCGGAAACAAACGTACCAAAAATATTAAGCTTTCGGCATGTTCGTTTTTGTGGCGAAGCAAAGTTTTTGTGGAAACAGCCTTTTGCAGCAAAAAAGGTTAATCTGGGGTGACAACTAGGGCTGCAAACGAACAGAGTCGCTCATGAACAATTCAAGATCGACTCATATAAACTCAACTCGGACTCGATTCATTTAATAAATGAGTTGTTCGTGAATACTAATATTGGTTTGAATATTAAATGAGCAAAACTCGTATAATCTCGACTCGATTCAGTTTAGGCTCGTGGACAATATTCGTATAAACTTGATTCAACTCGTTTTGAGTTCATCACAATGCTCGTAATATATATTTACATATATACTTACATATATTCTCTTATTATATATATTTTATATGCTATATATATTTATATATTATTTTTGATACTTTGTATACGTAATATATGTTGTTATTTTAAATTTATGTATAAGTAACATGTTTTATTATTTGACAACAATAATGTATTAAGTTCATAAAAGAATTATTGAGTCAAATATAAAATTTTTATAAAAATAAAGTTTATTCTTTTTGTAAGTTTGCTGAAAATTGTAATTGTAATTAGTGATTTACCACTTGAAATCATAATTTATTAGTTTTATTATTTTTTTTAAAATTTGCTAAAAATTGTAATTAGTGATCTACCATTTGAAATTGTAATTTATTGTGATATGATATCTTAGATGTTGGAATTATTATTTTACCTATTTGTAAGTTGTAATTATATTGTGGCAAGTGATGAATCATTGATTTATGTCTAATAAGCATTAAGAGCCCAATTTAATATATATTATCACAATTCTAGTTAAAATTGATTAAGAGAAATAATCTCATTTGTGCTTCAACCAACCAAAAATAAATAAATAAATAAATAAACCGAGCTCGAGTCAAACTACTCAAGCTCATATCAACTCGAGTATTTTTTGTACGCGAGTTCGAGTTGAGTTCGATCATAATTTACGTTAGACGAGTCGAGTTCGATCAAAAATCCTCAATATTTTTCGAGCTCGAGTCGAGTTTGAGCAGATATATATGCTAAACGAGCTCTTGACCCCCTATTCGAATTCGATTCAATTCAGTTCGTTTGCAGCCCTAGTGACAACATATCTCCGCAAATAAAATTACTGTAAATCAATTTTTTCTTATAAGCTTTTACGACAATGAGTATTAGCTATTTCGGCAACAGTGACTCCCCGCATATAGTTTTAAAATTAAAACCCTTCTTTTCCCCCTTTCCTCTTTCTTCCCCACCTTATACTCTCCTCTGTTTCTCTCTCTCTCCCCCTTGCGACTCCCTCCCCGACTCACCCTCAGTTCCTTACAACTCACAAGTCCACTCGATTTGAATCTCATTTCCTCACAATTTTTCAAACCCTAGGTCCGTACCCTTGGTTACTCGCTACCCTTGGTTACTCGCACTCAACTACCTCTTTCTTTTATCACTATACTGTTTGGGGAGGGAATTTTGAGGAGCTTCCAAGTTTCTAGAGAACCTGTCCTCCCAGGGGCTCTTCTCATCCACCGTCATCTCCTCAAATATGGTGACTTCTCTTTCGTCTCCTCTCTCTGTTTAAACCTTTTAAACCATGCCATTGTCTCTATTCATCTTTTTGGTTTCTGATACATTTTGAGTTAAAGAGAGATAGAGCTTCTCACTAAGACGTTGATTGCTTCCATGTGAAGGTCAATGGCGGCATGAACAAAACAAGGTGGCTAGGCACGTTGGGACATGGCGGTGAGTGCAATGAAGTCGACAGTATGTCTTGGTGGTAGGCAGCATTCAGTTGCTTGATCCTTCTCTGTTTCAGGTGTGGTTTCAGGTCACTCCTTGCAGTGCAAGAGAGGCTCACAGTTGAAATAGAGGAACCCAGTTGTAGGGCAACATCAGTGCATCACGGAGGGGAGAAACAGTAATGTCTAGATGGAGCTTTGCAGAGTGAGAGAGTAGTTTAGGATGCCTTATTTTTAGGTTGCTAAAATAGGAACATTCAGCTTCTTGTGTGGTGCATGCAAGGTTGAACTTTGGGGCAACAATTGTTATGGCTTGGAAGGAGATACCACAAAGGGCAAGGCTATCGTGGGATATACACGCTGGAACATGGTGGCTCGTGGGTGTGCCTTGCAACCATAATAAAAAAAAAAAAAATGAGGAGCTGTTCAAGGTGGTCACGGGGAGAGTGAGAGCCTGACGGAGGAAAACTTGGTGGTGCATAAATAGTGAGAAGTATGCGCTAGCTTCTATGGAGGATTGCCTAAGTTGGAGAGAGGTTTCACATGTATGGGGCTATCTGTTTTGCATTTCACGCTGGTGAGAGGGAGGGGCAACTAGGGCTCACGGTGTGGCTTATGTGAAGCATGGGGGCTTGGCTAACGTGATAGTGGTGTTGTGCGGTGTAACCGAGGCTAAGACATGGAGGTGCTTAGGTCATGGCTTAAAGCTATGGTGCAGCAACCCGGCTTATAACTAGTGACAGTGACCAAGTGATGTGAAACAAACAGGCAAAAAGAGAAAGTGAGGGAAAGATTGAGAGAAAGAAACCATGGATTAGATGACTTACCGATGTGGATTTGTGGTCAGACAGTGGGGGGATGCTGGCAACAAGAATCAAAGGAGAAGGCGGATGAGTGAAGAAAAAAATGTAAACCAGTGGATAAGAGGAAGAGAGAGATGGAGAGAGTGAGAGAGATCTGAAAATGTGATGTGAATGGGAGATAAAGTATCGTGCAGGAGAGAAAAAGAGGGAGAAAAATCTAGGCAAAAGAGGAAACGGTAGGGGGGACATGACTCACTCAAAAATGAGTAGCACAAAAGCTATCCCAAGTATAGGAGGATGTCGCATAATAATTAGGAATAAAATTCCTAAATCGTCTCCTCAGGAAAAGTTGTTTAAATCTAAACTCGTATAAAATTGTGAAAAGTTTCACTAACAAAAGTTATGATATGTACGATGAAATGAAAAATGCAATAGAAATAAAAATGGCACTAGTCATAGACTAAATTCATACTTTTAGATTTTTTGAGTGTCGAAATGGAACTTAAAATACTAAAAAATTGAAATTAACAATTAAAAATTCAACTACGCTAAACAATTTTAATTAATCTGAAAATTAAATAATAAACTGAAATTATTTAAATCCTAATTAATCTTTAATCAATCTAAAATGTAATTATAATGCATATTTAATAAAAGCTTAAAGAAACAAGAAAAATAACTGACATAAAATAAAATAAATAGCAAATAAAATGCCCTAACTTTTAAGTCAAAAATAGTAAGAATACACCATAAATTTCAAATTGAAATTAAATAAAAAGTATGCAATGGAAAGAGTAAGCTAAATGAATAGAGATTGAGATTGAAAGCAGTAAAGGAGGCGATACTGTAGCAACAATTAGACTCGTCAAGCAACTCTTCAACGACGCTGTAGTGTAGACCCAAACACCTCTATCCTCGTGTTCGTTCGGTGCTTAAATGCCAAGGAGAAATTATGTGCATGCAGTGTTGAATTGTCCCCTGGAGAGTAAAAGCTGTGCGGCATGAAAATGCCCAAGGGAATAATATCTTTTCCGTCCCAGGTCATGTGGCGCTCTATGAATACCCAAAGAAAAATATATATAAATTGTCATCCAAGTCAAAAGTTCCAATACCAATTAATGTTGCCCTCAGTCAAACAATCAAAGTCCCAATAGAAAGTAGTGTGTCATGCCCCTCTTGAAGTCTCAATGCCAAAAAATCCAATTAAATCCTTGCCACGTGCCTTCCCCCTTTTACAAATGAAAAGCATGAATCTTTTTAAGTCTCTTGCAGCATGCCATGTCAATACGTCAAATTCTTTCATTTCTTTTGACCACTACATATATAGATAAATAAAATATATAAAATATATATATATATATATTGTGCATATAAAGAAAAATTACTTAATTAAATCACAAGTTCTAAAATTAGGTATAAACTAGGCTATTAACCAATTTAAATCACAACTCGGATTTATTCATCTTAACATTTTTTTCATATAAAACCAATAATAATGTAATAAAATAAATAAAATATATTGGTTCTAAATGTAAAAAAATATGTAATATTTAAGCTCAATCACACCCCCAACTAGCGTTTTGCTAATCCTTGAGCAAAATAGTAAAAATTAATTAAGATAAACATTGCATAAAGATCGAAATCCAAACAAAAGCAATCAAACACAATTTCAAATTCTCACGAAAGGTGATTCATGATTACTCAACCCCAGGAGTTATACCCATCAAGACTGTCTAAACGATTATTCACATAGCATTGGAAAAAATTTCTAATAACTCAGATGTGTGTGTAGTTACACGGTTGTGTATTCCTCATTATTAGTCAGGATTTGTCATAGGATTTTTCAACATTAACATTAATCATTGCTGATTCTAACTACCTCAAAACCCAATGGACTAGCAATTTTCACGCCAACTCTGTTTAAAGATTGAACACTCAACCCCCAAAGTTAGGGTAACTGTTTATAACCCTTTACTTAGGAAAGTTCACTAAACTGCTTTTATCTTCTTCTTCTTCTTCTTCTTCTTCTTCTTCTTCTTTTTCTCTTGTTTCTTTTCGAATCCATTTTTTTCTTTTTCTTTTTTTTCTTTCATTCTTTTTTTCTTTGTTTTTTTTGTTAGCATGGCTCAGTAGTCCTACAGATTACTTCTCTTATGTTAAATAAGTGGACAGTAAATAATGAACACTACATGTGTAAGCATGTGCAAAATCTCCTTCAAACTTTTCATTTTGTTCTATATAAATCTTACCAAGTCTCATCTCAATAAGCATAGCAACCCGGGATTTCAAACCATATATCAACAAAATATGATGCATCAAAAATCATGCTCTATGCTCAGGCTTGAAAATAAATTTTCACAAAATAATTCTGCTCAACCACTCCATCAAGCATCAAGGTGCTCAAATTTTTCAAAATACTAGAAACAAAGTGTGTGTCAATCATATATGTATCACTACACATCATATTAATGCAATTTTTTATTAAATCTATGCACAACGCTACCCCCAACTAGTGATAGACATGGTCCTCAATGAATCAAACGAAAGAAAACAAAGTGCACAAGAATAAGTAAGCAACAAGACAACCAATCATGTGATATAAAATGAAAGCAAAACAACAAATACAAATAAAAGATAAAATGCAATTAAAGAAAGCTGTAAATGGAAGAAATAAATAAATAAATCAAAATCAAAAAACTTTCCAGGGTCTTACACAAGCAATATCTCTTCACTTGGATCAAATGCAGTCATAAACGGCTTTAGACGTTGTCCATTGACAGTGAAGGTATTGCCATTTTTCGGATTGACAATGTCTACAGCCCGTGAGGATGAACCTCCTTTACAATGTATGGCCTACTCCATCGGGATTTCAGCTTCCCGAAAAAAAGACGTAGTCTTGAATTATAAATGAGCACTTTCTGATCAGGGACAAGATATTTGTCATGGATCTTCCATTCATACGTGGCTTCCATTCACTCCTTTGCCAAGTAAGAATTGTCGAAGGCTTCCCTCCTTGCTTCATCAAGCTCCGAAATCTGCAACTTTCTTAAATCTTTGGCAGCATCAAGTAAAAAGTTAATTTGCTTAATAGCCTATAAAGCACGATGCTGAATCTCAACAGGTAAATGACAAGCCCGACCATAAACCAATCTATAAAGTGATATCTCTAAGTTAGTTTTGAATGCAGTCCTATAAGTCCATAGAGCATCAACCAGTTTTTCAAACCAGTCCTTCTGAGTGGGATGGACTATTTTTCCAAGAATAAATTTGATCTCTCTATTGGCCAACTCAAATTGACCATTAGTCTAGGGATGATATGAAGTAGACACTTTGTGGGTTACTCCATATTTCTGCATAAGTTTTTGAATAGGTTTGTTACAAAAAAGTAAACCCCCATCACTAATGATTGCCTTGGGCATGCCAAAACGTGCAAACAAATCTTTCAAGAAACAGATGACAACCTTATGATCATTTGTTCTACAAGGTATAGGTATAGCCTCTACCTATTTTGAAACATAATCCACTGCAACTAAAATATAAGAATTCTCAAATGAATTTGGGAATGGTCCCATAAAGTCAAACCCCAAACAATCAAATATCTCAAGTGTAAAAATAGGAGAAATGGTCATCTGTTACGTGTCGTGATTTTTTCAAGTTTCTGATAAGGCTCACATGCCTTGCAAAAAGACTCCACATCTCTAAAAATAGTATGCCAGTAGAGTCCACTTTTTAAAATTTTGGCAACAGTTTTCTTAGTTGCAAAATGGCCTCCACTAGCCCCAGTATGGCAAAAGTAAAAAATAGAGGTAAACTCATCATCAGGAATACATCGACGCACCAACTAATCAACACAATAAATAAAAAGATAAGAAGTGTCGAAATAATAAAATCGTACCTTTGCATGAAACTTACGCTTGTCCTAAACTGTCCAATGCTCTGTCATCCGGTCAGTGACGTGGTAATTCACAATATCCGCAAGCTATGAAGCGCGTGACACTACAAAAAGATGCTCATCAGAAAAATCTTCATTCAAGGGAGGAATGGATGTAGACACATCAGATAGAGAAATGACCGAAAGCTTATTGTCCACTCTTTGGCCAAGAACGGTCGAATATTGTCCACTTTTTCTGAAATCTGATCTAAGAAAGGTAATAGGAAGTAATCTTTTTGACTGACCGAATTCAACTTTCGGTAGTCAATACACATTCTCTAGCCCATTACCTTTCAGAAAAATGTTATGGGTACAAATTGAAAGATCAATACCTTTGATGTCTGCAATAATCCAGCCTATCACTCCTCGATGATGTCTCAGCACTGTCAATAATTCTGCTTCCTGGTTCAAAGTAAGCAAAGAAGAAATGACCACCGGAAATGTATCCTCAATTGGGCCCAGAAAAATATACTTCAAATTCTCGAGTAGTGGCTTCAATTCTAGTATTAGGATTTCTTCTACTAATGACTTCATGGCTTCTGGTAAATCAAGAGCTTCAAAGATTGGCTTACGCCAGTTACTCATGTAACTCACATCTGATACCTGAACAAACCTAGTTGTCTCTGTCAACTGCTCATCTGATCCTACCAACTCTAATATCGTAGGAATTGTCTCAACAAAAACTTCAAAAACTTCAGACTACTCAGGAAAGCCATCCTTAGATGCACTCTCAGAATCAAATACTGATAATAACTCCAAAACGTCAAAATCATACACCATATCAATAGCATGCACATCTGAGTCATTAATCCACTAAGCATCTTGCAAACGTTGAACACATTCATCTCCAATGTGATATTCCCAAAAATGGGCTTCAGTAATCTACTTCGACAATTGATAAGTGCATTAGAAGTAGCAAGGAATGAGCATCCAAGGATGACAGGTGCATGGTGAATAGTGGAGACTGACTACTACATGTCAAGAACTAAAAATTTCACTAGGTAGTAAAATTTGTCCACCTGGACTAGCACGTCTTCAACTATACCCTTCGGCATTTAAACTGATCTATCAACCAACTATAGCATGATGGAGATATTTTTCAGCTCACCCAATCCCAGTTGCTTATACATTGAGAATGGTAGCAAATTCACACTACTCCCTAGATCAAGTAGAGCTCTCCTAATGCATGACTCACCAATCATAATGGAAATGTGGAGAGAGCCAGGATCTCCAAACTTCTAAGGAGTCTAGCTCAATATCAGTGTACTAACTTGCTCTGTTAGGAAGGGTTTCTTCTTCACATTCAGCTTCCTATTCACTGTACACATGTTGTATGGCTTCCAGAAGTAGAATATTAATCTTTACTTGCTTGAAAATCTCCTGAATCTCAGTGTGATATTTGTTCTTTTGGCTAGCCGCCAATCTCTAAGGATAGGAAACCACAGGTTGGTATCTCCTCCTTATTTCAACCTCTCCACTCACAGGCTTCTTCGACTCTAGCCTCACTTCATCTGGTTCTTTCTCAGTTTCGTCAATCTCTGTTACATCTTCAGGTTTAAAACCAACTACCTGTCTGTCTATGGTCATCTCAGGTTGGGGAACTTCCTTCCCACTTCACAAAGTAAGAACAGTTTTCGCTATCTCAATAACGTCCCCTAAGACATTATGCATTTGTTGTTATTGTTGCCTGTATACTTGAGGATTAGGCTGAGATTGTGCTAAAAAATTTCCCCTTCTTTAAAGAGCTCAAGGTTGTGCTCATCTTATTAATGGTGTCACGCAACTCATTTATGGCCCAAGTATTCTGATTATTTGTGGTGGCCTGAATCTGCATGAATTGCTGAAGTGTATTGGTCATCTGTGCCATATTGTCGTCTAGAGACTTCTTTGTAGATGATTGAGGCTGAGAACTCTGTGCAACTACATGAGGCTAAAATCCAGGAGGCGTTACAAAAAGATAGCTCTGAGAACTCTGATATGGCTAATACTGGTACTGATGAGCACCTTGATGAAATGGCTACAGCGAAGATGGTGGAGACCAACCAGGCTGATTATTTCTCCATGAGAAATTTGGGTGATTCCACCACCCCGGATTATATGTGTTGGAAAAAAACTGATTTTGTGCTCTATTAATCCAATTAGCTTATTGCATCTGCTCAGGCCCATTTTCCTGAAATACTGGTAAAATTAGGCAGTCCTGGGTCTTATGGTTCAAATCAGCACATATAGAGCATGCCTCTACTACTTTCATAACCTTCACTTTTTTCATTTTCATGACCTCCAGTATTCTAGTTAATGCAGCTATTCGGGCTTGAACATCATTGTCTTCCATAAGCTCATATATGCCCCTACCAGAAATAGCCTTTAGTAGCTGTGCTATTAATGGCATTCGATCATTTCAAGTGTTCCACTATTGTGCACTCTCGGCAAGATAGTCAAAAAATGATAGTGCTTCATCGAGTTCCCTGTTAAAAAATTCTCCATTACACATCGTCTGAACAAACTGCTTGCATTCTGAAGTGAGGCCAGTGTAAAAATAGCTCATCAACCTCCAAGATTCGAAACCATGATGTGGATAGATGTTTACCAAATCTTTAAATTTTTCTCAACTGGCCTGAAAAGTCTCATAAGGTTTCTAAGTAAATTGGGTGATTTGCTCTTACAAAAACTGTGACGCCTCCAAATTCTATTTGTGATCGGACGGACATTTGAAGCGTCGAGACATGCAATACAAAATTACCTGCCCCCGTTCATGACATATAAGATGCAATGTTCCTAACATGCATCTAACATTATGCAATATTCGCAACGGATAAGTTTTTTTCTTTAGCAATACTATGCACCAAATTGAAAATATCCTAAATGCTTAAAACATACTTCATACATGAAGACCCATTGAACAACTAAGATCACAACACTAGTTCAAATGGTTATGATCCAAAAAGTACTGGAGATACAACTCTATCGTACAAGTAGTAATTTAAGTTAACTACTACATTAACATTGACGTCACACCGTCGCTCAGTCAACTGTATCTAGTTAGTCAGCTCCTGATTCTCCTTTAGGTCCTGTAACAAGATCTACCATTTGGGGGAATGGTAGTTGGGATTACCACAGTGAGATTTGATTATAAATCTCAGTAAGTTAATAAAAAACCTCTACACAGGCTATGATACCCCGTTTTTACGTGTATTTTCACTGAATGGTTGTTTTTAATTTGAATAATATATTGGTTTATTTATTTTAAATTAATGTGTTTTAATTGGTTTTAATTTATTTGATGTGTCTAATTTATTTTAGTCGTTTTACGGTTTTTAATATCGTTTTCGGCAGATCGGTTTTTGGTCTCCGGAGTGAGGTTTGGATCTCATTTCTTTTCTTTCCTCTTTTTCTTTTTCCCTTTTTCCTTTTCTTTTTCCTTCTTTTTCTTTCTTTTTCTTTCTTTTCTTCTTCTTTCTTCTCCTTTCTCTCCCACGTACGCCCAGCTACCCCTTTTTCTAATTCCCGTCGCCGCCACTTTGACCGGCTAGTTCTCCGCCGTCCGGCCACCGTTTGGTGCGCCGTCACCACCATTCTCTTCCCCTTCCACCAGAGATCATCCCCACAAATTTTCAGAGCCATCGGACCAGCCGTTAGCTTTCGAGAGCCGCCGGAAGTCGCTGCACCTGCTCTGTTTTTGCCCCTGTCGCCGGTTGCTTTCGCAGCCCAGAACCGCCGCTCGCCGGCGGCGTGGCTGACACCACCCACTCAGTTTTCTTCCCCTCTCACCGGTGAACATCCCCACCAAGTTTCACCTCCATCCGAGCCACCGTTAGCCGCCACAAGCTCCTCCAAGCCATACGGTTTTTCACCGTTTCCGGCGCCGTCGCACCACCTCCGGCTACCATCTTTTCATAGCTTCTTCCCCTACCTCTTGCTGACCTAAACCACCCATTTCCGGCCTCGATCCGTTGCCGGAGTAGCTCCCTCGAGCTCAACTCCTTTCAGCCCCTTTTTGGCCTTCGACCGCCTTTTCCACCACCACCCACAGCCAAAAACTCATTTTCCTTAACTTCATAAATATCTCAAGGCCATTCCCTATCAATCCCGAGCCTTGGTTTGTCCCCGTTCGAAAATGGGTAATTTATTACCCACGACAACAGTGTAAATTACACTGTTACGTTGCTTTTTCTCCGCCGTTTGCAACGCCGGGTGTTTTCTAAAATTACCGTATAGCGTTGTAAGTATTTTCCAAATCCTATTTTCAGATTTAAATATATATTGCTCTTTCAATAAATTAATCTGCTGGTTGGTTGATTCCGGACTGAGTCCGAGGAGTTCGGGGGTCGGATGGATTGAGGACGGAGTTGCTTGATTTATTGTTTTATAGTTGGTTGTTTGTTTTGTGCATTGATAATTGCATTTGCATGGCGCATGCACGTGTATTTTATTTTATTTGAGAAACCCTGTTTTGCTGGCGTGATTGGATTTTCGGGTGCATGTGTCTCACGAGCCCAAGCCGGGATGGGTTATTATCTCGGTGAAGCTCCTCTGGTCACTCGAGAGTGGATAATACTGAGTGACGTCCCCTGAGTTGTCGCTGGGCGACGATGGGAGCGGGGTTAGAGGATGGCCCGGCCAGGTACGCGCGGGGCGCGAGTCTGGGCATCGCTCGTTTAGGTGTCACATGCGTAGTCGTTACCTACGGTGTGGCACAGAGCCAGGGTTTGCGGATGATCCCTAGGGGAGATCATGGTGCATGCATAACCGGTTTGTTTTTATGGTTTTCGGATGCGGGCCATTTTCTGGGAAAATGGCGAGTTTTGGTTTTGAGGCTTTTGATCCATTTTCTGGGAAAATTGTGGTTTGGGCCATTATCTGGGATAATGGCGAGCCGTGGTTTTTAAAAATATGTTTTTATTGGGCCAAATGGAATTTTGGCGTGCGTGGAAAAATGTGGTTTTGCGGGGCATGTGTATTAGTTTTTCTTGCATCCATGTTGTTTGAGTTCTATGTGTTTTTATCTGGTGGTGTTTGGGTTTTACTTACCTGCGGTACCATTTTTGGTTCCGTAGCTTGTGGTGCAGAGTTCGAGGAGGAGGAGCCGCCAGGTTGCTGAAGTTATGCTTTGTACTTGATATTTTATTATATGCGTGTTTTGTAATATTTTATTTATGTACGTTTTGGAATAGCTTTGTATTAAACAAGAAAATTCTGGTACTTCGTTTTTGACTTGCTTATCCGCTGCATGTTTCTTTGTGCACATATGTTGCCTTTGCACACACTTGGCACCCGTCGATAGGATGGTGACCCGGGTTGTCACCATCCGGACGTCTCGATTTCCCCGTGTTCGGGCGTGGGGATTTGGGGGCGTCACACAGGCTAATGATGCATGCATGACGGTAAAAGCATGAATGCATAATCAAATTCATAAGTAAGTAAAGCATAACTTGACGTACAACATAGCATAACTTAAATTGAAACGTGAACTGAACTTGACTTGACATGAACTTGATCTTAAACTTGACTTAACATGAATGTGATCTGAAACTTATTCTTTAACTGTTTAAATACATATTCCACAGTTGTTGTGGTCCCATGTATTCTACGTGTCATAATTGTTGTGTCTCACATAGTGTATGCGTCACAATTGTTGTGACCCCATACTTTGTGTCCTTGAAATTTATTTTTTAACTGCTTAAATACATACTTCACAGTTGTTGTGGCCCCATGTATTTTACGTGTCACAATTGTTATGCCTCACGTAGTGTATGGGTCACAATTGCTGTGACCCCATACATAAGTAATCAAAGCATAACTTGACATATAACATAGTATAACTGACATAACTTAAATTGAAACGTGATCTGAACTTAACTTGACATGAACTTGAATATGAACATAATATGTACGTGAACATAACATGACATAACATAAACTTGATCTGAAACTTATTCTTTAATTGCTTAACTACATGTCACAATTGTTGTGTCTCATGTAGTATATGCGTCACAATTGTTATGATCTCATACATAAGTAATTAAAGCATAACTAAACTTGAACTGAATTCTGATAATCAAAATGATTTCGCGAAAAGTACCCCGCGTGAATTACAAAATGAGATGCTCGGACAATCATAATGATTTCATCACAAGTATCTTAGACATAACAAAATTAAACGTAACTCGAAAGACATGACGTACTTGAGATAGAAACATTTCGTAACATGGCATAACATGTAATAGACAATATATTTAACATGACATACTTGCAACAATGAATATTATATGACTTGACATACATATAATAGATGACATATTTAACATGATGTACTTGCAATGTATAGTAATAAATGACAGAATATCTTGTGTAACAAATGGAAACTCATGACAGAATAAATTCTGTATAACAGACAAATATGTGATAACTTGGCATGGCATGTCATATATAATAACACACATATATACACTTTAGTTCATTTACTTAGCACACATGCACAGTAAACTGCTAGTAAGTTAAAAGCTAACTTACCTCGATCTTCGCGTTTCTTATGAAAGCTCAAGTGCAATCACTAGGAACTGTAATTAGTGATTCTAAAAGTTAGAACTAAATTACTAATAATTTGAAATATGAAAAAATATTAACTTAAGAGTAAAATTTTCATTTTACCATCTATATGTGGGAAAATTACCATTTTACCCCTAACTTAAGGGTTTTGCATGCTAACTACAAAAGTAACAAAAATTTACATGCTTCATATAAATTTTATCCTAAACTCAAATATCAATTTAGAAAAATTTAAAACTAATCACAACTATTAAAATTCCATAGGGCCAAAATTCCCATATGCTATTTCCATTGATTTTTGTTTCTAACTTGTTTTGATTAACCTTTTGATCTATGTCTTATAAATATGTGATCTTCAAACCAAACCGTCACATGATTTAGAAAGATTTTCTAAAATATATATATAAGCTTCTAATTCAAGATCACATGGTTAAACATTAACCAAAACATAAATTGAGCCAAGAACATCCACACTTTGGCCTATCCAAACATCTCTTTACATAATATTTCATATCTTTGAAACTAACATTAAATATCTTCAAAATAATATTCTAATATGTATATAAGAGGCTTAAGATCCTCCAATAAAATTATCAAAGCCATTGGAATAGGTTTAAACCACCAAAGATTTAAACTTTCTCAAAACAGAAACTGTTTTCCCTCTTCCAGTTTCTAAGTTTCTAGATCTAAGAAAATATTTGATCAAAACCTTTAATAATGCAACAAATTTAAAATCAATAACTATATACACATGTTAACAATACTCCATAAAAATTTCGGACCAAGATCTATCCATTAGCTTGGTCAAAAACTCCAAAATACAACATATTCTACAGTTTATCTCCTAGAATGACATTTCTAGAGTTTAAACAATCTTTGACTGACCAAATGATCTTCAAATGGAACAAATAAGATATCCACGTAAACTAGACTAAAAACGAAACAACTTGTATGAATGAGACTTTATGATAAAAATACTTACAAAAGCTTCGAAATGGACATGTAAAAGAACACCTAAAAGCTGTCCGAGAGAGTGTTTGGTGTTCATTCAATGAAAGGTGTAAAGGAAGATGATTTCGTGGGGAGTGGGCTGGAGATATTTATGCACAAGATATGGAAGAGGATGAGGCTGAAGTGAGGGTTGAGTGTAACTCTTTCTTACCCAATAATATTTACAAAAATCAGTTCAAGATATTTTTATCCAATAATATTCATAAAGATCAGCTCAAGATATTTTTATCCAATAATATTCACAAAAATCAGTTTAAGATATTTTTACCTATTAATATTCATGAAAATTAGTTCAAAATATTTTTACCCAAAAATATCCACAAATATCAGCCCAAGATGTTTTCTAATGGTAGAGTATAGACTTGGAAGAGTAAGGTAGCTCTTTGATTTTTTTCCTTCTAGAACCTTCTAAACCCTCTTGAAGACATCTGATTAGCCATGTAGGGGGATGAAATTACTTGGCCAAAATCAATGCTAAGGTGTCCAATTAAAACTTTTCTAACTTAATTTGGACATTCCACACCTCTGATACCATAATGAGTAATAACACTAACTATGTGATTAGACTAAAACCTATACGATTAATGGATTCATGAAAATTTATGGGGTCTTCACGAGATTCCTAAAACTAATAGAAATTTCACTATTGAATTTCTAGTGGGCTGTTACGAAAACTGTGTTCTCTAAAAAGTAAAAAAATTTTATAAGAATTCTCACTGCATATCAGACCAATTAGAGATAGAATTAGGCCTCAAAACATTAAACCAAATCTTTACTTTATCCTTAAAAGAAAAAGGAAATAAACGAAGCCTAATAAATTAATTAGTAATGGCCTTAGTAATAAAAGTAGTGCAAACCAACTCAAAATTTGTCAGGAGTAAGGACTCTCAGAATTTACCCCGTGGAATTTAAATATCACTGACATCATACCACGCTTAATAGAAAAATTAGGTGCATCATCGGGTAAAACAATGCATGAAGGTGTAGTGGTGCGTGGGCTGCAAATAATCCTTAAGAGTGTGTGGTGCAAGTGTAGCCATGGTTTGTTTAATTTCAATTTCCTCTCTCATAAAAGAGTCAGAAGAGCTATCTATCTCTGAATTGTGTATACTACTTTCAATGCTCGATGTAACTCTAAGCAACCTATTTGAACTGTCTCTCACCCATGACATGAAACATCAATCTAAATAGCATAAATAAGGTTCAAGTGACTAAGTGGTAGATGGCAAATGAAATGTGTAATCAGAGCTAAGATAGTGAAAAAATAAAAATAAAAAATAAAAGTAACGAGTTTAAATTTAAATTAGATAGCTATCCCCGACAACAGCGCCAAAAACTTGACTCACTCAAAAATGAGTAACACAAAGGTTATCACAAGTGCAGAAGGATGTCGTGTAATAATTAGGAATAAAATTCTTAAATCGTCTCCTCGAGTAAAATTGTTTAAATCTAAATTCGTATAAAATGGTGAAAAGTTTTATAAAAAAAAAGTGATGATATGTACAATAAATGGAAGAGTGTAACGAAAATAAAAAGGGCACTAGTATAGACTAGATTCATACTTTTAGATTTTTTTGAGTATCGAAATGGAACGTAAAAGACTAACAAATTGAAATTAACAATTAAGGATTCAACAACGCTAAACAATTTTAATTAATATGAAAATTAAATAATAAACTGAAATTACTTAAATCTTAATTAACATTTCATCAATCTAAAATGTAATTATCATGCATTTTTAATAGTAGCTTAAAGAAATAAGAAAAATAACTAACATAAAATAAAATAAACAGCAAATAAAATGCCCAAACTTTTAACCCAAAAATATCAAGAATACACCATAAACTTCAAATTGAAATTAAATAAAAAATTGTGAATGAAAAGAGCAAGTCAAATTAATGGAGATGGAGGTTGAAAGCAGTGAAGGAGGCTAGACTGTAGCAGCAATTGGACCCCTCAACGCTATACTATAGACCCAAACACCTCTAACCCCCTGTCCATTCGGTGCTGAAATGCCCAAGAGGAATTATGTGCATGCAGTGTTGAATTGTCCCTTATAAAGTAAAAGCTGTGTGGCGTGAAAATGCCTAAGGGAATAATATGTTTTCCATCCCAGGTCATGCGGCGCTCTATGAATACCCAAAGAAAAATATATATAAATTGTCATCCAAGTCAAAAGTTCCAATATCAATTAATGTTGCCCTCGGTCAAACTGGCAAAGTCTCAATCGAAAGTAGTGTGTCGTGCCCCTCTTGAAGTCCCAATGCCAAAAAATTCAATTAAATCCTTGCCACG
Organism: Carya illinoinensis; assembly: GCF_018687715.1. Lineage (NCBI taxonomy): Eukaryota > Viridiplantae > Streptophyta > Magnoliopsida > Fagales > Juglandaceae > Carya > Carya illinoinensis. The sequence goes on from NC_056752.1 coordinate 7,275,297, forward strand.
TGCATTTCCCCTTTTACAAATGAAAAGCATAAATATTTTTAAGTCCCTTGCGGCGTGCCTTGACAATACGTAAAATCCTTTCATTTCTTTTAACCACTGCATATATAGATAAATAAAATAAGAAGAATAAAATATGTAAAAAAAATATGTATTGTGCATATAAAGAAAAATTACTCAATTAAATTACAAGTTCTAAAATTAAGCATAAATCATGTTATTAACCAATTTAAATCGCAACTCAAATTTATTCATCTTAACATTTTTTTTATATAAAACCAATAATAATGTAATAAAATAAATAAAATATATTGGTTCTAAATATATAAAATATGCAATATTTCATCTCAATCAAGAGAGAGACAAAACAGAGAAAAATTTAGTGTTATGTATCAAAACAACACCGTTTCATAGGCGGGTTGAGCATCTTCATGAACTTGGGCCTAGTTTGGGCCTGGGTGTTACAAAAGCATCACAAATGCCTATTATTGTTGGCAATTAATGTCGAGAGGCATGCCTCGTGACCCACAACTTATGCAGAGTTGTATTCAGTATTGAGACTCAGTAAGAGGACATCATGAGAGAACTTAAATGGGAGAAAATAATGGAGAGGGCCAGGACATGGGTAATAGGTTGGTGCCATCACTAAATTTGTTTGATTTGGAGTTTCGTAAGAGAGAGTTGCTTTTGTTGCGAGGCTTATGGCACATAAAATGGTTAATTTTAAAATAATTACGGGAAGGTTTTACATTATTGTTAATTGAGATTTAAATTTTTAATTTGTATAAAAATGATACTTAAACATGAAAAAGTTTAAAAATTGACGGCATGAATGTATTTCAAGGAGGTGAACTAGCACGAAAGTTGGGGGCCCTCAAAATTCTCAAATAGAAGGCGATCAAGTTATAAAAAATAAAAAGCAATCATATTCATAACTGTCATGAAACCGCATCCATTAGCCATCTCTCTCTTAAGGTGAGTCAATCTCCTCTTAGTAGTTACCAACCCTCACTTTCAACTTCTAACCATCGTTCCACCTCCAACCACCATCATCGCCCTTCCCTAATTCATTCCTCTCCACTTTCATGGACCCCCCCCCCCCCCCAATACCCCACTCCCTCCAGCCATAACAACCAACCTCCAAACATAGAAAACCTCATCTCACAAGCAAAAGCTCTTTCTTGGAATGAGCTTGTTCTTAAACCAGAATCTGAAACCGCAAAACACTTCTCCAACCTTACTCTCATAGGGAACTTGGTGTCATCAAAACCCCTTAAAAAAAGAACCTTATATGCAACCATAAAAGCCGTTTGGAGTTCTCTTATTGGTCTCTTGATAGAAGATATTGAAGTTAACACTTTTCTCTTCACCTTCCCAACCCTCCAAGAGAAAGAACGAGTACTGGAAAATAGACTATGGAATTTTAAGGGCTATCATCTCATTCTCCGTCACGGGCCTCCAAGTCTAAGCATAAATGAGATTCCTCTAAATTTCTCTATCTTTTGGGTCCAAATACATGGACTGCCTTTGGAGTTGCTAACAAGGCTGAGCGCATGTAAAATTGGTCAGATGCTGCATAACCTCTTAGAAGTTGATTACTTATCCATCTTTGGAGTAGCCTTGAAGAGGTATTTATGTGTTAAAGTTGAGATAAATATTTCAAACCCTCTTCCAACAGGATTTGACTTAGCACATCCCAATCGAACTCAAATAAGGATTTTCTTCAAATATGAGCGACTTTCGAAGTTCTATTATATATGTGGAAGACTTGGTCACATTCAACAAAGTTGTCCAAACTACAAAAGTGGTAAGGAGTCCTTGGCATATGGACCATGGATGAGACGAACAACACCAACTCCAGAAGAATCAATCCATTTGAAGTTCATCAGTAGCACAAAGAAATGGAGCAACCAAGTCATCATCCTCTGATTGGACAAACAGCAAATGAAAACCAGATGGGAAATAGAGGCATGCAGGAGGATAACTATAGAAATAAGGGAAAATAGAAAATGCATTCCAAGAGTGCTACATATATTCAAGGAGATGAGGTAACAATGAAAAGTTTTTTTCCATATTCCATGCAAAATTTCAACTTTCTGTCAAGCCAAACAGAAACAAAAATTCCCCTATCTATCCTAAATATGACGCGTAGATTCCCTTCTTCTACGTGGAAAAGCCTATCAAACCCCTTTAATGAAAATTAGTGGCCCTATTCATTCAAATACTTTGAGCCTGCAAAAAGAAAAAATCCCTGGTCAATTCAAACATCTAGCCCCAAAAGCTTCACTTCTGTTGCCTAAAGCACCAAGCCCTCATTCAATGCTTAAACCAACGGTAGCAAACCAAAAGGCTGATTCCATTCAAATGGATCCTAAAACAAATCACATTTTTCTTAACAAACTAACCAACTTTGTTAGCCCATCCATCTATCAGCAAATAATATCCCAATTTAAATCGTTGGATGGACCTCACAATCTTTTCAACCCAAAGCCCACACTCTCTCTTCTGGTTAGCACATCGGGCCGCTCCTATCTAACTCTAAAACATGCAAACCTTATTCAAACATCTAACTCTAGCCAACCCATATCAATCAAACAAGCCCAATCAGAATATGGTCATTCCTCATCGTCTGAATCAACTTTTTCTTCAACTTTCTATCTAGAATCCATTTTAGAAGTGGCTCCCTTGCCAACAACCCCCACCCCTCCAGAATAGAACCAAATAACTACAAAGAAGAGGGTGATTCACCTGAATGAGAGAGATATCCCACCAAAGAAAAGAACACTGAAAGAAAATGATACTCAACTGGACCAGAAGATAACTAAAGAAGATTGTACTTCACTGAAGCTCGGCAACTCGAGTGGACTTGAGCAGACCTTTTTGGCAATCAAAACAACAAGGAAACTTCGAAAAAAGGAGGAAAATATGACTTCTACCAACAAGAAATTATCACCATACCACAAGATTAACAAGGAGAAAGCTTCAAGCACAGGTAATCTCTTCTAGAATCTCTTCAATCTAAATTCACAAGTTAAATCAATGGCTGAGGCAGTAGGGCCTTATCTGCCCCCCACTCTTCCATGAAAATCATTTCCTAGAATTGTAAAGGGATCATCCATCCCTTTACAAAAAGAAGTATTAGGGCACATATCAGGACCTTCCAACCTGATGTTGTCTTCTTTTGCATCCTGTTCTAATCCTACTGGTCTTCAACTCTATATAGATGTTAATGGTATGGCTAATATAGGTTATAATGGTCCCAAATTTACCTAGACAAACAAAAGAAATGGCAATGGTAGAATCAAATAGCGCCTTCATAGAGTGGTTGCCAATCCTCAATGGACCTCTCTTTTCCCGGATGCTAAAGTTTCTCATTTTTATATTCTCTCATTTGATCATTCCCCTCTCATCATTATTCTTTCTAGTAGAGATAGATCTCCTAAGTCTTTCAAATTTGAGGAATTCTAGGCTAGAGATCCTTCCTGCTATAAGGTCATAAAAGAGGCTTGGAGTCAAGAGATGCTTGGAAACCCTTCTTTTGTTTTAGCAAAGAAATTAAAAGCAGTAAAAAATTCTCTCAAATTTTGGAACATCACTCAATTTGGACATATCTAGACTTCCATTAAGTTGCTCACGGACCAATTATCCAGAATTCAATCTCAAGACAACCAATCTTCCTCCGACCATCATGAAGAAATGATTAAAATCTACTTAAATGAACAACTGAAAATGGAAGAGATTTTATAGAGGAAAAAATATAGACATCATTGGCTCATTTCTACTGACTTAAACACTAGATTCTTCCATATGTCTACCATTATGATAAAAAGGAGAAAAGATATCTTTTGCCTTAAAAATGCCTCAAATCAATGGGAGTCAAATCCTCTGAATATACAAAATCAATTTCTAAACCATTTTAAACAAGTTTATCAGACTTCCATAACTTCTATAACCCATGGTCTTGAAGACATTGAAGTTCTTTTTCCAGAAAAATATCCCAATTGGATAATAATTTTCTTTGCAGTATCCCTACAGATGAGGAATTTTTATCCACCATTAAACAAATCCCTTCTTCAAAAGCACTTGGGCCTGATGGTTTTACAGGAATTTTCTTCAAAAATTACTGGGACATTGTCAAGGATGATTTATTGAAGCTGTAAAAAACATTTTCATTAATTTTCACATTCTGAAAAAAGAAGAATCACACACACATAGTGCTTATTCCAAAAACTAAAGCTCCTAGAAGTGTCCATAATTTCAGGCCTATTAGCCTCTCCAATGTTTGCTATAAAGTCGTCACAAAAATTCTAGCAAACAGACTCAAAGGAATTATGCCAAAATTCATCTCCCCAATGCAATCTGCATTCCTGCCTGATAAGAAAATACAAGATAACACCATTTTTGGATAAGAAATCTTTCATTCCTTAAAGAAAAAGAAAGGAAGCAAGGCTTAATGGCAATAAAAACTGATATGGAGAAAGCCTTCGATTATATGGAATGGCATTCTTGATGGACATCTTTAAGGCCTTGGGGTTTCAACAGACTTGGATACATTGGATTTAAGAGTGCATTTCTACAGTCTCTTACTCTGTTGTCATAAATGGTAAACCTGAGGGTTCTTCAAACCATCTAGAGGATTGAGGCAAGGAGACCCTCTATCTCCTTTTCTTTTCATTCTGGGTAGTACAGTCCTCTCATGTCTTATTAACTGAGAAAAACTCAAAGGAAACATTAAAAGTATTAGATTAAGCAATTAAGGACTGTCTATATCCCACCTTTTGTTTGCAAATGATCTTATTATTTTTAGCAAGGCCACTACTCTTAATGCCCAAACTTTCTAATTCTGTTTAGATAATTACTCTACCTGGTCTGGCCAAAAAATTCACATGGGTAAATCATCCATCCAGTTTAGTGAAAACACAAATCCCAATTCTAGTAGGGATATTAGGGGCATTTTCAACTTTAAACTCTTCTTCTAGAGCTAAATATCTTGGTCTTCCTCTTAATTCTGGAGACCCCATGAAAATTCATTTTAAGGAGGTTCTGGAAAAAATCCAAATGAAACTTGGTAGTTGGAAAACAAAACTTCTTTCCCAAGCCAATCGCACCACTCTCATTAAAATAGTGGCAAATGCTATTCCTTCCTACACAATGTCATCTCTTTGGATTCCAACTTCTGTGGCAAAAAAAAAAAATAGACCAAGCACTTACGCATTTCTGGTAGGGGTTTGATGCAAATAAGACTCACAATTTCACACCAAAAGCCTAGTCTTCCATTTGCAAACCAAAGTCAATAGGTGGTCTTGGTATCAGAAAAACTTCAAATTTTAACAAAGATTTGCTTAGCAAGCTTGGTTGGCATCTCATTAGCAATGAAAAAAGTCTTTGGAAAACAGTCCTCTCTGCTAAATACTTGAAGAGAACCAACTAGATTTCTGCCCATTCAAAACCTTTAGACTCTAGATTTTGGAAAGTTCTAATGAAACAGAAAAATTTTATGGCCAATAGCTTCTGTTTCCATATCAACAATGGTTCCAATACAAGAGTTTGGAATGATCCTTGGATTCCAACACTTAACCCTTCAATTCCTAAACCAAAAACTCCAAACATCCCAAAAGATCCATCCATGAAAGTTTCTAAACTTACTTTGGAAGAATCTAGAAGATGGAATACAATCTTACTTCAAACTCCCTTTAGCTAGGATACTGTGAATGAAATTCTAAAAACTCATTTGTCAATTTTCCACTACCACAACATACCAGATATCCCAAAATGGAAACATCATTCATCTAGTAAATTTTCTGTCAAATCCTCTTATGTGGCTTTCATTTCTCCCTCACCTGATCAAAATACTCATTAAATTGGAAATTTTTGGAAACAAATTTGGTCTTTAAAGATTCAAGAGCGCCATAAACATTTTCTCTGGAGAGTTTCCAATAACATTCTCCCTACTAGAGATCTCTTATGCACTTGTATTCCTCTCATGGATGTCCAAAAGCTCTATCCTCTTTGTCAAATCGAAACAAAAACTCTCTCCCATCTTTTCTTGAATTGCCCTTACTCCATTATAATATGGAGACAGTCACCAAGGCATCTAGATATCTCTCAGATTGCTGCCCAAGGAATCATCAATTGGATAAAAATTGTTCTGAGCCCTTCCTCTACCTTAAATATCCCTTCTGATGATGAGCATAATTTCCAACTTTTTTCCCTGCTGGCTATGGAAAATCTCTGGTGGATTAGAAACAAATCTATCCGTGAAGGCCAAACTCTCTCAATTGACCATTTTATTTCCAAAACTTCAAAATGCTTCAATGATCATTCGAAGGCTTGGGATTACAAAAGAAGAGAGGAAAATATACCATGGAGACCTCCAGCTACTGAAAATAGATATACCATAACTTTTGATGTATCTGTTAGAGCAGATGGAAGCACATCAGCTTCTGTTTGTAGAAGCCAAGAAGTAATCATTTCTTTTGTCATAACATCCTTTTCAACAAGCACTAACCCAAACCAAGGAGAGGCAAATGCGGCTTTCATTGGAGTCCAACAGGCCCATGCACAGAAGCTTAGGAAAATCCTTACAACAGGTGATTCATTACAGTCCATTACAGCATTGAAAGATCCAAACAAAGCTACAGATTGGACTATGGAAGGCATAGCTAGAGATACAAGGTTCCTACTCAGTGATTTTGAAACTTGGGAAGCCATAAAGATACATCGATCTCAGAATCGATGCGCGCATTCCATTGCACAATGAGCACATTCCAGCAACATGTTCGAAAATATCCCTCTTATAAAAATTCCTCAATGCCTTCTGAATTTTCATAGTGGGAAGGATCCCCTTTCATTTTGATGTACCTCTTGTATGTAAATATTTCTATGTTTTCCTTAAACAGTAGTACTGTATTTTAAGTTATTTGGTAATGAAGTTTAGCTTTGCGAAGAAAAAAAAAAACTGTCATGAAACCGGTTTTAATTAACTACAATAAACAATAGTTATAAACATCATGAAACTAGAAATTACAGGCATCAAACTATTCTATAACTGCCCCTCCCATGTGTCTCACATCTACACGTTTTGTGTTCCTTGTTGATCTGGTCAAAGATGATGAAGCTAAAAGATAAAATTCAAAATCAATAAGAGAAAGAACTATCTAAAAGAATAATAAAATATAGAATAAATAGGAGTGAAAATAATAAATTGCATACCTCCTGCCATTGTGATTCAAGACCAAGCAAGAGCCTAAAAGAAAATCCACTTAAACAGAAAAAATATTTGAGTAGGTGTACCTATGCCTTTTGATTGCCGTATTGATGGTGTACACAGGCCCTTTATTTAAAGGTTAGGATAGGGACCCTCTAACATAGTTAAACTTGAACTATTCCTCCCATCAAGGAATAGGATAGGGTTTGTCTATTACTAGTTGTTCAAAATGAAACTCTTAACACCCAAGTTTAAATTTAAATTTAAACCTCTTAACACATAAAATCTTATCAAAATTTGATAAACTCTTAACACCTAAATCACTACTTGAAAGAAAAATATCATCTACATATAGGACTATGAAAATGAATTTAATCCCACTGACTTTAAGGTATATGCACTAATCAATAAGGTTCTCAATAAATCCAAATGAGTTAATAATCTTGTGAAACTTTCTATACCACTGGCGGGAGGCCTGTTTAAGTCCATATATGAATTTCTTCAATTTGCAAACTCTCTGACTATTTTCTTTAAAACCCTCAGGTTGTAACATATATTACCTCCTCTTCAAGATCCCCATTTAAGAATGTCATTTTCACATTTATCTGATGTAACTCTAAATCAAAATGAGCTACTAATGTCATAACTATTTTGAATGAATCCTTCTTAGAAACTGGAGAAAATGTTTCATAGTAGTCAATGCCTTCCTTTTGAGTAAATCATTTAGCTATAAGTCTGGATTTACGTTGTTCTACATTACCAGAAGCATCCCTTTTGATTTTATAAACTCATTTGCAGTTAATGGTTGCTACTCCATTAGGTAAGTCAACGAGATCACAGACTTGATTTTTAGTCATGGATTTCATCTCATCTTTCATGGCATCATACCAAGATGTGGAATTATCTCCACTCATGACCTATTAAAAATGAGCTTGGATTTTCCTAAGGTACCACATCAAAGTCAAATTCTTGATGGTAAACCATATAGTCATTAGAAATTGTTGGTCTCGTTACTCTTGAGGAGCTCCTTAATACTACTTCCTCTATAGTTTGTAAAGTAGGAGTAGGTTCTATTGAACCTGTTCTTCATGAGTAGACTGTTCTTGAAATGATTATTGTTCAGAGTAATCAATTTGATCTTCTCTTAGCATAATCATTTGTCCTTCATATGAATGAGTTTTAGTTTGCTCTTATGTTTCCTTAAATTGTAACTTATGAGGATAAGCATTCCTATTAGGTTCAGCATCCTCAAAGAATTTGGCATTTCTGCTCCCAACAATTCTAGGACTATTTGAAGGATAATAAACTTGAAACTTTTAGAGTTTACCGGATAGCCAATGAAAAAACCACTTACTATTCTTGGGTGCAATTTCTTTATGTGAGGATTATAAATCCTCACTTCAATAGGACAACCTCATACGTGTAAATAACTCAAACTTGGTTTTCATCCAATCTCTAACTCAAAATGTGTCTTAAACACAGTCTTGGACAGAACTCCTTTCAAGATATACCCAGTGGTTTTCAAGGCTTCACTCCACAAGAATAATTGCAGTTCAGAATTACTAATCATACTTCTTACCATGTCCATAAGCATGCAATTCCTCCTTTTAGCTACACCATTTGTTGCAGTGTGCCAGGCATTATGTATTATACAATAATGCCCTCTTCTTCTAGGAATTTTGCAAATGGACCCATCATTTGTCCATTTTTTGTGTACCTATCATAATACTCACCTCCCCTATCAAATCTTACAATCTTTATTTTATTTTCCTTTTATTTCTCTACTTCAGTTTTATAGGTTTTGAAAGCATCTAGTGCCTCAGCCTTTTCATTTAGAATATAGATATACATATACCTAGTATGGTCACCAATGAATGAGATAAAATATCTCTAACCATTTAGACAGGGAGTAGGAAAAGCTCCACAGATATTAGTGTATGATTTCTAAATTACTTGAACTCCTTGTAGCACCTTTAGTAGTCTTGTTGGTCTACTTTCCCTTTAGGCAGTCCACACAAGTCCTAAAGTCAATAAAATCAAGAGTTTGTAAGACTCCATCATTCACCAACCTTTTAATTATTTCTATGGAGATATGTCTCAATCTCCTATGCCACAACATATATGAGTTCTTATTTATGATACTCTGTTTAATACCAACATCAATATACAAGGATAAATAATTATTCTCAAAATTGGAATCTAACTCAAATTTAAATAAACCATTAACTTTTATTCCACCACCAATGTAAACATTATTCTTAAAAATGCTGAAAGTAGAATTAACAAATCTAAACTGAAAATCAATCTTAGTCAATTTTAAAATTTAAACCAAATTTTTGGAAAAATTAGGAATAAAAAATCCATTTTCAAGACCTAAAACAAAACCAATTTTAAAATTAATCTAATGATCCCAACAGCCTCCACTTGTGAACGCATCTTGTTTCCTAAATAGATATAATGTTTAATTGGTTTCAGCTTCCTTGTTTTGAGAAATCCCTACATTGTCTTAACAATATGGATTTTAGAACCAAAATCAATCCACCATTGTTTCGGAGAACTTCTAGAAAAAATGATTCATGACACACTAGAGATAGGAGATTATCTTTCTTTTCGAGTCATCTCTTAAATGTTTTGCAATCCTTCTTTATATTCCCTTTCTTGTTGTAGAAGAAACAAAAATCCTTATTGCCATTTTTCTTAAATGACGCCTTGTACTTATGCAGATAGGCATCCTTTCCTTTCTTAGTCTTTCCATTAAAATGAGTGGCCACATGAACACTTTCAAGCCTCTCATTTTCAATCTCTCCTCTTCTTGAACACACATGGTCAATAATTCATTAACTGACCATTCATCCGTATGTGCATTGTAAGAGATTTTGAAAGGACTATATTCAAAAGGGAAAGAATTCAAAATGAAATGTATAAAGAATGACTAAGAGATCTCCTGTGACGCTCCCAAATTCCTACATATGGACACGGGGAAAACGAGACGTCCGGATGATGACAACACGGGTCACAACCCTATCGAGAGTGTCAAGTGTGTGTAAAAGTATCAAATGTGCAAAAAGAAACACGCAGCGGATAACGAAAGTCATATAACTAAGTACCAGAATTTTTCTTAGTTTAATACAAAACTGTTCAAAATATACATAATAAAATATTACAAACTACAAACATAGTTTCAAAGCCAACTATAAAGCATAACTCCAACTCAGAACTCCGGCGGAGCCGCATCCTCGGGCTCAGCCTCCTCCTCCTCATCGATCTCTGCATCAAAATCTACGGAACCAAAAAATGGTGCCGCAGGTAAGTAAAATTCCAAACACCACTAGATAAAAACATATTAACCCAAACAATATGCATGAAAGAATGCAAAAGCACAAAACCCATAAAACCATATTTTTCCACACACGCCAAAAATCCCATTTGGCCTCAAAAACATATCACTTTCCAACTCACGCCAAAAGTCTCATTTAACTCATATCCAACTCATATCTAATAACCAATTAAACCGTATGCACCATGACCTCCCCTAGGAGTCATCCGCACACCCTGGCTCCTATGCCACACTGCGGGTAACGACCACGCGTGTGACACCTAAAAGAGCGATGCCCAGTTCCGCGCCCCGCGCGTTCGTAACCAAGCATCCTCTAGCCCTCGCCAGCGAAGGGCCACAGAGTCGGTACGAACAGCGTTACCATCCCACCCGCTCCCGTTGTCGCCCAGCAACAACTCAGGGGACATCACTCAGTATATTATGCTCCCGAGCGAACAGAGGAGCTCCACCGAGATAATACCCATCTCGGCTTGAGGTCGTGATACACACGCACCCGAAAATCCATTTACACCAATAAAACAGGATTTTCTCACTTAAATAAAATGCACGTGCATGCACCATGTAAATGCAATCTCAATGCACAAAACAACCAACCAATCACAAATCAACAATCCAAGCAACTTCGTCATCAATCCATCCGACCCCCGAACTCCTCGGACTCAGTCCGGAATCAACCAACCAGCAGATAAATAATTATTGTAAGAGTAAAATATATTTAAATCTAAAAGTAAAGTTTGAAAAATACTTACAGTACTATACGGCATTTTTTGAAAACTCACGGGGTTGCAAACAGCGGAATAAAAGCAACATAACAGTGTATTTTACACTGTGGCCGTGGGTGATAAATTACCCACTTTTGAACGGGGACAAACCAAGACACGAAATTGATAGGGAATGGCCTTGAGATATTTATGAAGTTAAAGGAAGCGAGTTTTGGCCGTGGGTGTCAGTGGAAATAGCAGTGGAAGGCCAAAAATGGGCTGAACAGAGATGAGCTCGTGGGAGCTGCTCCGGCAACGAATGCAGGCCGAAATTGGGTGGGTTAGGTCGGCAAGAGGTAGGGAAAGAAGTTGTGAAGAGGTGGTGGTCGGAGGTGGAACAACGGCACCGAAATCGGCAAGAATCTGTGCGGCTTAGAAGGGGCGTAGGGGGCTAACGGCTGGCCGGATGGGGCTAGGATTCAGTGGGGTGATGTGCCAGCCGGTGGGAAACTTTTCTGGGTGGGCGGTGCCAGCCACGTTGCTGGTGAGCGATGGGTCTGGGCTAGTCAACGGCAGCGACGGGAATGGAAGGGAGAAGAGAGCTGCGCGGGGGAGAGAGAGAGAGAGAGAGAGAGAGAGAGAGAGAGAGAGAGAGAGAGAGAGAGAGAGAGAGAGAGAGAGAGAGAGAGAGAGAGAGAGAGAAACCGGGGAAGAAAAGAAGAAGAAAAAGAAAGAAAGGAAAGAAAAGAAGAAAAAGAAAAAGGAAAAAGGGAAAAAGAAAAAGAGAAAAGAAAATAAATGAGGTCCAATCCTCACTCCGGAAACCAAAAACCGATCCGCCGAAAATAATTTTAAAAACATAAAACGACTAAAATAAACTAAACACTACATCAAATAAAATAAAAATTAATTTAAAATATAATAATTTAAAATAAAAGAACTACTATATTAATTAAATTAAAAATACCCTTCAGTGAAAATACACGTAAAAATGGGTCATCACATCTCCATCTTTAGGGACTTAAGTTGAGCTACCATGTCCCTTATTTGCATAATGTTCTCACACACCTTTAGTAGTACTATCAAAAGTCTTACTTGATAGTTTCTTCATTAAGATGTTAGCTAAAGCCTCATCAGAACAAATGAATTGCTCCTCAACAGACTTCAAGAATGTTTTTGCCTTATCAATTTTAGGGATAGAACCCCTAATGCTTTCATTGATGTGAGATTTCATGAACAACAAACATAAGCGATTAGATTGCTCCCCATCATTCATTTTTAGAAATCTGTGCTAGCGTACTTGATTCTGTGAGGACAGGTGGTTCGTCCACATGGAGTGTCTCATCAAGCTCTAAGCACCACAATCTCAGAATAATATTTTCTTTCCAGCTAGAGAAATTATCATCATTTAGTATCAGAATACGAATAATATCATCAAAATGTGAAGTGGGAAAAGTTAAAACTGCAATAACTAAGAAACAGTACTTTAATGCTATGAATTTTAACTTTATTTAAATTAACCAATGTCAATTTAACCAATAGTAAATTTTAACTAACTATAGATAGTGGTTCCATCACATAAAAATTTACTAAATATCTAAATAATAAGACTACAATAATTCAATGTTAATGAATAAATTCTACATACCTTTGGGCATAGGAAAATCTACCACCAACACAAAACCATCCATCTTATTTTAATTAAACCCCAAAATAATAACCTCCCTTTGGGGCCGAGTCATTAAAATAATGATTTAATCACAACACATATTAATGATTTAATCACAACACATATGCTAATATATCTTTATGAAGCTAAAACTTTATATGATTATCGTTATAAATTATGATGCGTTGGCTACTCTCAAAATACTCTGATAATCAACCTTATATGATTTTTTTCAATAAATAAAGATGTTTTGGCTACTTCTAAAATATTTCAAATAATCATAACCTCTAGCGTCTTACCATAGGAAAAATATAGATATTGATCCACCAAAAAAAATCCCATGAATCTTTTTTTTTTAAGTAATAAAATATTATTTAAAAGTAATATTTTGTTCATATAAATTGGGTTGGTCAAAAATGTTCTTTGTGGATCAATACTTACTGAACATATAGCCCATTCCGAAAGCTGGACTTTATAGAGTGCCTTTTAACTGTAAGAAAAAATAAATAAATAAAAAGAAGAAGAAGAAGAAAGTTAAAACTAAAAGATCTAATATTAAGGGCAAATCTGTTAAAAGTTGAAGGCCTAAAAGAAAGTTTAAAAGGCTGAAAGGCTTAATAAGTCGTTAAAGGCCTAATAAGGCCAAAAGTTGTTAGAAAACCAAAACAAACTAAGAGTAAAGGCCTTATCTCAAACTAAGAGTAAAGGCCTTATCTCAATGTTTCCTTTTTTTTTTTTTAAATAGTGTCTCTTAATGCCTTGATGAATTCTATCGTATAAATGAATAGTACTACTTAGTAAGTTTTCAAAAAAGATTCTTTTTTCTTAGACAAAATTTCAAGATTCTTAAGAAAGATTAGAGGGTTACATTGGTCCCATTTAAATTTCAATCTCTTAGAAAAAAACCACCTTAGACCATACGTATCCATACTCCCACAACAAAAGGCCATAAAATTTCTCATATCAAACTAAATTTGATCTCACTAAGAAAACACAATAATATTATATTTTCATGCTCAAATGAGAAAATATATATATATCTCAAAAATTTGAATCAACGGACATGAAGGTGGCTCTGATAGACAGCATAGAAAATAATAAATTGCATACCTCCTGCCATGCTAATTCAAGAATGAGCAAAAGTCTAAAAGAAAACCCACTTAAAGAAAGAAAATATTTGAGTAGGAAGATGATCTTTTGGCCTATGCTTTTTGATTGTCGTACTAAGGGTTTACACAGACCCTCTATTTATAGGCTAGGCTAGGGACCCTCTATTTATAGGCTAGGCTAGGGACCCTCTGACAAAGTTAAACTTGAACTATTCCTCCCATCAAGGAATAGAATAAGGCTTATCCATTACTAATTGTTCAAAATGAAACAACACCCAAGTTTATTTAAACTTTTTAACAAATAAAATCTTATCAAAACTTGATAGGCAATAGGGGTCACTCTAAATAGAACTCTAACACTATCACTACAACAAATAATGATTTTTTGGACAGAAATTTTTCCTGCAAATACTATTTAATAACAAATAATTACATTTTCCTACCAAATTCAAGTCGTCGATAAATTTTTGCAGCAATTTTTTATATTGGACCATTTCAACGACTTACAATTTGTGAAAACTAATAAATTTTTCTTGCAAATATCAAATCATCAGAAAAAATTTGTAGGTAATATTTTTTTACCGTAACATATGCATTCTTTTGTAACGAAATTGGTTGGTGACATTCACTCTTTACAACAAATAGTAGTTTTTGGAGGAGAAATTTTTCTCACAAATGCTATTTGGTAACAAATAATTACATTTTGCTACCAAATTCACATCATCTGTAAATTTTCACTGCAAATATTTATATTGGACCATTTTATTTATCACGGGTTACAATTTGTGAAAATTAAATACTTTTTCTTGCAAAATTCAAATTATCAGAAAAAATTTGCACATTATCTTTTTGTACAATGAAAAATGCATCCATTCATGATCAAATTGGCTAGTGACATTAACTTATGTTACCCGCAACCAAACTTTTTGTAGAAAATGCTATCAATTTTAGTAATATGGTTTTTTTTCCTTCCTTTCCGTGCGCTAGTTTATCTCACGACTATTTTCCTTCCCGCAACTCTATTTGCAGATTCTTCCCTCAACCTTCCCGATCGAATTACACAGCTTTCCAGCATTGCCTCTTTCCGACAATCACACATCTCCTTCTCCCTATCTCCCACATGCCTCTTTCCCTTTTCCTTTTCGCAAAAAACCCAACATCTCCATTTCCAACAGGTCCTCAAAGCTTCTGGACATATCATATACCAGCAAGAACGTAATATCTGAAACCCCAGCCATGATTTTGAAGATTGGGTTCATTTTGCTCATTTTGTTTGGACAATAATCACAAATTTCTTTTAATTAGATTTATTTGTGCAATAGATTTGTGTGACATTGATCTTGGCTCCTTCCCGTCGAGCTCCTCCATCAAAGACAAGTGCTCGTCACTGTAAAGGATATTCTCACATGAGGTGGGTTTGTTGCGCCTCAAATCTGTCCAAGAATCACACAAGACGAATTTTGCCTACTTCCATTAGAGCCAAATTCAATATATTTGTATGAGATTACAAACACTCAAAGTTTGATCACGTCCACTCTCTCTAATTTTGCACACTAATTTCACATATTAGAGTTCTCCTATTTGTAGAAGAAGTTTCACTAAACACCTTACTAAATATTAGCCAAAATTGATGGCTAATGATGAGCTGCAGCAGTTATATATACTTGATCTTACAATATATAGGACGGTGCATGTGTATAGCAACCTTTAATTTCTGCATTCACACCTAAGTAGTTTTTTCAATAGAGTTTCCTCATTTTCAAGATTTGCCAACTTCCATTTTCTTCCATTGTTCTAAATAAGTGAAAAATAATAGTCAATCATTGCATAGATATATTAATAATAGTCAAGGATTCATAGAAGCTGGATTTTTCTTAGTTTATTAACACCTGTGAAAATAGCCATACTCACACTTGTCAATATTTCTGTGAACAAGAAAACAACCACAAAAGGAAATCAGTTCTGAAGCTTTTTAAAAAAAAAAAAAATAAGTCTTTCTGAGGATCTGTACCATTCTCCAATAATATTTTTAGATTTTTTTCTCTTAATTATTGTGTTCAAGATTCAAGACAATCTGTCTATCCCCAAGCCAAGGGGATGTCTCCTCTATAATCTCAAACCAAAGGAAAATATAGCAGACAGCAAACTAATATGTGGTTGGTTTGTTTGAAAATACAGATGAAAAACAAGTTGAAATTGATTGTCAAATGTTGAATTTTCAATTTTGTCCAAATTTTGCTTTAACCGTCAAGAGGGTTGTTCTATTAAAGGCTTTTGATGTTTGATTATAACCAAAAAAAAAAAAAACCATATGTATATTGAATTTTCAAGTTTTCGGACCGTGGAGAAAAAGTCCTCTTCTTGCAAGAACTAAGCTCTATAGCTCACTGTTTAGCTTAGCCAACTTCAAGTCTTTGGCAAGCGCAAAAGCAACAGCAAACAATGATTTACAAATTCAATGTTAATGTCTTTGGCCAAAAGGAAAAAATCTATATTTTTAAACTAATCATACTAAGAAGCTACTAACTAATCGACATGGTAATCTAATTAGTTGGTTGAGTTTTCAAGTAATGACCAAGTTTATAAGGTTGATTGGCAAACCATTTCCAAAAAGAAAAGCAATAAAATTTGACAAAGTTTTGAACTTTTTCATTATGCTAATTTTACAAAGTTGTTTACTTGATGGGGTCACAAGCAATTATTCGCCATTTCCAACTAGTATGGTGTTATGCTTAAATCAAGTACAGGTCGATCTCAAGGATCTACTGCATGTTGCTATGTATTATTTAATAAGAAAATACTTATTAGATAACAAATTGCATTATCCCTCTAAATTAATTGTACTTAATTACTCTGTGCATGATTGCTTCAAATTTCTGTCAACTTTCCCAACAAATAATTGGGGAATGAAGCATTTTGATTCCATATATATTAGGGCATTATACATAGAAAAAATTAATGTTGATAATTAGGAAAGTATTACAGAAAATGCAAATATCTTTATATGTATGTATGTATGCTTGGTGGGGAAGAAAATAATTGCATTGACAGTCATTAGTCCAGAAATATATGTGAGATCAAAGCCTTCTCCTAATATACTTGATTAGAATCCTCTTACAAGTTTATGAAGAAATTAAGGCTTAAGTACTACTTCACTGAGTTTTAGTTGATCTCATCATGCAGACATCATAATTCAATATATATATATATATATAAACTCTATCAGATCTGATGAAACTCATTCCAAATCTATCATATGTTTGATGTAGAAATAGATAGAACCTGATCTTGCTGTTATTCAATTACTTCGTCATGAGATTGTCTACTAATCAAAAGTCAACTTACTTTGTGAGATATTTGTCAAAGAGAGCTTCAAAGCTCAAAAAAGTAAGTATTATTTAATCATCATGAGCCTTCCATATATATGATGCCTAATTTGCAGAGTTCTAATCCATTTTTTTTTTTTCCCTTCGAATTCTTCCAGGAAAAATAACCTGTATTAATATTGGACCCCTTTATTTTTAAAAATTAAATTAAATTAAATTAAAATTTATATTAAATAAATTAAATTAAATAAAAATAAATAAATACAGATCTAGCTCTTTGCATTATGTAGTGCTAATTAATTAAGTGGGAGCTTCAAATTAATGTTATAAATTAAGCAATTCTACATGATGAGATTAGATGTGATAGGAAAGCATATATGCAATTATATTGAGGGTAGACTCTGAAAAATGCTTGCAAATTAAACAAAATGGAAACAGCCATCCAACTTATCATTTTGGAACTAATCACAGATTGACAAGATTACCAACAAGAACCATTTTGCTCCCCCCCCCCCCCCCCCCCAAAAAAAAAAAAAAAGCCTTTATATCTATCGATGAACAGATTAAGAAAACACCCGACCTTGATAGATATAATTAACAAAAAACACGTACGTACGCCTTGATAGATAAGATATAAGCACGTAGAAGACGTCATCCTGCATGTACAAATTAAGAGGCATGAAACATAACGTTGAATTATAAAATGAAGATAAAAGGCGGCCACTAGTGAATTATAAAATGAAGATAAAAGGCGGCCACTAGCTAGCTGCCAACAAACCAAATGTCATCATGTAATATACATAGATGACATTATAATATATAACAGACCAGGAAGAGAAAAACTTAAATTTAATACCAAGTGCTAGTATCAGCTACTGTTTTCTCTAATTTGCACAGTGCTTATAACAGCTTTATAGCAAGTGCTTATAGCTTTGCACACAGTATTTATAGCAGCTTTGTTGTGTTGTTCGTTGGACTTGATTCCTATACAATTTTCTGCATCTTTCTCATAGGTCGGGAATATTTAGACCATGTGTGGTTTAGCTGTTAAAAAAACCAGAACAGAGAGAAATTTCATATTGGGTTGTCGATTTCAAACACAGCAAAGAAGTCTAATACTCAAAAGTTGAGTGAGACTCTTACGTTTCTACAATGATATAATTGGGTTGGAGATATTAGTGGGTTTGTTTAGGGACCACATTAGGCTTTGATTGTTTTATTTGCTTAAGAAGTTTAGTTCAATGAGAACTTTTTAGTGGCTTGAACCCCATAAATTTTGCATGACTTCCAAATATGAAGTTTTCCCTTTCTACTGCAAAAAAATGAAAAAGTGTACATCTATTGAGATTGAAAAAAAAAAAAAAAAAACTGCTTTGACATCTGGCTTTCTTCACTGGAAACTCTTCCAGGCCTCATGCATGGAATAGCTAAAAGGCCACCACTCATCTCAAGCAGCATGTAGACTACATGCTGCTTACCATTTTTTTGAAGCCTGCATTTTTGTTTTCTTGTTCTCATTGGAAAGAAAAAGAGAGATCTTGGGGTTGAATTGGGCTTTAAATATTGCTTGGAGGGGCTGATTTCTTATGTGTTTTTTGGGTTCTTAATATGAGTATAGGAGTACCAGCATTGTAAGTAATCTAATTTCAAATGTACTCCAATGCCATGTGTGGATCCATTAATTTTAGATTTTTAAAAAATGATTTTAAATTTCAGGAACACATCACGTGATCACATGATCATCATCGGGCATTGAATATCTGTAGATAATAATAATAACTACTATGCAATAATGTCTTGGTATTTGAATTTCTTTGCGCCAGTACTGGTGGTGTTGTCCATTGTGGTAGAACCTGTTATTTTCTTATATTGGAAATTTATAATAGTCTAAGTAGTCATGAGTGGGTCATTTGCATTTGTCTGTATAAGAGATTTTAATGTTTCCAATTCATTCTTTGGTTATGTCTGCGACACTTGTGAGTGTTATAATGTTGTAATCATCCTTATGATTATAGGATATATGATATCTTTTAGTTGTTCGTTAGTCTCAAATTCTCTCACTAACTTCCTATCGAATTTATGAGTTATGACTCCTCTCCTTCTTATAATAATCTGAGTGCCTAGATTACGTTTCAGTACTTTTAAGTGGGGTTGGGATTTACAGTTGACCTCATCATGCACTCAGCTCTTTTCTTTAAATCTGAAGAAACTAATAACTCACTCACTGCAAATAGATATCATCACAGAAACCAAGGAAAAAGTTGTATAATAATAGCAGTTGAACTAAATAAGTTGAGGAGATATATGCTAAATTAAATGTTGATCCACGTTGAGCATCTTACACTCGTGTGAAGAACTTTTTGTATTCCTGATCAGGTAGAAAAACGAGAAAGACAACATCAAAATCGCGTTCTGATCCACGTCTCTAATCTATAGCATGATTAGAGATCATGTAGATCTGACGCCAAGAAGTGCTGTGCCCAACGACTCCATACACCCAACTCTTGTGACTTCGAAAAGGCCTGCCGAATGTAACCTACAATTCGTAAAATTAAGCAACAATAATGATGTAAAGTTATTTTTTGAATTCGTTTTAGATGATACTGCAACTTAATTAAAAGTGCTAATTTTTTTTAATTAAAAATGTCAAATTATTACAACTTATTTTGTAGAAGCAAAACAATAATTATAGTTTGATTACGCTGTTTAGATGAGATTAAATAAAATATTTTAAATAGTAATTTGATTTTTTACTTAAGATGAGACTAGGTAGTTTGTAAAAAAATATGTTAGAATAATGAGATGAGATGATATAGTTTTAAAGTTTTGTATATTTGATAAAGTGGTGGATTCCACTAATTATTGAAAACTATTTTTAATTATTGAGTGGAAAATATTATGAATATATTAAATTTAATTTCCCCAAAATATATTTTTATATTATTATATTATACTATATTTTATAAAATTTGAAATATATTTTTCTAATTATATATTACAATAAAATAAAATATAAAAAACTCTAATAGATAATTATATATATTTAAAATGCAGTAGTTAGTATTACTGTAATATTATTATAGCATTAGTTAAAAAATTAGAACTGAGATAAGATTTTATTTCTAACTATTTAGATAGACAAATAAAAGATAAAATAAAACTCAATAAAATAATTTGTATTTCATCCGAGTATTCAAACTTTTTTTTTTTTTTTGATGAAAAGATCTCATTCTCATATATTCATTCTCAGAATTACATTTTTCTCCAGTTGGATACATTCATTCATCCACTCTGGAATGTCCTCTAACCAAACTAACTCATTATCATATTGAAGAGCAAACTGAGCCAGTTTATGTGCAGTTAAGTTACATTCTCTTGGAGCATATTGTACTGTCCATCTCTGCCTAGTATTGTATATTAACTTAATATCTTCAATAATTTGTGTGATGACCCGCTTTTGCGTGTATTTTCACTGAAGGGTTGTTTTTAATTTAATTAATATATTAGTTTATTTATTTTAAATTAATGTGTTTTAAATTAGTTTTTAATTTATTTGATGTGGTGTTTATTTTATTTAGTCGTTTTACGGTTTTTAAAATCGTTTTCGGCGGATCAGTTTTGGTTTCCGGAGTGAGGACTGGACCTCATTTCTTTTCTTTTCTCTTTTTCTTTTCCCTTTTTCCTTTTTCTTTTCCTTCTTTTCTTCTTTTCTTCTTTTTCTTTCTCTTTTCCTTTCCGGTTTCCCTCTCCCCGTGCGTCCTCCCTCTTTTTCTCATTCCCGTTGCCTCCACTTTGACCGGTCGGTTCTCAGCCGTCCGGCCACCGTTTGGTGCGCCGTCACCACCATTCTCTTCCCCTTCCACCATAGATCATCCCCACCAATTTTCAGAGCCATCGGACCAGCCGTTAGCTTTCGAGAGCCGCCGGAAGTTGCTGCACCTGCTCTGTTTTCACCCCTGTCGCCGGAATCTTCTTCAGCCCAGACCGCCGCCGTCCGACCACCGTTTGGCTCACCGCCGGTCTTGTTCGAACCCCCTCCCTCCGGCGCACCTTCCCACCAAATATCTCCCCCATCCGGCCGGCCGTTTGGCCGGAAAAGCCATTTGAAGCCCCACGGTTTTTGGCTCGATCCGCCGCCGTCGCTCCACCTCCGGCCACCATTTCTTCACCACTTCATCACCGACTCCTTGCCGTCCTAACCCACCCATTTCCGGCCTCCAACGACCACCGGAACAGCTCCTACGAGCTTGCTTTCCGATTTGAGTTTTCCGGCCTATTTTCGGCATTTTCGCCGCCACCCACGGCCAACCACCACTTCCAATAGCTTCACAATCATCCCTAGACCATTCCCTATCAATCCTAAGCTCCAGTTTGTCCCCGTTCAAAAGTGGATAATTTATTACCCACGGACACAGTGTAAAATACACTGTTACGTTGCTTTTCTTCCGCCGTTTGCAACGCCGCAAGCTTTCTAAAAATACCATATAGCGCTGTAAGTATTTTCCAAACCCTATTTTCAGATTTTAATATATATTGCTCATTCAATTATTTACTGTTGTTGGTTGTTGATTCCGGACTGAGTCCGAGGAGTTTCGGGGGTCGGATGGATGAAGGACGGAGTTGCCTGTTTATTTGATTTATGATTGTTGGTTTATTTTATTATGCATTGTTGTGGCATTACATGGTGCATGCACGTGTGTTGTGGAGTTATGTGAAAAGCCTGTGTATTGGCGTGAGTGGTTTTACGGGTGCGTGTGTATCACGAGCCCAAGCCGGGATGGGTTATTATCTCGGTGGAGCTCCTCTGGTCACTCGGGAGCGGAATAAACTGAGTGATGTCCCCTGAGTTGTCGAGAGAGACGACGGGAGCGGGGCTAGGGGATGCTTGGCTACGAACGCGCCGGGCGCGGAACCGGGCATCGCCCTACTCACCGACTCCGTGGCCCTTCGCTGGCGAGGGCTAGAGGATGCTTGGCTATGCACGCGCGGGGCGCGGAACTGGGCATCGCTCGTTAGGTGTCACATGCGTGGTGGTACTCTACGGTGTGACACTGGAGCCAGGGTGTGCGGATGACCCCTAGGGGAGGTCATGGTGCATACGGTTAAAATTGGATGATGGTTTGTGAGGCCAAATGAGACTTTTGGCGTGGGCCAGATGGACTTCTGGCGAGATATTGGGCCAGATGGACTTCTGGCGAGATATTGGGCCAAATGTGACTTTTGGTGTGTTTTTCGGAAAGGATATGTTTTTGGGCCAAATGGGATTTTTGGCGTGTGTGGAAAAAAATTATGTTTTATGGGCTTTGTGCATTGGGCATGTTTCATGCATATTGTTTGAGTCCTATGTGTTTTTATCTGGTAGCGTTTGGGTTTACTTACCTGCGGAACCATTTGTGGTTCCGTAGCTTTTGGTGCAGGTGATGAGGATGAGGAGGAGGAGGCTGAGCCCGAGGATGCGGCTCCGCCGGGTTGCTGATGATATGTTTTATATTTGTTTAAAACTGTATTTGTGGTTTTTGTAATATTTTATTTATGTATATTTTAAACAGCCTGTATTATATTAAGAAAAAAATTCTGGTACTTAGTTATATGACTTTCGTTATCCGCTGCGTTTTTCTTGTGCACACTTGTTGCCTTTGCACACACTTGACACCCGTCGATGGGATGGTGACCCGGGTTGTCACCATCCAGACGTCTCGATTTTCCCGTGTTCGGGCGTGGGGAATTGGGGGCGTCACAATTTGGCCATACCAAGCAAAGTTCTGGTCAGTTTGTTGCACTTCACTGATAATGTTTCTTGCATCACTTTCAAACACTGTATTGATTATTCCAATTTCCTCACATAAAATAACAACTCTCATAGGACATTAACTTCTGCTACACTTAGATCACTCACTGGAGTCTTAACAGTCTTGCGTAAGTCCTCGAGGAATTAGCCATGATCATGTTATACAAAAAGTTACTGTAGCCCACTTCTCCGGGTTCGAGGCTTCGAGCACATGAGCCACGAGTTGACATTAATTGCATGCAAATTACAATGCGGAATACCATATTCTGGCACATTTATCAAAAGAAAAGGCAAAGAATTCTCTGAAGTGATGACACGGCAGAAGAAAATAATCTCACATTGCACGTATGCTTAATACCCAACGCATGGGAGTAGAGCTAAATGACAAGATTTCAAATTATTTTATGATTCACGAGATCATAACATAATCCCCGCCCTTAAGTCAATGTATGCAGATACGTACACGCTTCCAACACCTTTCCCTTTAGATTTTTTTAAGAGATACCCGTATCGGTAATCCCTTTAAACTAATACAGACAGATCAGCTTCCGTATTTTTTAGTAAGCCACTGGGCTACATTATATCTCTCTGGCTTCTAGCCTGTACAAGTGACATCGACTCACATTTATCAACTCCAAAGACAGATTCATTTACAATATTTATTAATCAGCTACTCTTTGGAAGATCATCATCATCAAAATCAAACACACATACATACATATATATATATATAAAAGTAATATTATATATTATACCATTATTTTATTTATATCGTATTATATATAATGTAATGTGTTTCTTATTATTTAATGATAAAAAATATATATAATAAATAATTATTTAATAATAATAAATATATTACATCTTATTTAATAAAATAATAATACAGTATATAAAATCTTCAGAGAATGATCTATCTCTTGGATAACCGACGTATGTACAGCTGGAACAACCAATACTAACCTGCTTTTTCGCCAATGACAAATCACATTATATTATTGATATATATTATATCTATATAAAACTTGATTTTTCTTATGTGAATTGATTTCTTTGTATTAATTAGAGCGAGCAGATAGGAACTGGAAGTACAATCGTAATCTTTTTTGTCGAGAACTGCATTTTTGTGCATTATTGACTTTATTAAAAGGTAAAAACAAAAAACAAAAAAGTTGCTAAGAATGCATAATGGTAGTCAACTGCAATGCTCACATTTATGTGGTCGAACGATTTCCCAATAGGGTGACCTTAGGTCGTCTTTTCAACGTTTTTTCTTTTTTAATAAAATAAAATTAGAAGAAATAAAAATTAAAAAATAAATAAATTATTATTTAAACATATATTTTAATATTATCTATTTAGAGATTACAATACAGGTAATTTTATTTTTAAAATTTTTTAAAATTATTAAAATATCTTTTTTAAAATAATATTTTTTTAATAAAAGATCTATGGGAAATAAAATTTTTATTATTTTTATTTTAATATTTAAAAAATTATATTATTTATTTTATATAAAAATTTAAAAAAATTATAATAATTAAATTAAATAGAATGATAATAATTATGAAAGCAAACGATAACTGAAGAAGAATCTCAGTACAATTTATTGTTTTTTTTTTAAATGTTCAGAAAGCGCTTGCACAGACAAATTCATTATTGAAAGTTATTTTTAAATATTTAAAAAAAATGCACTAAGTGCAGTACTTTTGAATAACATTTGGATGGCAAGCAACCATTTTCCTTCTCCTTTTTTTTTTTTTTTTTTTTGTCTTTTTTTATGTAAAACGAACTTTATTTACCACAAATGAGACATTATAACTTTGATTAGATATATAAAATATAAGCTAACTAAAATGCTAATAGCTTTTTAATACACAAATTTTTTTGTGATTAATATGATCTTGTTCATGCTGTAACTCTTACAGACTAAACGTCTAAGAGACAGTATCATTCTATATAAGATGAAGTGCACATAACTCCATATTTTATTTAAAACAGAGTAGATGACACACACTATGGACATGGTCCAAGAGACAATGTATTTTTTGGTTTTTATTTTTTATTTTCTTAAACAAACCCATAACAGAAATTAAAGCTACATAAAAAAAAAAAATAACGAATTATAGTTTGAAAATGTGTAGATCCGCATTTTCAACCTCGGAAGAAAACAAAACACCAAACAAAA
Organism: Carya illinoinensis; assembly: GCF_018687715.1. NCBI lineage: Eukaryota > Viridiplantae > Streptophyta > Magnoliopsida > Fagales > Juglandaceae > Carya > Carya illinoinensis. The sequence goes on from NC_056752.1 coordinate 7,300,619, forward strand.
CTGTGGAGGTGGCGCGTGAGGAACACGATAAATCAGCCCGTAGCTACAGCATGAAAACTGAGCATCACCCATGGGGCTCACAACATCATGGACAGCCTGTAAACCTTCGTTTCAAGCAGCAAAGCAAGAAGCATGCATCTCATGAGCCACAAAACTAATGCCAACTTCCTCCATTTGGCCATCACCCAGCCACCGTATCATCCGTGACTTGTAACACCAATAGCAAGAGGCCATTGTTGACTCCACCATTTCAGAACTATCATGTCCAGCCTCACAGCTTACCTTTCATCTTCTGTAGCTGTCGCAACTCCTCTCAACCAAGATCACTTTCAGTTCAATCACCACGAACAGCAAACCAGCACTACCACCTTCACTCTCGACAAGCTCACAGTAACACGACGGACTCTCCCTCCTCCACTGCATACGCTCCACGCAAACTCATCCACAAGGCCACCATGAAGAGAGAGAGATCAGCAACATCCCTATTTTCTGGTTTCCGAAACAAAGGAGTTTGTTCCTCACCTTGACCCACGTCTTTACAGCCACGGAAACAACCACCCATTGCCCTTAAGCCACCATGAGTTCAGCCATTGAAGACCCTGTTTTCAAGCACCAAAACCATTCTTTGACAAGAAACACAAAACAAAAATGAATGACTAGAAAAGACAAAGACAATAAAATGATAGGAAAATATAAAGGAGGGGGGAGGGTTTTCGGTTGCAATTCCTAGAAAGAAGTGAGATTTTCTCTCTAGAAATAGTTAGGGCTAACGCTCGTACCATTTTCCTTCTCAATAAATATTTCGAAGCTACCTTCCCAATAATCACTTTCATTATAGTCACATAGCTAGTTAGCTAGCTATTCGGTACCTATGCACTGAGAACTGGTTTGGCTATATAAAACTAAACTATCTCTTCTTAATCTTATTTCATATAATCATTATAATTTTTTTAATTTTCATACAAAAAATAATAAATAATTCAACTTTTTCAAATTTGAAACAAAATTAATATTAAAAAACTATATTATAATATTATTTTTCTCAACTTTTAATAAATCATTTCATCTCATTTGAACTGTATAACTATACAAGGCCTGAAGCAATTATTTTGGTCTCATTTTTTCAATTGGCAGATATATAATTATAACAATACACTTGCAATTCTTTTTATGATTTATATTTAGTTATATTTATAAATAAGAATATTTTTATTAAATGAGATTATTTTATAAATTAATTTTTTAAAAAAATGTTTCCTCATTTAAAATATGATTAAATAAAAAGTTGTAAAAATTATTGTGTATACCATTTTCCATATATAGATAATAAAATTTACATAATTTTATCAATTTAAATTCTTAAAACAATTGTGATTTCACATAATATAAGGAGATTTTGAATTTGAATAATGACTCTACATTTCACTTAATTAATTAAATATTTCATGTATTACGTTTACTTATTAAATGAGAGTATAGACGTGAGAAGTGATAAAAATATAAATTATAAAATTTACCTATTCTCTTCGCTTAAACTTTTAAAACTAAGTGATTTCACAGTATTTATTTTCTGCTCCCTCTCTTTTTCTTTTGAAATGATTGTTGATCTAATATACTTCTCGTTCTTTTAACATTAACGTTATCATTGGTTTTAGTGTATGCATGGCATGCTCGTCCGTTTATTTCTACATTTTCGGTCGCTTCATTGTCTAATATATCAAACAGTCCATACGATTACATGCAGTTAATTTCAAATTATTTTATGGAAAAATATAATTACAAATACAATTGTGTACTAATCTGTACATTAATATGATGTGATTGATCAAAAAATAGATTTTATTAAAAATAGTATTAATTTAAATTTTAAGTATGAATGAATCAGTATTGGTATACAAATTAGAACGCGATTGTGTTTATATATAGTAAAACTCTTATTTTATTATCCATGATGATGGCTGAAAGGATTTGCAGCCTGTGATTTTCTCAACCTTGGAAATGGTGTGTGCCTTTGCATTCCTTATATAATGATTTGCTTAAAGATTATAATCTCAATTGTTTGTTTGTTTTTAGAGATAAGATGAGATAAAATAAATTAAAATTAAAATTAAAAATTAAATTAAATATTATTAGAATATATTATTTTTATATTAATTTTATATTAATATTTGAAAATATTGAATTTTTTATTTTATTTTATATAAAAATTTAAAAAAATTATAATAATTAGATAAAATGTAATGAAAAATTTTATAAAAATAAACAAGGAGAAATTTACAAGCTACAATTTAGACACTAATTAATGGTGTAGTTGTACATGCTGTGACAGTCTATAAAGGAGGCTCGTAGGTTGACTTTCCTTGTAGGTGAGGTTTAGGATGCGTTTGGAACCTATATATAATTGAAATCAACTCATTTTATTCTAATTTTAAATTGAATTTAAAATTTAAATACTCAATTTTTAAATTATTAAATTTATCTCAATTTAAAATATCTTTATACGTAAAATTTATAATTTTTTTTAACACAACACTTATTTACACACAAGATTTATAACTTTTTTTAATTTTCATAAATACATTTAAATTTATCTTAACATCTAAATATATTTAAATTGATCATCTTAAGTAGACCACATAAAACTTACTCTATCATTTCAACTTATTATTATTTATAAAAAACTCAACATATCTCAATTCAACTCAACTCAACATCCAAACATGGCCTAATAGTTTTATCCTTAACAATAGCATAATCCGATTTACGAGAAATGTTACAAAAAAGTTTTATACCATACATATCTACCTAATAAATAAGTAATTTATCATTTTTATCTTTCTATTTAAACACACACATATAATCATATTTAAACATTAAAATAGAATGAAAAATTACATGTTAATTAGATAAAAATATGTAATATAAGACTTTCATATAAAATATCTTGCATATTAGTCATAAAAAAAAGAAAAAAAACTTTGGAGTGCGGACAACTATTTCTAAGATCATTTGGACAAACTCTTCGTTCAGAAAGCATACCATATCGACCCATATCCTTTTAAATTAAGAGAAATGATATTAGCAGTTGTGGTTATTGTTGAACTCAAGGTTTCAAGTTTCATGTGATTATAAATCTACACATGGATTTTGATGATAACAAATGAATTCAAAGAATAAAGAAGTCTCAAACTCAAGTTGTCTACACAATGGAGTCAAGCACATCAAGGAAACAAGCATGAGCAAGAAGGGAACAAGTTCACATTAAAATTATAGAGTAATGTTGTAAATCTCTTCAAAATTCGAAATTAGGATTAATGCTCAAAATTAATATTTTATCATAAAGCATTAAAATACATTTTCCACATGTGCATGAATATTTTTGAAAATTAAATTTGAAAATTTTGAAAGATGATTGATTGTCATCTTTTGCATGTGCATGCCTTGATTAAAGGGTTGAACTTTGAAAATATTAAAGATGATTGATTGTCATCTTTCACATGTGCATGTTTTATTTGAATATTTTCAAAAGTGATTGATGCTTTTTTAGACTTATACAAAAAGTAAAAGATTAGGTTTGAATTTTTTGAAAATGAAAGTGTGCTCATTTTGTCATATGCCAAAAGTAAAAGATTAGGTTTGATTTTTTTTGAAAAAGTGAATGATGTTGTCTTTGACAATTGAGAAAGAAGAACCTTTTATTTGAATTCTTTGAAAAAGTGAATGATGTTGTCTTTGACAATTGAAAAAGAAGAACCTTTTATTTGAATTTTTTGAAAAAGTGAATGATGTTGTCTTTGACATGTGAATCTTTTTAAATTTGAATATGAAGTCTCATATGCCTATAAATAGATCATTTGAGAGCTTCACATTTACAACACCAAGAGCATACAACATTCATTCAAAGCTTTCATTCTCTCTTCTCTAAACATTGAGCCTTAATCCTTGTTCATTTTGAGAGATATAGCTTGCGCTGTATTGTTCTTATTTCACTCGTTGAGGAGTGTTTTCTGATAACCTACCCACTATCAGCTTTTGTATCAGAAAAAGGGTGTGTATAACCCTTGTGTGTGTAGAAAGTATTCTACACGGGGAATAGTTGAATCACCACGTGTAAGGTGATTGCAAGTGTAGAGGGTGTTCTACACGGATCCTTTGTAGCGGTGTTGTTCAAAGGTGTAATAGGTTTCTATCTCCACCTGAAGGAGGTTGAATAGTGAATTTGGGAATCCTCAAGGGGTAGCTTGAGGCGAGGACGTAGGCAGTGGGGCCGAACCTCGTTAACATACTGAGTTTGCTTCTCTCTTACCCTTACTCTTTATATTTATTGTTATTTCATATTTTGTTTATATTTTATATTATATATTTGATTTATAATTGTTATTTTTTTTTAATACAACTCAATTCACCCCCCCTCTTGTGTTAGTCATCTGGGCAACAATTGGTATCAGAGCTAAGAGCTCTATTATAAGATTAACTATCTTTTGAGTTAAGATCTTATGGCTAACATTGCAGCTTCATTTGGTGAAGGTCAATCTAGTAGTCGGCCTCCACTCTTTTGTGGAGATAATTACTCATTCTGGAAAGTTAGAATGAGAATATTTCTTCAAGCTCAAGGTAGAGAAATATGGAAATGTATTGTAAATGGACCTTATATTCCAACAAAAGTGGTTGGTGGAGTAAATGTCAAAAAGGAAGAAGAAGAGTTTGATCGTGAAGACGATAGACTTTATACTTTAAATTTAACTGCTATGAATTTATTATATAATGCTCTTAATGGAAATGAGTTTAATAGAATAATGAATTGCGCTACGGCAAAGGAAATTTGGGATAACTTGGAAGTAACTTATGAAGGAACTTCGCAAGTCAAGGAATCAAAAATTTATATTCTTACTCATGAATATGAAATGTTTAAGATGAATGATGATGAATCTATTTCTAGTATGCACACTCGTTTTACTAACATCATAAACAGCTTGACAGCTCTTGGCAAAGTTTATTCCAGGGTGGAGATAGTAAGAAAAATTCTCAACTCTTTACCAAAACGTTGGGAATCAAAAGTTACAGCGATTCTTGAAGCTAGAGACCTCAAGAAGCTCGAAGTCAATGAACTCATTGGGTCACTTATCACCCATGAGTACACATTGAAAAGAGGAGAAGAAGAAGGAAAGCCAAAGAAGAGCTTAGCACTTAAAGCTGTTCCTCATGAAAGTGAAAGTGATGAAAATGAGGAAAATGACGATAAAGATGAAGAAGTTGCGATGATAACAAGAAGAATTCAGAGGTTCTTGAAGAAAAATAGAACTCCTCCGAGGAAATATTTCAAAAAGTTTTCCAAGAAAGATTCAGGTAAAAACGACACTTTAATTTGTTATAAATGCAATAAACCTGGTCATATCAAGCCAGATTGTCCTCTGCTAAAGAAAGATCGAAACAAGGGCAAGAAAGCAATGAAAGCTACATGGGATGATGATTCAAGTAGCTCAGATAGTGAAGCAAGCAATGAAGAATCAGCAAATCTTTGTCTTATGGCTAAAGATGACATTGGGGTAACAAATCTTGATAATATTGAAAATCCTTCATATGAAGAATTGCAAAATGTTTTAGAAGAGATTTATGAGGAATTTGAAAAATTGGGTATCAAGTATACTGCTTTGAAAAAGAAAAATTCTTCTTTAACAAACGAAATTGAAATTTTAAGAAAAGAAAGTATCATTTTGAAAGATGAAAATCTTGAATTGAATAAGAAGAAAACCGATTTAGAAAATATTGTTGAAAACTTTACGAATGGAAAAAGAAATTTTGAAAAACTTCTTGGTAGTCAAAGATGTGTTTTTGACAAGGCAGGTTTGGGATATATGCCAAAACAAAAATACAAACCTTATAAAAATTTCTTTGATAATCATTCTACCTCAAAGACTAATATTCAAAATTCTTTTCATAAAAATAATTTTGTCAAAAAAGGATATTATTATAATCATTCAAGTTTTTCATATATGTCACATGCTATTTGTAATTTTTGTAATAGAAATGGTCATAATTATCATACTTGTCCTATTAGAAGAAATCATACAATGACTATTAGGGCCATATGGGTACCTAAAAATCTTGTTTCTTCTAATACTAATAAATAAAGGACCCAAAGAACTTGGGTACCAAGAAAAATCATTTTAATTGTTTTTATAGGTATGCATGAAGTCATCCACAAGCAAAAATAAGTGGTTTTTAGATAGTGGATGTTCAAGACACATGACGGGAGACAAGACTAAGTTCTTTGATCTTAGATCTAAAGAAGAAGGACACGTGACATTTGGAGACAACTCGAAAGGGAAGATCGTGGGAATAGGTAAAATTGGTAATGAATCTTCTCTCATAATTGAAGATGTTTTACTTGTTGAAGGTTTAAAACATAATCTTTTGAGCATAAGTCAATTATGTGATAAAGGATTTACAGTTACTTTTAAAATGGATAAATGCATTATTTTGAATGATCATGATTGTAATATTTGTTTTATTGCTTTTAGAAACAATAATGTTTATACAATTGATTTTGAAGAAATTACCTCACAAGATGCTATTTGCTTGTCAGCTCAAAATGAAACTAGTTGGTTATGGCATAGAAGATTAGGTCATGCCAACATGGAACTTATTTCCAAACTTTCAAAAAATGATCTTGTGAGAGGTTTACCAAAAACATATTTTCTTAAAGACAAAATTTGTGATGCATGTCAATTTGGTAAACAAACAAAAACTTCTTTTAAAACTAAGAAACATATTTCCACTACTAGACCATTGCAACTGATACACATGGATCTTTTTGGACCAAATAGAGTTGCAAGTCTAGGAGGAAAATATTATGCATTTGTTATTGTTGATGATTTCTCTAGATATACTTGGGTCATCTTTCTTGCTCATAAAGATGAGGCACATAATGCCTTTACCAAGTTATGCAAGAGAATTCAAAATGAAAAGGGCTATACTATTTCAAGTATCCGAAGTGATAGGGGAAAAGAATTTGTTAATAAAAATATTGAAACATTTTGTGATGAAAACGGTTTTATTCATAATTTTTCTGCTCCTCGAACTCCTCAACAAAATGGGGTAGTAGAGAGGAAAAATAGATCTCTTCAAGAGATGGCAAGAACAATGCTCAATGAGAACAACTTGCCTAGTTATTTTTGGGCCGAAGCGGTAAGTACTGCATGTTATGTTATAAATAGAGTTATGTTAAGGTCTAAATTAGATAAAACCCCCTATGAGCTTTGGAATGAGAAAAAGCCCAACATTGGTTACTTTCATGTATTTGGATGCAAATGTTTTATTTTGAATGACAGAGATAATTTAGGCAAGTTTGATGCAAAATCTGATGAAGGTATTTTTCTCGGGTATTCTACTAATAGTAAAGCTTATAGAGTATTCAACAAAAAGATTTTAACTGTACAAGAATCTATGCATGTAGTATTTGATGAATCTAATTCTCCACTCTCCAAGAAATCTATTGATGAAGAAATAGAAGGTATAAATAACACAGAAAGTCTCAATCTCAACAAAGAGAAAGCAATAGAGGAAGTTCAACATGGAGCCATCAGGAAAGATCATCAAAATTTAATACAAGATGCAACCAAACAGTGGAAATTTGTGAAAGATCATCCAGTGGAACAAATTTTGGGAGAACCTTCACAAGGTGTAAGTACTCGATCATCTCTTAGAAATATTTGTAATCATACTGCTTTTCTATCTCAAATTGAACCCAAAAATATTGATGACGCACTTCTTGATGAATCTTGGATTCTAGCTATGCAAGAAGAGTTGAATCAATTTGAAAGAAATGATGTTTGGACACTTGTTCCTAGACCCAAAAATTATACTATTATTGGAACAAAATGGGTTTTTAGAAACAAGAAAGATGAGTCTGGAGTCATTACTAGAAATAAGGCTCGACTTGTAGCCCAAGGTTTTAATCAAGAAGAAGGAATCGATTATGATGAGACATATGCACCTGTCGCAAGATTAGAAGATATTCGAATGCTACTTGCATATGCTTGTTATAAAGATTTCAAACTTTTTCAAATGGATGTTAAAAGTGCTTTCTTAAATGGTTTTATAAATGAAGAGGTATATGTTGAGCAACCTCCAGGTTTTGAAAATCATATTTCCCCAAATCATGTTTTCAAACTCACAAAAGCACTATATGGACTTAAACAAGCTCCTAGAGCTTGGTACGAGAAACTCAGTGGTTTCTTGATTGAAAAAGGTTTTTCAAGAGGAAAAATCGACACAACTCTTTTCATTAAATATGAAAATGATGATATTCTTTTGATTCAGATTTATGTTGATGATATAATATTCGGTGCTACTAATGAAAATATGTGTCAAGTTTTTGCTAAGACTATGCAGGAAGAATTTGAGATGAGCATGATGGGTGAACTTACATTCTTTCTCGGATTGCAAATTAAGCAAGCAAAAAGTGGGACATTCATCAATCAATCAAAATATATTAAGGAATTACTGAAGAAGTTTGGGATGGAAAATGCTAAGGAAATTGGAACACCAATGAGCCCATCAACTAAACTTGATAAAGATGAATCCGGTAAGCCAGTTGACTCGAAGATATATCGAGGTATGATTGGTAGCTTATTATATTTAACAGCCAGTAGACCAGATATTATGTTTAGTGTGTGCTTATGTGCACGTTTTCAATCATCTCCAAAAGAATCACATTTAATTGCAGTTAAGCGCATTCTTAGATATCTTAGTGGTACAATTAACCTAGGGTTATGGTACCCTAAGCACACATCTTTCGATCTAATCAGCTACACAGATGCAGATTATGCTGGCTGTAAAATAGATCGAAAAAGCACTAGTGGAGCATGCCATTTCTTAGGTCATGCATTAGTTTCCTAGTTTAGTAAAAAACAAAATTCTGTTGCACTATCTACTGCTGAGGCAGAATATGTTGCTGCGGGTAGTTGTTGTGCTCAAGTTCTCTACATGAAGCAACAACTTGAAGATTTTAAACTCATGTATAATCACATTCCAATCAAATGTGATAATACAAGTGCTATAAATCTTTCAAAGAACCCAATACAACATTCTAGAACTAAGCATATTGAAATAAGGTATCATTTTCTTCGAGATCATGTGCAAAAAGGTGATATAATGTTAGAGTTCACAAACACACACGATCAGTTAGCAGATATTTTCACAAAACCTTTACCAGAAGATAGATTATGTATGATCAGAAGAGAAATAGGTATGATGCATGCTATGAATATCTCTTAAAAGATAGACCAGAGTCAATAAAAATAGAGATAGATTTTTTTTAATACTTTTACATAAATTTGAGATTCTTAGCCTCATGTTTGAGACGCTCATTCTCTTCATACAATATCATGTCATTCTTATTCATGGGAACCGGCAAGCGGAATGAAGAATCTAATAAAGATTTCAACTGTTTATTCTTCTGCCGAATGATTCCTTCCCTTGTGTGAGACTCTTGAACAATTTGTTGAAGTACAACAATTTGTTCTTTGAGCTTTTCAACTTCGTGATTTTTGGCTTGTAGCCGCTGAGAAAAAGCCACAATAGAGGAAGAGTAGCGAGTCCCAAGACTCACCAAGTCATAAATAGCATCAGAATCTGACTTATTAGTCAGATTATTATTTTCTTGCTGCAACATGGCACCAATGGTAGCTGCAGAAAGAACAGGAGGTTGAGATGCAGAATGCCTCATGGATGGATCTAGAGAAATGTTAGAAGAATGAGCCATTGAGAAAAGAATAGAAGGCTTAAAACGAGAATGCTGAAGGAATGCAAATGAGTTATAGAGATGAGATGAAAACTTGATGCGGATTAGATGAACTTCAGGACTGATTTTATAGAGATAGCATAAAGAATAAGACAAACTATTTTCTCTTCAAATCTTATTTAGTCAAAAGAAATACAAGATATGCTGGACACACATTGTCAAAAGTTTTCTTACTAAGCCAGCGAGATTAACAGTAGATTGTCCCTATTTTTCTAGTAAACGATGAACCTCTGCTGTTATCTGCCGATGTTGACCTTGTATCTGAACCCTTTCTCGTTCCAGCTCTTCTATTCGTGGTTGCAGATCATAAGCATACCAATCTGCAAATTTTTTCAACTCTTGGTTTTCTTGCTTTAGCCTTTTATTCTCACTATCCTTATTAGCAAGCTTCTGTCGTAACTCAGATATTTGCATGTTAAGATGATCAATCTCACTCACCCTCGCCATTAACCTTCGAGACATGATCGTAACAGAGGCAGCATATTGATTACTGAGCATTCTTGATTCTGCAATAATCTCAGAATCAGCCTTACTAGAAAAACGGTTCACTGCTCCTATCATGGTATTGACGGCCTCAGGAGAGAAGATTGATGATTGATGCGTCAAGGGTTCCTGATTCAAGTCTGGAACATTAGTGGAAGAGAATTGCTCAGCCATTCTATCGTTGTGGAAAAACAGAACTCAGGTCAAGAAGTGATTATTTTTTTGGCATCCGATAGATGAAAATGATCATTTTTTTATAGAAACTCGGAGCCTTCAAACCCGTTTGTCAACAACATCAGGCGATTGTTTAAATCTTCAGCCGTATTAAATTCATAGAGTTAGGCCTCGAGGCTTTGCAGCACTTGTCGGGTCACGGACGGCTCCATTTTTCAACTATCTACAGTGACTATTAAACGCATCGTTTTCTTCAGTCCATTTATTTGTTGCGGATCCTTTTTAATGATGCCAAAAGGGGGAGAAGTGTTAGACTAGAACATTAACATTGTTTAAATTGCTAAACTTGTTATATATGCTTGGAATTATATTTATACTTTTGCTTGAAAAACTAACGCATATTTTCAGGGGGAGCTTAAGTATTAATATAGGTTTCAAGTTCTATCAAATATTTGTCATCATCAAAAAGGGGGAGATTGTTGAACTCAAGGTTTCAAGTTTCATGTGATTATAAATCTACACATGGATTTTGATGATAACAAATGAATTCAAAGAATAAAGAAGTCTCAAACTCAAGTTGTCTACACAATGGAGTCAAGCACATCAAGGAAACAAGCATGAGCAAGAAGGGAACAAGTTCACATTAAAATTATAGAGTAATGTTGTAAATCTCTTCAAAATTCGAAATTAGGATTAATGCTCAAAATTAATATTTTATCATAAAGCATTAAAATACATTTTCCACATGTGCATGAATATTTTTGAAAATTAAATTTGAAAATTTTGAAAGATGATTGATTGTCATCTTTTGCATGTGCATGCCTTGATTAAAGGGTTGAACTTTGAAAATATTAAAGATGATTGATTGTCATCTTTCACATGTGCATGTTTTATTTGAATATTTTCAAAAGTGATTGATGCTTTTTTAGACTTATACAAAAAGTAAAAGATTAGGTTTGAATTTTTTGAAAATGAAAGTGTGCTCATTTTGTCATATGCCAAAAGTAAAAGATTAGGTTTGATTTTTTTTGAAAAAGTGAATGATGTTGTCTTTGACAATTGAGAAAGAAGAACCTTTTATTTGAATTCTTTGAAAAAGTGAATGATGTTGTCTTTGACAATTGAAAAAGAAGAACCTTTTATTTGAATTTTTTGAAAAAGTGAATGATGTTGTCTTTGACATGTGAATCTTTTTAAATTTGAATATGAAGTCTCATATGCCTATAAATAGATCATTTGAGAGCTTCACATTTACAACACCAAGAGCATACAACATTCATTCAAAGCTTTCATTCTCTCTTCTCTAAACATTGAGCCTTAATCCTTGTTCATTTTGAGAGATATAGCTTGCGCTGTATTGTTCTTATTTCACTCGTTGAGGAGTGTTTTCTGATAACCTACCCACTATCAGCTTTTGTATCAGAAAAAGGGTGTGTATAACCCTTGTGTGTGTAGAAAGTATTCTACACGGGGAATAGTTGAATCACCACGTGTAAGGTGATTGCAAGTGTAGAGGGTGTTCTACACGGATCCTTTGTAGCGGTGTTGTTCAAAGGTGTAATAGGTTTCTATCTCCACCTGAAGGAGGTTGAATAGTGAATTTGGGAATCCTCAAGGGGTAGCTTGAGGCGAGGACGTAGGCAGTGGGGCCGAACCTCGTTAACATACTGAGTTTGCTTCTCTCTTACCCTTACTCTTTATATTTATTGTTATTTCATATTTTGTTTATATTTTATATTATATATTTGATTTATAATTGTTATTTTTTTTTAATACAACTCAATTCACCCCCCCTCTTGTGTTAGTCATCTGGGCAACAGTTATGTAAGTGGCGTGCAGTCGCTTTGAAAAAAATGAATTAATATAGGATCCATATAAAAAAAAATTAACTTTTTAATCATGGATCATACTCTTTTTCAAAATAATTACGCGACGTTTATAATTTTACAACTGTACGTAGGATTGCTTTTAAACTAATACACTAAGCTGCTCAAATTTGTCTAGGGAAGGCTGTTGGGTACACACTGTGTCTCTCTGGCCTCATCTCATTGGTCATAAGTCCTATATGCAAATATTTTATAAAAGAAAATTTTATAAATTGAAATGGCTGAATGCGATAGGGAAGATTTAGTTTACAGTAAAAAGATCAAGCTTACCATACGATATGCCAAAAATATAAGCTATATTATTTTATAAATTTTATTTTTATGAAATCTCTTAATGAACTAAACATTTCTTTTTCTCTAATTATCTTACATAATTATATAAGAATCTTAGTTTTAGAAAATTATAATTAAATAATGTTAGATTCAGTCATAAATTATACAAGCATCATGTTCCTTATTTGAAAAAAATTAAAGTTTAGTATTAAAAAATTAATTTTTTCATATAAATTTTATATTTACTCATTTTTTAAAAAAGAAATACACATTTTATTACTGTAAATATAATTTTTATTTAACAAAATAGAGCAATAATAAAAACCAACCTTTGCATAATTATTTTCGCATCTTTAATTTAAAATTAGAGTATTTTGATAAAATAATATATTTCTATAAATTCTTTTATGAAAAGAGAAATGATATTTATATCGTGGAGTTCGCAAGAGCTGCATAATTTTTTTAAAAATATAATAAATATAAGATCTATATAAAATTAATAATAATAAATAAAATATTAACTTTTTTAATAATAGAACTCAGAATTTTATCTATCATTCTTGTAAAAGTATTTTAAAACATGATAGTAAAAAAGTCTGGGTAAAAGCCGTGGGTTCACAGCAAAAATTTCTGAATCACTCGAACTATGTAGCAGCACTGTCAGCCGTCAGGACAGTAGCTCAACTCTATAAATCTTCTGGCATTAACTCTTCGTAGCTAAAAACTCATTGCACTTATTCTTGTTTTGATTACTCTCTCTCTCGTCTCTTCGATCCCCTACGACGCCATTCATGGAGATCTCAAAGCCACATGCAGCACTGCTCTCTAGTCCCGGCATGGGCCACCTCATCCCCGTCCTGGAGCTAAGCAAACGCCTCGTGACCCACCACGATTTCACCGTCACAGTCTTCGTCGTCAGTTGCCATATGTCGCTGGCAGAGTCCCATGTTATCCAGTCTTCCATGAGCCCTAAGCTCTTCGACATCGTCCAACTCCCACCGGTTGACATCTCTCATCTAGTTGATGCCAACGCCACGGTTGTTACACAGATCGCCGTTATTATGCGGGAAGCCATTCCAGCCATCCGTTCCGCGATATGTTCCATGAATTTCCGCCCGACGGCGCTGATCGTCGACCTTTTTGGAACTGAGTCACTTCCCATAGCTGAGGAACTTGGTCTTCTCAAATATGTTTACGTCCCTTCGAATGCATGGTTCCTTGCTTTGACTGTACTTGTGCCATTCCTAGACAGAGAGGTGGAAGGAGAGTATGTTGACCAAACAGAGCCGCTGAGAATCCCGGGTTGCAGGGCTGTCCGGCCTGAAGACGTGGTTGACCCAATGCTGGACCGGACCAACCAGCAGTATTTTGAGTACGTGCGGATAGGGAAAGAGATCCCAACGAGTGACGGGGTTTTGTTGAATATATGGGAGGAGCTGCAGCCCTTAACACTTGCAGCGTTTAGAGATGAGACTCTCTTGGGTCGGTTCAGTAAGAGTCCGGTTTATCCCATCGGTCCATTAACCAGACAGTTGTCCGGTTCGAGGAGCGAGTTGTTCGACTGGCTCGACAAGCAACCGAGGGAGTCAGTGATTTTCGTGTCGTTTGGAAGCGGGGGAACGCTTTCATACGAGCAAATGACTGAGCTGGCTTGGGGATTGGAGATGAGCCAGCATAGATTTATATGGGTGGTGCGTCCTCCCACGAGAACAGCTGCAGATGACGCTTTTTTCACGGCCGGGACCGCGTCGAGTGGCGACGACCCATCAACCTACTTACCGGCCGGATTCCTGACACGAACGAAGAACAAGGGACTTTTGGTCCCCATTTGGGCCCCGCAAGTGGAAGTCTTAAGCCACCCATCTGTCGGTGGGTTCTTATCGCACTGTGGTTGGAACTCGACGCTCGAGAGCGTCGCCAACGGAGTGCCGATGATCGTGTGGCCACTCTATTCGGAGCAGAGGATGAACGCCACGCTGCTGGAGGAGGAGCTCGGGGTAGCCGTGCGTCCGAAGGTGTTGCCGTCGAAGAAAGTGGTGGGAAGGGAAGAGATAGAGGAGACGGTGAGACAGATCATGGAGGACAAAGAAGGGAAGAATGAGATAAGGGCGAGGGTGAAGGAGCTGAAGTACAGTGCAGAGAAAGCTCTGTCCAAGGGTGGTTCGTCCTATACTGCACTTTCCCGACTGGCACAGCAGATTGAGATTAGCAAGCAACGACCGACCGGAACTGAGGGCTACGTGAGTTTAGCCATAAAGCCCAACTGATCGTACTCCCACAACTTGAATTTGTTGGGATTCTTTTCCCACTTTTTTTGGTTTAGACATGTAATGTTTTCTTTCTTTATCATTTACTGTAATTAATCACAGTATATCATGATGTGAGTCCTCTAATTAATTGAGCGGTTTATCCAGGCTTTCTGTCTTTATGGTAACTGAGTTTTAAAAAGATAATTAAGGCACCTAAATTTGGCGGAGTACACAAAGTAATATACTCCAGAAAGCTCTGCAGAAATGGCTTTGACACGAGCACGGAGCATATGATATCTCGTCTGTCGGTCCTTTTGTAGTTCCTGAAGACTCTTTGCCATCCGGGGTTTTTAGTCAAAAGCATCGAGGATGCATGTTATTGTTGGCAATTAATGCGGAGAGGTATGACATATAAATCATTTTGATTTAGAAAATTCTATATATCATACTACATTTTTATTCTATTAAATAAGATGTAATCTATTCATTATCATTAAATAATTATTTATTACATACTTCTTTATCATCTAATTATGATAAAGATATCACGTCTTACTTGATAAAATAAAGACTCTTATTTAGTAGAAAGAAAGTGAGGATAGTAATATAATGTATAATATTACTCGTCTAAATTTATCCTGTTCACCCACACCTTTCTAGAAATGCCACATATATCCCATAACTTGTACCGAGAGGTGCATTTAGTATCGAGACTAGATAGTATCGAGACTAGATAGGAGGAAATCGTGAGCACTCAATTGGGAGAAAATAATAATGGAGAGGGCTGGAGGTAGTTGCACTGGAAATATGGAGAGGGCCAAGACATGGTCGATGGATTCGTGTCATCACCAAATTTGTTGGTTTTTGGTAACCATTCGGTGTTCCGCAAGAGAACTGCTTTTGTTTAATTAGTTTGCATCGAGTCGAATCAAATTTGAAGTTGGATATTCCAGCTACTGTTTAAATTCCGCTCCAATTCGAATAAAACTCAAATATCTTTCTTTGAAGAGTAATGCTACACCTACGTAGACTTTCCATCGAGAATCTCCACGATGAACTTAATTTTGTTTTTCAAATATTTTTTGAAACTTTTTAAACATTTTTAAAAGAATTAAAAATATATTAAGTCATTAAAACACAATTCTTTAACTATTAAGTATAAAAAATTAAAAAAAAAAAAAACAATTGGTGACTTTTAGGTGTGGCTTCTATCTATATGGGAATATCATTTCCCTTCTTTGAATTCTCCTCAAGCTTTGATAGCTCGAACTCTTTTCTTTTTTAAATTTTGATGCTTATCTTATAATTAATAAAAAGATTTTTTAATTTTTTTTTAAAAAAATCTAACCATTTAACCATTCAACCAAATGATTTTGATTAAAATGTTGTTATGGTATAACTTTTTATTAAAAAAATAAAAAATAAAAAAAGTAACTTATAATTATAAATAAAAATAACAATACTTAAGATAAATATAATAAACTAAAATATTTAATATATATAATATTATAAATCAAAAGTCCTAGTTGTATGACATATTATCGTACAAATTATCCTATTCATACTTTGAGAACATAATAAATATATTAAATAAGGTAGATTATAAATAAATTAATAATATATAATTTAATAAATCAAATACAACTAAGATATAATAAATATAACACATATTACAAATTTCAAAGCGAGTTTATACGAGTCAAATCGAGTTTATATATACGAGTTTTATTCACAAGCCTAAACTAAGTCAAGTCAAGTTTATACGAGTTTTGCTCGTTTATAATTTAAACAAATATTAGTATTTACAAAATACCATTTATTAAATTAACTTAGTCTGAATTAAGTATATACGTGAGAAGCTCGAGCTGTTCTATTCATTTGTTGCAGTCTTACTTTAGTCTAGAGATTTATGGGCGATAAAATGGATAATTGTAAAATCAATACTTGGTTGTTTTACATTTTTAAGACTTTATAATTTTAATTTTTATAAAATCGATACAGTAAATTACAAAATTGATGGCATGAATGTAGCCGAAGAAGGTGAGCAGGGGCATACCCAGCACGAAAAGGAAGGGAGGGGGTTGGGTGCCTTCAAAATTTTCAAATAGTTACAAGTTACTAAAATGGTAGAATATGAAAATACGATAGTTATAAATCTATAGCCATAACTGTCATGAAACTATTTTTAATTAGAGTTTTGTTATATATAAATAAATTCATGTACCGATTTGAATATTAATATTGTTGATTTTATATTTAAAATTTAAATTAAAATTATTTTTATTAAAATTTAATTTTATAACTAATTATATTAAATAAATATACGTATTAATATATAGAATCGTTTATAATTAAATTTTTTCTTTTAATTAATTGCAATGAAAAATGATTATAAATTACAACATCAAAATAGAAAGTACAGACAACATTCTGCAACTGCTTTTAATCATGTCCTGCATCGCGTCCCACGTCTACACATTTCATATTCCTTGTCGGTCGGTCCAGTCAGAGATGATGAAGAAAAAATAAATGATATTTAAGAGTCATGAATGCATAAATGTTCGTATTTTTTAAAAAAAAGTAAATAAATATAATATTTACATAAAAAATTTAAATTTTTTAATAATAGATTTTTTTTTTTAAAAAAAGGAATACAAGACACTTGAATAATTCATGACTATATTTAATATTACTCGATTCAAAATAAAAAAGAGAAGGAAATAAATCAAAATCCTTACAATAAAATTGAAGTAATAGAGCATGTTTCGAGATGGATGAAGCAAGAGGCTCAGAGAAGTTCGGGTCTTACAAAAATATCACAATACTCTGTATCATAACTCATATGGTCTTGGTCTCCTTCAAATTCTTCAAAAATGTCAAATTAGTATCCTACAATACTAGTAAGAATTCTATTCCCTTCTTGGTCTTGTAAGAAAGCTGGCTCCCTTATGAAAGAGCAGGGTTCCCAGCCTAAGGATTTCTTCTCTAATGTCCAAAAGAGTAAAATGAGCTCCACTCGACATCTACATGTGATCGTGTTCTTCCCACAAGAAAACATACCGACGGATCACCAAGCTTAGAGAATTTTATTAAAATTGAAGGGAAGGCATGTTTTGGACTTTGTAGAAATCCTGTCCCCTTTGGCCATCCTATCTTTGACTAACCAAAACATGTTTATGATCACCGATTGTTGTTAAGTGACGAGCTTTCAGCCCATCTGGAACCATCCTCAATTTGTTGCTTCCTGCAATATGCCAATCTCCAAATGGCAGAGGTTGGGCATGGATCCTTCCTCCACCTCCTAGTCCTATAAGTCATCTAATCTCTAAAGGATGAGGGATTGAAGTTGAGGAAATCCTCTTCTAGAACACATCATCTTTTTCCCCGTAGACATTCCCATAAGGCGTAGAATCGTTAAGTTGGGAATTTCTCCAAAGTCCGCATTAGGTCTTCCTCAAGACGAGTAGCTTATATGTACAAGGACAACTCATCACAAGAACACGAAGACCCGAATTCAAAATTTGTAGGCATGTGACTTTTTCCCAACTTGTTGAATCGAACCGCTGGATTTGTAACATCACAAATGAAAACATGGACATTGACCAGTGTCTGGAAAAGATTAGCCAATTGCAACTTCCCACTTAGCAAAACCAAGGTAGATATAGATGCCGCAATTGTTCCATCCTCTCAAACAGATAATTTGGCAACATGAGACCATTACATAGAGACCACAAATCTGGTATCTCCCACACCCACCCATCGAAATGAACAACTAGCCCTTTACAACTATACTTTTTCAGGTGAGTCCCAATTTTTTTCAAAGGGGTTGTATGAAACTTGCTCGTCCTAGGCATGCACAAAGTATTTTACATATAATATATCTATCAAGTCATATCAGCAAATTAAGGCACTCTTGACTCTTAAAAAACCAACAAGAACTTCTCATATACAACGAATTTATACTAAGAATTTATAAAGATCAATAACACAGTTTGTCGAAAAAAGTACGCAGTATTTTTTTTATTAAACAAGCTGAGAATGCATGGCTCTATGGTTTGCATTTTTAGTTCTCAACCCTCTTTTCTTCTTTACTAACCTTACAACATAAGCCCCACACACTTACATATTGAACCGACCTCCAGTCTATGAGAGGGGGAGAAATGCTAATAGCCCATCAATTCTAGTACAGGGAGATGCCAACGTTTAACAGCTGTAGTAAATAAATCTACAAGAGAGTTCATGAAATATGAAATGGGTTATAAGGACATCTTTATTAATTGAAGATTACATGTACAACTCTCAACATCGGATCACAAGCACCTTTCAGGCATAATCCTTTAATAGTCTTATACATCCTTTAATAATCTTATACAGCTACCTGTAATTTTTCAAACAGTATATAAACCAGTGAAGGGTTAGTCTGCAGATCGTATGACTTACGTAGCACATTGTGGGGCAAAACAGGAGAAAAAGGATTGTACATTCCCGGTCCTGAAAGTGCCACTTTCATGATCATTCAATCGTATTCAAAATGTCTTCACATGTCTGAAATACAGCCAATTCTGTCTCAATGTTTAAAAAACTCCAGTTCTCGGCTACAGTTGGCTTTGACAGCCTCCTCCAATTTCTCAGCCTGGTCAAAATCAACCTTGAAAGTTACCATACTGATGCCATCTTTACCAGTATCATAATCTTGCTTGATGTCTTCAACCTGGAAAGGTTGTAACTGTAAACACCAAGCAAGTGATCAGTACACAAACATTAAGTTTAACTTGTCAAAGATAGGATGTCTCCACTTATTCCATATAGGTCCATACAAAGACATCACATACTTAACCTGAAAAAGAAATATACATTTAGCAGATTTAAGATGCACTGTTCTTATGAACAGCTTATCTGAGGATCAGAGAGATTTTAATGGAATAAACTACTCAATTTAAACATACCAGAAAAAGGATGAAGTCATAATTTAAAGTACAAAGAAGTGACAAGAGTGTAGAAAGATATCCAATTCAATTACTTACTCTCTGCAAAACAAACTTGAAACAAAAGTTTGATCATAGTGTTAAGGCATATTAGAGAAGGTAATCTAGCAAAACACCCATTCTAAGAGATTAAGTAAAACGGAAGTTCTGTTCTCATGCATTTAACGGTAACAAATAATAGATAGACACATCAGCAATCCACATAGAAGTCATTTGAGATCACAGGATAGTAAAATTAGAACTAGAGAAATCCGTGTGAATTTCCTTCTGAAAACACAAACCCACTCATCCACTTTACCCACACCGCCGCACCCCTCCAGACCATAGCACCCCTTCAGCCCGTCGCACCTCCAGAGAAAGAGATCCCTTCAGATCGGGTACTACGAAGCCAATTCAGCTTTAATTAAAGAAAAGGAAAAAAAAAAAAATGAACTGAGAGAGAGAGAGAGAGAGAGAGAGAGAGAGAGAGAGAGAGAGAGAGAGAGAAGCAGCAGTGGTGGAGCTTTACATCCTTTCCAGAAAACACAGTAGAGAAAAGAAGAAGAAGCAACAGCAGGAGAAATTCATTCACAGGGATTTGGTGTCGTTCAGTGTACACTAGCTTGGTTTTCCTTTTGTGCAAACTACCATAAAACCTACCATTCAATATTGAATTTGTTCCCTTTACGCCATCTTTTTTCACCAGAAAATGGGTGAACATGCGAGGGATTAGATAAAGATCCCATCACTTGGGAGGAAAAATAAGAACAGTGAAACCCTTCTAAGTTCTCTATTTCAAGCATATAAAATGCACAAATCTTAACCATTTGAGCCAAAATCAAAGCATTAAAAAAATTCAAATAGAGAAATAGAGAAACCCAACAGAAAATGAACCAAGAAAAAGTAAACCCACAAAAACAAAACATAAGAAACGACAAAAATCCTTCAAAGTCGACTCGTGTAGTACCCAGGTCTTCAATGACAACAAACTAAAAACCCCTAAAAATCCTCACAGTAGAAGAAAGGCAAACTGATCAATCATCAACGGCATCCATTTCAAATGGGGGTTTACTTCTACTCAATCTCCGTTCAACCAGCTAAAATTTATTCTCTAAGTAAAATGAGAGGATATAGACAAAAGAAAACAATCAAAAGAACTCAAAATAATAGAAATTTATTCATTTTTTATTTAGTTAAAGAGCAAGAGAAATTTATCAGAATATTCTGATAACAGTTACTGACTGTATAACAATGCATTGACAGGGACCAATAGCAACCACAAAAGATGCACAAAAACTAATTAATGTGACTTCAGATCACCTGATGGTACAGAATACCCAAAAGATCAAATGGAACCTCCACACCCATTGGGACCTGCAATCATAATCAACACAATCAAAGATGCCAAAAGAGTTAGTTTACCAGATTAAAATAAAAGTGAAATATAACTAACAAGCATTCTTCATAAAAGTGGAGTAGCATGCAGAGGCAATCGTAAGTAATGCACATAGCAACGACAGGAAGAAACCTAATACCTTAGATTTCACAAGACAAGTAGGGGCATTTCTCAAGCATTCTGATGCAACTCCTCCATAAGCCCTGACCAGTCCACCAGTTCCAAGTTTAATTCCTCCGAAATACCTGGAATTTAAGTTATGTGAACAGTATGAGAACTGCAAGAATATACTAACCAACTAAAGCTCATCAGATAACACAGCTAATTGAAAGCAGAGTCCAATACATGAACTCAGTGAAACAAGATGTACTATCAGACAAAAGTAAAAACAATGGGTTTCTTTCTCCTTTCTTTTCTTCTAGTAATTCCAATAGATGCAAAAGCATTTGACACCATTGATATCTATCACTCATATCACTGCTGTATGGAGGATAATCCCTCTGTCTTACATGGTGTATTTGGCTAATAAAATGAAATTTAATTAAACCAAGTAGTTAGACATAGCCCAAGTACACAGGAAGTATACAAGAGAGAACACCACAAGCAAGGAACTAGAAAAAGCAACAAGGAAATCATGAAAATTAGCCCCATCTAGAACAATGGCAGAAGCCCAAATGAATAAAGTATGAAAGAAAAAGCCTCTAGTCCCTCCTCCCATTGAGCATAACTCTACTACCATAACTCATAGGAGGGCAGTGAAAAAATTTTACCTGATCACTACTACCATAACTCTATCTATTCCTGACGAAACAATAGCAGAATGTATTGGCTTGCCAGCTGTACCCGAGGGCTCACCATCATCATTAGACCGATACTGGTCTCCAACCTGAGAAGCAGAAGATAAACCACATTGGACTTGATTGAGAAAACTGTCACCACAAACAGGACCCCTTATATATGCTTCTCATGATTTATCTCCCAATGGAGTCCATTCCTCTTTTGCATGGCCGTGAAGGCCTGTATCCAGAAAAATCAGAGTCGGAATGATGTATATGGGTCTGAACAGAGAAATGTTAGATTCAACCCCCGTTTAAAGTGGCCATTCAAATATCAAACAAAGTTTAAACTTATTCCTCAATCTTTTTTTATTTTTTTATTGGCACCGAGTGTCTGGGAGTAGCGTCCTGACAAATCCCAGGGGTGCACAGGCCCTCGGAAATGAGTTCCCACAAGTGTACCTCAGGTAATTCAAGGTCATTTCCAGCCCGATGCCCTAGAAATTGTTTGCAGCCAAGGGGACTTGAACCTTAGGCCTAGAAGGAGCATAAAACCCAAGCCCAAGGCCTTTACCACTTGAGCCAATGAGGTCCCATCTAGTACACAAAGTTTAAACTTATTCCTCAACCTTTAACTTCGAAATGCTCTTGTAGTCATTCTGAGGCCGTTAAGGGTAGCTCTAATGTTGACTCATTCAGAGCTGAAGCCCTCATTCAGGTCCCACAAGTAGTCATACAGTTTGAATTAGTGATAAAAATATTAAAAAAAAATGTTTCCAAACCACAGGGATGCGAAGCATAAAAGGACCGCCTAATGAATTCTTCCTCCAAAATCACTTTAAGGGGACAAAGTAAATTGAATTTCTTTTTCAGAAGCTAAACCAATTAGGGTCATCGATATAGGAAATTATAAATTAGTGTACCTTATAAGCCCAGCAATTGTGAGTAGCACGGGGATCTCGGACCTAAAAATCAACAAAGAAATTAAGTCATAGAAGCTTTGTTTTTCCAAAAAAAAAAAAAAACATTTTATAGAACCCTAATTATACCATTCAAAAACAACTGTTCTGACCTGACTAAATGTAACATGAAAGTGGAAAATCAAATGCACATATACGACCTAAAAGGGGAAACATGCAAAAAGACGACAGAGCATCACCCGAACTAATGGAACGGAAGCAAAGTATGAATTCAGGAGATTTCGAAGGTTCAATGAAAGAATAAAATTATTGCCGAATTCACAACGTTATTTTTAGCTCCAGGGAATTATCCGAAATTCTACATACAGGTGAAAGAGGAAGAGACAATACAGAATGACAGAAGAACCTGGGATAGGAAGGAGAGAGCGGATCGCTCGTCGGAGATGGGGCCAGCAATGGCGATGAATTTGCTCTTCTTGATTTCTCTCTCGAATGTCACTCTCTCTTTGACAGTCGTGTACGCACCCGCGTTGCCACTGCTGCTGCTGCTGTTTCCAGTAACCATGGCTCTCTTGGCTCCAGCGGCGGCGAGAACGAAGAGTGAGGTGGAGATGCGGTGGTGTGGCTTCTGGTAGCGGAGGTAACTTGGTGCCACCGGTGTTATTACTGTTAGCATTTGCTCCGTAAACGCCACTCTCATAATCCCACCACTTTCAAAGGTTTTCTTGGCAAGTTATCACGCTGTCAAACCCCCCCGGACGCTGTCGTTTTAAAACAGCTTTTATAATATTAAGATATAAATAAATAATGGCCCTCTCTACCCTTTAGCAAATCTAGTGTAAATTTAAACATGATAGGAGTAGAAAGAAATGATAAAGATGAAGACCCAGAACACAGATCGATGGAGAAAAGAATCGTTGATTGATTTTTTTTTTTTTTCCCTTAGAGCATAAATAACAATGCTTTCTTTCAACTCAAACCTCAAGAAAACGTTTGAGCTGATCTATCACCACTTACTCTTCTTAATGTTACACCAGAATTTACAACAAAAGGATTACCAAAGCCATATTGCTCCAATTCAGTGTCCCTACAACCACTGCTACAAGACTTTCTACATTGTCTACTGGTCTCAGTATACAAAATCCCTGAGTTTCCATTCCCATCCAAATGCTCCCTCCAGCCATTGCCTCCAGACCCTACCCTCCAAATGTCATTGTCCATTTCTGAATCTCCATCTAAGTTTTCATTGGAGGAAGATGAAACGGGGTCCGATGAAAGCCCATAATGGCTGTACCAATTGGGTCCGACTTCTCCAAATATGTAATCAGACAAGTCGCCTGTGCTCGACGAGTCCTTGATGCTTGCGGTGCTGCAAGAACTTGCATCTGAGCTGCTGAAAAGGGAAGAACTTTCACTGGATGAATCCACTGATGGAATTCTTTGCATTGAATGGAATCTCCAATCCTCCGGATGGAACAATTGATTATAGTGCTTTCCATGCTTATGCTGTGCTGTCATAGTATTAGACTCTGTTTTGGATGTAGTCAGGCTGGAAGGAACAGCTTCCAAGTTCCTTTTCTTTAACCGTCCCACATGAGACACCACATTGTTCCGTATAAAAGCTGGGGCTTTTGGAGAGTGCCTAGTAATAAAAGGCGGTAACGGTAAGAAAAGCATATTCCTAAAGAAAGGTTAAAATTCGCAATATGCAGGTTGAGTTACAAGTTAATATACCTAGCATAAAGGAGCATGTACGCCCCTTGCAACAAGACCCTCTCCAATTCCACAGGTTCTACCTACACACAAAAAACGACACCAATCAGCTCTAAAATCAGATAATACAACTCTAGCCTAATATTCTTGATATGCAAGTAAAAGCAAACTTCTATTATTTCAGGTATTATAGTATATTCTAATCAGGCAATACATATGTTTCAACTACTCATCTACAAACACATTACAAAGAATGATATGAAAGATTGCAAACGAAGTATATTTGTATATATTATCGAATAACCAACAGCAACAATGGATTTAGTTAACAGCATAGTATAAGTTTTCCTTTTACATCTAAGATGCAAGAAGTTTTGGTAGTCATATGAAAAGGTCTGATAACTTGTTAAAGTTTCAATAGAACTTGGAAAATCCTGTTTTGTAAGTCAAAAATGAGAGGAAGACTTCAGATTTGGCACCTCATAATTTCAAACCAAGCATGGCCTAACTCAGCAGTGCATTTGTAGACTAAAAAGAAAACAAACTTACTGTGCTATCATCTATCCTGAACCACTCCCCATTGAAATTCTTCACATAACACACGTAGTGACCAGAAAATGCAGCATTCATGATATCCAAGTGAACCACCACTGCATAAAGATTGTACAAAGAAGACTTATCACACACTCCATTCATATACGGGGCCATGTCGAGGACCTCAGGAAATTGAATCGATTTGTTTAACTTCTCAAAGTTACCGGACTGCAAGGGATTGAAACAAATGGCATTAGATTTTTTTGATAGGTAACAAATGGCATTAGATTTATAAGTGAAAAAGTAAAAATATTGCATCAAAGCAGGTTAATAGTCACGAACTTACCCGAAATCGCTTCAAAACTATTGTCAAAATATTTGGCACCTCCAATATTGTCAACTTCTTTCTTGCCTTCTCATAAGATTTACACCTAGATAAAACAAGAAGAGGTGCGGAATGAGAATTATTGAGAAAATAACCCACGTGATCAGAGCAATTCAAGTTTTCAACCAGAAAATAGATGAAAGCTAAACAAACTTCAAAAAAACAAACAAAGAAAATGACAACTCTAAGAGTTGTCAAATAAAATGACAACTCTAAGATTCATTGCACACAACTCATTATCCAAAGCTAAAAGTTTGGCAGGAGAATACAGAAACAATAACCAGTGAGTTAGGCTCGTTTGATTGAGTTGTTATTGGTCTCAAGTTATTTTTTTTTTTTTAATAAGTGATTATTGGTCTCAAGTTCAAACCTTTCTAAGATTTACTCGGAATGCATAGAAAATATATTAAAAGAATTTCTATGTTACAAAAAACAAAAAAACAAAACAAAACAAAAGAATTAAAAATTAATCACTCCCACACAAACAATTCTGGTAAAATCTCCATTACCTACATCTAAGTAACATACACAGTGCCCCATCCGAGTTACTAGGCCTTCACAAAAACTCAAACAAAAGTAGCAAACACATCCACACAGTAATGTGTCTATTTTGCACAAAAGTAACTTCCTTGCACCTACACCTTCAAGCCCCACCCAAAGAAGCAACAGAAGGGGAAAAAAAGTGGGGTAGGGAAGGGTACAAAACCGAAAATCTAATCTTGGTTTGGGCATGTAGATAAGATGTCCAACAAGGCAATGCAGGATTTGATTGACAAAACAATGAGTACCAAGTATGCCTTTGAGTATGATCAGTAAACAAGCTATATTGAGCGGAAGGCAATACCAAATTTTTCATCTTGATAGAAAAAAGAGTGTACTTTTTATATATGATACAAATGGGCAAATGAAGCCAACCTGCTGCAATAGTACTTGTTATCTCGGTCCAAAATTTCAGTAGCTGTAAATTGCGCAAGAGCCTCTTCAAGAGTTCCAATGTCCCCATCTATCTCAACAGTGAGATCCATCATTTGCTCACAACGCTCAGATTTGCCAAGACACTTCATGCACTTTATCTGAGAATCCCGGTTATGGTAGTCAATTGCACAAAATTATTGCCACCACCAGATGCACTTTATTAAAGAGAAAACAATTATTAAAGTATCATGAAATAAGGAACAACCTTAGATCGAAGGTAACCCCCGAAAGTCAGGCCTACTAGAGTTGTTTCTTCAGCCACTGGACCCATACTCCCAGCTTCCTTCAGGCAAACAGATTGCATTGTATCAACAGCATACCTGCCATCTTATTAACTGATCATGTGATGCACATTTAAGACAGCAAAAGAGGAAAGTAGATAGAAATATGAAAATTTACAGATCCAACTGGGAAAGTTTTCAGATGGCTCACCTCAAAAATTCATGCGCGTCTTCTTCCTTCCCATGACCAAGATTACTTCCAATTTTATGTATTTTGGATAGAATCCCAATGGGAGACAAAGGGGAATAGCCTTCCTTTGCCTTCTGAATTAGAGATTCAAACTCACAGATAAAACACCACCCCTTCCTTCGGCCTGGGACAAAAGATGAATATTGTAAAATGTGAGAAAGAAATCAAGCACAAAGGCCAAATAATTAAGCAAGTAATAATCCCACGGGAATCACAAAGAGAAACTTGCATGATTTAGAATGAAGCCCATGAAGAAGATACGAAGTAAGAGGTCGAGTAAATGCCAAGCACTGGAGAACAGCATTAGCATAACAGCTGCAGAAATTCCAAGGAGAAGTTCATTACGTTAGCAGAAATATAGAACTATTCCTTCTGTTTTTTAATTATCGAAAAAAAATATATAGAATTAATTTTGACAAGGAAAAACATGCTATTAGACCAGCAGAGAGAGAGAGAGGGATTTTGCTAGTTCTCACTACACAATACGTGAAGTAGAAAATGATAGCATCAAATTCCAGTAATCAGATGTAACACACTGACCAACAGCAACACAAGCGAAAGAAACCATGTATGGAAATTAAATGATAACTCTTCTTCACAATAGCTTTTGTTTGAGCAAGAAGAAATAATTTTACCTTGATATAGCTGTCATTTAACTGTAAACAGAATATACTTACAACCTACAGCTTTGAGCAAAATCACAATATTTATACATTAGGCTTAAACCCTGTATCAAGGTATGGAAATTAAATGAAAGCTCTTCTTCACAAGAGCTTTCGTTTTAGCAAAAAGAAATAATTTTACCTTGATATAGCTGTCATTTAACTGTAAACAGAATATACTTACAACCTACAGCTTTGAGCAAAATTACAATACTTATTATACAACATTAGGCTTATACTCTATGCCCAACCTCATAAAAGGACATAATTGTTCTCCTCTGCCTCACACCCTTTTTCACTCTAGTTCCAGTAAATAACAGCATGGCTGCTTACAATTCATAGAACTCATTAAATGTCAGTTTATATGCCAATAAATTAGAAGCTGATAGAAATCGGCATCACCTGTTCCCACAATTTGTAAGGCCAAATGGGCATAATTCCACCTTATCATAACAGTAAAGTTGCACAAAAAGTTCGTATGGAAAGACTATCTGTCAAAACAGAAGCAAATTTTGGGGCAAAAATCAATAAAAAACTATCACAATGGAAACAAAGAAGTTACCAAAAAAAAACTATAAGATTTTGTCAAAAACCTTGCAATTGTTCCTTCCAGCAATATCATTTCCAAGACCTGACAATTTGTGTTTTGACTCTTTTGAGGCCCTAAACTGCTGTACAACTTTCCGCACTGATGTTTTCAAGCCATTACGAATATCTTGTGGCAAGCTTTGGCTGCTACCAACTTTTGCAGATAAAGTATGACAACCATCAGTCTTTGCAGACTTGGGATGGGAGAAAGCATGACCCGTGGTGGCTGAAGATGGATGATCACTAGAAGCTTTAAAAGACAAAGACCTAACTTCTTTACACTTAAATAATTCAGAATCATCTTCCCCACCATCAGCTACAGAATCTGACACTGAACAGTTCGGGGATGGCAAACACCTAAAATTAGAGGCATCTGTAACTGACTTTCCTGGTAAAGCAGATCCTCTGGTGGGCTTACAATTGCGAGGACTTTTTAGCTTCACATCATTGGTCATAAGTGGCTTGGGTTTAGAAAAATGTGATTTGTCAACCCCTTCATCAATATGACCAGATTTCATCTTAGTTGACTTGCTTGCACAAGAAATACCATCTATAAAACTTACTGAATTAGAAGACTGTGTGGGAAGAGATGTAGTTAGTTCCATCTCATTAAAGCTAGCAGTTCCACGGGGCATATCAGGGGCATCATCATCAGAAAGAGGTTTCTCTGATCTGTCGATTGTGCCAAACCTGATTCCCTGATTGGAACAAATATCAACAGAGGATTTACTTCCAGCATCAGACAGAGAGAAACAAGCAGATGGTGAGGAACCAGAAGATGCAAAAGCAGTATGTAGTCCTTTCGTATCTGCACAAGGCCAGACAATATTAGCATCATCCATCATCAGTGAAAGTTTAAAAAAAAAAAAAAGTGCAAATTCCCTCCTATGCTATTATTACCAAAAATTTCAGACTGTTTTTCCAATCCTGCTTTCCCACCAAAGTCACTTTTATCTTGATATTCCAAGGCACCAAGTTGAGGACAACATTCATCTCTATGACCTCGTCTCCAGTGCATAATCTGGCACTTTCCAGAACTACAAACAAAAGATACAACTTCCAAAATCAATCAACATTATCTCGCCCCCCCCCCCCCCAAAACAAATTAAAAAAAAAAACCAAAAACAAAAACAAACAACAAAAAAAGAACCATAAAAGAAAGGAAATGACTACCAGTTCATACATCCAAAATCATATATGTGCAGATATTGAAGAAGGAATCAATGAATATGGCTATATTTAAAAATAAGTAAATTTAGGTAACTGTTTTTTTTATAAGTAAATTTAGGTAACGTATTCTTAAAGAAATGCATGTATCACAGGTGAACGAGCTCCAGCCTTCTTCAAAAAACAGAGCTCCTCCTTCACACCACCGAGCTCCAGCTTCAGCCCAGAAAGTACCTTCTGCCCCCTCACTATCCCCTGTACAGGTATCGGACAGACCACCTCCAACTATATCAGGTAGAGAGTTTCGACCAACCCTCCCTGCCAAAGAACATTCCCCTGCTACCCATTTATTTTTGTCTTTTTCTCCATTTTGTGACGCCAAAGCCTGTCCTGTATCACCATGCACCGCCACCCTACTACCTACTCTACCACCCATCGCAGCCTTAGCATACATCCTAGCTTGCCTACCCACCTCTTTCCCCTTCCCATCACCCTGGACCACTGTTGGAACCTTGGAGAGGCGTGATGGAGCTTGCTTCATCTCCATGGACAGACTTTTCCAACCCTTCCAGGACCACAAGAAGGCCTCGACGCCCATTACCACCATACTCAGTGACTTCCAAGTAGCGTCCAAAGGCATTGGAACACCAATGAACAACTATTGCCACAGACCCAACACGATAAGCCTTGAAAAAATCCTTTCATCCCTCCAACAGGGAGCATCCTTCCACCGTGTTGCCAGCCAATGAGCGCTGGAATGGCTGAGTACCATCTCCTTCGTGACCTTCCTGCTTCTTCCAGTGATACGGAAGTGGCTTCCCCACTCTAACGATAATACAAAAACCATGGTTTCTATTAATAAATGTTTTAAGAAGCCTATCCTGGACCAGAAAGATTACAGACCCAGGAAAAGCTAACAGAATGATGATTCCGGTGTGGATCACCAGAAAGAATCACCCATGGTAGAACTGTACAGAGAGAAATGTACCTAGGCACAATTTAACAACATTGCTTAAGGTGCCAACAGTACAAGTGGTGAGAATAGCATTCAAATCAACTTATAATCTGAGTATCTTCAAATAGTCAAAAGAGCATACGCCATACTAGCCCAAGTGGCTTCTTTGACCTAGCTACTTTCTTTTTTCATTTTTTTGATAAGTAACTGTAAGCTTTATCGATAATAACAATAGGCAGTGCCCAAGTACACAGGTTGTACACAAGAGAACTTTTTTATTGATAATGAAACCTAATTACTTTCATGCAAGGAAACCACCTAAATTGACATAGGTTTTGAGTCTCACACCCCTTAATGAGATAGGCCTTGCAAAGTTCACTAAATTTCATTTCAAGTCAATGCTATATCCAAAAAACAGAATAATCTCCAGTCATACTCATTCCTAATTCTTGTAAATGCCAGATGTCACACGGGAATTGAAGACAGGTTTTAAAATTTTAGTAAATTACCCTCATAGACTTTTTATTTAGCAGATTCACCTGTATATCAATGTTGCTCTGTCCTTGGAAGTACTTGAAGCATTTAAAAAATAAGTTTCAACACACAAATTAAAGTCCAATTGAAGAGAGAAAGGTTTCTTACCAAACAAACAATGTAAAACCCCAAAGAAGGCCCAAGCCACATCTGGGCCATGCTCCAAAAGGATGAGTCAAGGTACAATTGAAGCCCCATTGGAACCATTATAAAGACAAGAACTTCTCCCTCCCAAGCAATGTGGGATCTCATACACCACCTATCATCATCACTTAGTATGGAGTATCACAATCTCCCCCCATTTAAATTCCCGACGTCCTCGTCGAGCGATTCCATTATAGGTGGTATGGATCAAGTCTCACACTTCTGGTTGGGATAAACTCTAATATCATTTGTAATGCCCCAAATGAGGCCAAAGCCACATATAGGTTATACTCCAAAATGGGTATTCAATAATAAAATTGGAGCCCCATTGGGACCATTAGAAAGAACAAGAACTTCTCCCTCCCAAGCAATATGGGATCTCATACACCACTAATCCCCATCTCTCAGTAGGGGGTATCACAAACAATGTGCAACTTCTATCTTAACAATACAATCAAGAACAAACTTCACCCAAAAATACATGCACTGTATGGATTCCTTTCTTCTCTAAAATCTAAAATTCCTCAAATCCCATGAGCCCCTCGTATCATCAAACATGCTTCTATCTATATAATACAAATGCGAGCAACTGAGTGGCAAGGCAGCTAAAAAAGAAAATTGTGTTGGAAACAAGGAAAAGCATCAACCGAGCTAAATTACGCCTCCTTGGCCCCCTTCAGGTGATTTTTTAATCATTACCAAGTATTTTTCTTATTTAGCTCAGCTTAGTTCATATATTTCTATTTTTCAAAATCATGTAATGCACTTTTATTTCTCTTAAGAGTCCTTTATTAATTTTTAAACTGTGTTATTCTAGTAACGGCTAACCTCTAGACATTTCTAAGAATATTTAGGTGGTTCCTATTACAAATTTTTCGTACTTCACAGGTGCTCCACGGAAATATGTTGATCAGGCAGAAACCATTAAAGACCATCTGAGAGTCAAAGTCAACATTGTGCTAAGTAAGGGCCAGAGATGAATGGATGAAAAATAAGTATGAGCAACTCCTGCCAACTCAATCTGGTAATATCTTCTATGATTCCAAATAAAGAAACACAAGGTCAAATAATACATGAAGTCAGATTCTGACGTTACTAATCAGTTTACTATTCTAAGCTTCCATTTGCAATATCCTTTTGTTTATTGGACCCAAAAATAAAATCCTACGGTCAAACTAATCGCTTTGAGTCTTTGAAAACCAAATATGAAATACAAACATCAAAATCCCAAGCCAACAATTTGGAAGCATAGAGATTTTTCGCCTACAAGCAACCCGTAAAAGTCAATTAATTCAACGTATGGATTCTAAGGGCCCCAGAAACCAATGCAATTACGAACACACAATTGCAAGCAAATACACGCACATGCACAAATATTACAGTTTAAGGAATCAGAAAATTAACTTGAACGAGAGAGATTTTCAAAGGACAGACCAGTATCTGACTATCTTGCACTGAGAGCAGCGCATAGTGGTAGGGCTATAACAGACAGCACACTGGTAGCGCCGCACTACCGGCATCGAAGTGTACTCAACTGTAGCTTCGACCTCAGCCAAGGCGGCCTCCTCGGAGGCCATGGCGACCAGCCTCATGATCTCCTCCTTCTTCGCCGCCGCATCCCTCCACTTGAGGCGAATCAAAAGAGAAACAAAAAAAATCGAAGGCAAGAGGAAGGTCAGAAACCCTAGGATTCCGGGAAACAGCATTGGCTTAACCGGCGCCGAGGATCAGTCCAGAACAGAGAAACCCTAGGATCGTAATTTTGCTATACATAGATGTGGTGGCGGTGGCGGTGGCGGCGGCGTCGGTGATTCGGATGCGCCGGGCGGTGTAACAGAGGGTGGTGCGTGGAGGGGCAGAAACGGAAATTCAGGTGACGGTGGTGGTCGTGACGATAAGCATCTCTGGATTTATTTTGGGAGATTTCGGACAAGACACTCGGAGAGTTGTATTGAAAAGAGAGGGAATGAAATTCTGTTTTGTCGTGCAATTTACTTTTCCCTTTTTCCCTTTTTTTTTTTTTTTTTTTTTGGTCTGAACACATGAAGTGGCACGTCTTTAATTTTGTCCTCTCATTCAATAGTATTTCACTACTTTCATTCTCTAATTTTCGTCTCTTATACATTCATTTATTTATTTAAAAAATATATAAATTTAAAATTCATATTAATAAATTTAATTATTTTAATTAGATTGATACGTTATATTCTAAGTAACTAATTATTTTTAAGTAATTTTTTTATAAGAATATTTAAAAAAATTTACTATAAATTAAGAATAATCTAAGGGGAATATCTGTTACAATATAATATAAATGTTTTCTAATGGTATTTAAAAAAAAAAAAATGAATGAAGATGGCAAATCAAAACGTTAAATGCCATGCATGAATACACATTCTACATTATGACGACACAGAATAATTTGTAAAGTTCAACATTGAATGCCACGAAATAAAACACAAGTAGCACCTTTTGGTGAGGGTAACAAAAGACGGACAGAAACTGCAAATGTTGTTGTGTTTTCAAATTGAGATCAACTCGTGTTTTATAACGGAACGTAGTTTGGCTTTGACCCCTAAGTAGTTACTTCTTTACAACGTAAGCAAGAAAATGAAGATGGTGGAATTGTCTCCTTTGTCTCATTTTCTTTATGCCCAACAAAAGGAGGATCCAAGAAAGGAATATTATAATGTTGAGTCGTATACAACATGTCCACATGGGAAAAATAAAATAAAAGAGCACGTTATAAGAACATAAATTTAATGGCGTACGCAATGTATTTGTGAACGAGGCAAGAGTAATACGATGAGGCTTAGATAGTGAGATAAGATGAGATGGTTTTCGACAAAAGTTATAAATTAAATAAAATATTATTAAAATATTAATTTTTAATATGATTCTTGTTTTGAGATTTTAGAATTTAGAATTGTTTATTATACTTTATGTGAAATTTTAAAAAAATTATAATGATGAGATGAAATGAGTTAAAACAATATTTGTATCCAAACTTAGTATTTTGTTCTGGATTCTGTTATTTTCAATCACAGTAAATAATATGATTTATTTAGAAGAAAAATATATTTAGAAATCCACTAATTATAACACTCTAAATACATCATTAATGTAAAAACATTAAAATATTATTTGTGTTTTAACATTTTATAATGGCATTAGGTCCGATAATATGGTATGTTTACACATCTTATATGTTGTGAGACCCTATTTTAAGTAATCTCATAAATTAACAACTTAATATAAAGTGATATTTGAAATTCAAGCGATTAAGTGGGTGTTTGGTAAATACGAGAATTTTTGAAACTTTTTGTAAATTTTATTTTTAAACATTTCTCAAATAGAATATACTTTTTAATTTTAAATTTGTAATATTTTCATCTAGTCATTATTCAAACTCAAAAATCAATACAGCTTTACAAATTTCAAAACAAAAGCTATATTAAAAAACTATTTATAATTTTTTAATATTATTTTTGTTTGATGTTTGTAAAAGTTGTATTGATTTTTAGTTTGAATAATGATTAGGTAATAATTAGATGAAAATTTTTTAATTATTAAAATTGTGATTTTTTTTTATTTGAATGGTGTTTGAAAATAAAGTTATGAAAAATTTTGAGAATTTTAAAATAGAAATTATTTAACCAAAAAGATATTCCACAAAAAATAAACTCACAAACTAACGTTATTTAATGTGATAAAATTACTTTTATTATAAAATAAATCTAATTTATTATATAAAACCTTATAATGTGTGAATTTATTTTTTTAAGTTTGTAACTATAATAACTTTTAAAAGTAAATAACAAAATTCTGAAAAGAGTAGAATTTCAAAATGCTGCCTCATACACAACAGTCGTCGCTTTGGCCGAGTGGTTAAGGCGTGTGCCTGCTAAGTACATGGGGTTTCCCCGCGAGAGTTCGAATCTCTCAGGCGACGATTTCTATTTTATATTTTTTTATTATTTGATTTAATTAAATTGAAATTAAAGGCTGAGTGGGACCCGTACCAGAGACTGATCAAGGCCTGCCTTTGCCTTCCCCAAATCCAACCTCCACTTTTGCTGTCAACCTTTAACTCGGTCAGGGGTCGGCGAGGCTGACCCTTTGGAATTCCAAAAAAATCAGCTTTAGCATTTATATGGGCATCCCTACATAAAATCCCGAATTTCAAAGATTTCCCACAAGTTGGTATCCCAAGTCAAATAATGCCGTTTGGCACCCACGATTGGACACTTTCCCCCATTTAATTACTCGTCCTATAATTCAAACCTCTTGTTAAATTGATGTCATCTTCCCCACTAATAATTTTTCATAAATTCTATTAATAAGTCTTAAATACAACATATCACTCTTTTTATTATTTTCTTAATTTTTTTTCTTATTAAATATGCGTTATATAAATAATAAATAAAAAATTTTAATTATTTTAAAAAATTAAAACTTAAAAAAATTAAAAAAAAAATAAAAAATTAGATAATGTGTGATGTATGGATTTATGAATAATAAAACTCATAATTTTTAGAGTGAATTTGATTGTTAAGAAATATTAAAATGTATTGTAAATAATAATAAAAAAAGTAAAAAAATAATAAAATATTCAAGTCAAATAATGGCGTTTGGCACCCACGATTGGACACTTTCCTCCATATGATTACTCTTCCTATAATTCAAACTTCTTGTTAACTTGATGTCATCTTTCCCACTAATAATTTTTTTAAAATTCTATTTCTAAATTTCATATACCACACGTCACTCTTTTTATTATTTTTTTAATTTTTTTCTTATTAAATATGGGATATATAGATTATAAGTAGAAGAATTCAATTATTTTAAAAAGATTAAAACTAAAAAAAATTAGGTGGTATGTGATGTATGGGTTAATGAATAGCAAAGCTCATAATGTTTAGGGTGGATTTGGTTGTTGAAAAGTGTTAAGGTATATTGTGAATAGTAATAAAA
Organism: Carya illinoinensis; assembly: GCF_018687715.1. Lineage (NCBI taxonomy): Eukaryota > Viridiplantae > Streptophyta > Magnoliopsida > Fagales > Juglandaceae > Carya > Carya illinoinensis. The sequence continues at coordinate 7,336,647 of NC_056752.1, forward strand.
AAGTAGGTAAAAAGTAATAATAGAATATTGAATAATAGTTAAAATATGTAAAAAGTAATAATAAAATAATAAATAGTAGTATAGTATGTTGGATTTTAATCTTTTTAGAGATTATATTACTGGAATTGGCCTAGTTAAATATCAGTGACTAGTCAAATTTTGACTAATTATATCAAAAATGGTTTGCATTAGAATAATCAAAGCTTCATGGCTTGAGTTACAGTAATTTCATATATTTTTCTAAATTTAATCAACCACTATTTATTTATCTCTAAAATAATATTTTAATCTAAAAATATTCTCAAATGTATTTATTAGATAATTAGGTTGAGAAAAAAAGAGCTGAAAAATAATAATTTTACGTAAAAATGAAATTATTAATTAATATATATAATGTATTTGTATAATATAAAAAAATTAAAAATTATTATTAAAATATATAATATTATATTATTATTTTGACTTTGAAATAGATAGTCAAATTTTAGACTTGGCAATAAATAGACCATTGTCAATACTCTTATGAACATTATTTTGATATATAAGAGTAAAAAGATCAACGCGTGACAATGATATACTAAGCCACAATTCTCTTGATAATTTTTTAATAAAGAATTGAATAATATAAATAACATGAGAATATAATTACTTAATTACGAAATTTTATAATTTTAAATATCAATATTGTAAAAACTAGAAAACGCGAATACTAATTTTGTATTTGACTTTTTTATGAACTCTACCACCACATTTTGAATTATTCAACACTTTGGCTATCATGTCATGATATTAATTAGCATTAAGAAAAATGATACTTTTTATTGTTAAGCAAAACATCAATATGTAATTTGTCAATTTTATCTTTATATTTAAACATATATATTTATACATTAATGTGTATTTATTTAAATAAAAAAAATGATAAATCACATGTTAGTATGTGGTGTAAATGATAATAAGTAAAATTTTTCTTAACATTAACTATCATTTTCTTAATTTTTTTTCTTCCAATTAAATGAAGTGAAATGCTTCCTAAAGAAAAATAATTAGCATGGCTCAAACTTTTTCTAATTCTCTTTATACGTATAATATTTTTCTAATAAATTAATTTAGATAATAAAGTAAATTATTTTGTAAACATTGATAAATTTAATTTAGATAATAAAATCGATTATTTTGTAAACATTGATGTGATTTTGTTCCATATGCAAGCTTTTTTTCTCATTTTAAAATAGATATGTCGTAGAATATCAATTCACGTAAGTTTATATGATGTCTTTGTAATTATCTTTTTTAAATCTGGTATTTTTATCGAATTAATTATCTTAAACATGGATTTTATTTTAAAATTTAAAAAAATTAAATTATTTATTATATTTTGTGTAGAAATTTAAAAAAAATTGTAATAATCATATGAGATTAGATAGTTTAAACTGTGCAATCAAACCAACCTCACTGTAGTTTCATAATTTGGTTCTATTCCATTCATATTCCTTATCCCCAAATTTGTTTGCCAACGTTTTGTACGTGACATAAATATCTCAATAACATGATGGTGAACATATTTCCGACCTCACGTGAAATATATGAATTAGCTGTTCTGAGTTGTTTCTTATGTATTCATCCACAAACAAGTTTATGACCGACCTTTTTGAAAACGCCATTAATCCACAGTATCTATCCATATATAAAGCTACGTGAAACACTGAAATGACACCCAAACTGCCATCATTTATTTGTTTTCTTAGTTTCGACTAATAACAAATATAAAGAAGAAATGTTATTGCTGCTTTCCTGTTTCGTGGCCTCAGCAATTCTATGGGACCCACTCTGGAGAATCTGCAAGATGAACAGAGAGTAGACTTGGATTAAACCCGTGAATCTTTCGATGCTAAAGTTAGTTGAGAATTTTAATATGCAGATATTAGAGAATATCCAATCATTTTCTATAGAATGGGTCGAGGTATTTATATTTGGATTGGACTTTGTCTTCAAAGGGAAGGATGGGATGTCAATTCGTGTTTGGGTTAGACTTGTCTCATTCCTAATCCGGTAGTGTTCTGTCATACCTTGATCATGTGGTTTCATGGGTGCGCTCTTGCATGCGGGTATATCTTGTCATATAATAAATATGACGTGTCCCTAGCCACTCACGATTAGCCAGGTCATAAATGCGACATGTCTTTGGCCGCCCATGCCTGGACAGGTTTGACTTTCGATGTGCCGCCCATTCTCCTACTCGATGTGATCCCGTCAGGCTCCAATTCTTGTAATGGCCTTGAGTGACCTAGGCTTGTGATGGGCCTCTCGGCCGACCATGGCCCACAACCTAGAGACCTCTTTCATGGGGCAAATGGGGTTGCTAGGTCAAGCCTGGACCTCCCATTTGTTTCTCCATGTTCGGGGTTACTTGGAGGCTCTGGGCTGGGCCTAGGGGCCCCTCCCCCTCACAGATATAACAAATATTAAAAAAAATATATTACTCATCATGTTTTTAAATATCACTATTATATATATTTATATATATATATATACAAGAAATAATACTTGCACTTGTGAGTATGTAAGTGTTGTGCTATCATATTGAAAAAAGTAAATAAATACATAATTCATATGAAAATAAAATTAATTTTTTAATAGTAGACCCTACTATTTTTCAAAACGACTGCATGACACTTACATAATTCACGATTGTATGTAACGTTATATAACATCAAATAATTGAACAATAATTTATTATTATTATTACTTATATGTCAATTATTTGATCTTAAAAAATGATAATAAAAAATCAAAATTAATATTTTCAATTAAAAAAAGTTGTAAAACACCTAAATTACATGTCTTAAAATCAAATTGATCCCATCCCATCCAATTGCTAGAACTAATTGTAGATTATAATTTCAATATTTCTTAAAACCCCATATTGTTTTCCCCTTTTAGTTAAATCTTGATAATTTCATCTATATTTGTTATTGCATTTCATTTTGATACTTGATTATGGATTTTAAAATTATATGTAACAACGGTTCTCTCCTGTCATAAGTGAGACCACTCAATAAAATTTAGGTATCGTCCTCTTTTTAAAAAAAAAAAAGATAATAATACACTACCAACTTATCTACAACTTATAAACAACTTCAAATATAATAATATTTTTTTATTATATTCAAACACATCAAATCATCAATGAAGTCAAAATAAAATTTAAAATAATATAATTCTATTACACAGTTGTACACAAGTTGTTAATAAAAAGTACGTCTATCATTTTCTAAAAAAAATGTCAAACTTTATCCATGTTTAGGAGATGAAACATTTATAAAAAGAGAATTGATAATTTAATAATTGTTACCTTGATCACATGATAAATTTTGTATTATTGTTATTATATTGTTACAAAGTTGGCATCACCAATTAATAGGAAATTAAAAATGATTTTTATAATAAAAAATGGAACACTGAAGATTTGATCTTAATAATTTATTGTACACACGTAAGTGACGCCAATTGCTAAAGTTTTTGAGTCAAGGGAACTATTTTCCTTGTTTTCACATGGTGACGAGAAAGTATAGAGAAAGTGAAACACCTCCAAATTAGTTGGACCGGGCAAAACATGGTTAGATTGGCTCGTGGCAAGCCCGGGCCAACTTTGGCGACTTCAAAAGTCAAGTCTAGAAAAGCTCTAGAATTACAAATTCACCTAGAAATGATATTTATAGAAATGTGTAAGCATGACGTATTTTAAAAAAAAATATATATATATATATATATGTAATTTATATGAAAATTTTAATTTTCTAATAATAAATTATACTTTTTTTTTTTACATGAGTGCTTGACACTTATACAATTTATAATTTTATCTAATATTTATTTTAGAAATAAGAATTTTGCTACGTATAATTATTTTTACGTATTTATGTAATTGGTTAAAATAATTATTTTTAATTAAAAAATACAGTTAATTATATTAATAAAATGTGCAAAAGAATATATAAAATTGATTGCTCCTAAAATCTTTGTAGAAATATTGCTTTGATCCGTAGCTAGAGATTTCAGACATTTCATAACAAGATTTTTTTGAGAAGGGATAAATCATGTCGGAAAATTATTAAATATTTTAACAAATGATATGTTATTTTCAGCATTATAGCATGTCACGTAGTTAAAACTATTTATGTAAATATTAATTTTATTTTACATAACGTTGCACTTTCCAAAATAAGACTTATAATTGGATTATTCAAATATAATAAGTCTTACACATTATCAATAAGTCTATTTGGATTGAAAAATTTTATTTACAATCTTCACTTAAAGACTGCATATGCAGATCTTTTATTAAATGAGAAAAATCATTATTTCAGAAGAGATATTTTTATAATTTTAAAAAATTTTAAAAATAAAATTACCTAAATTTGTATTACAGTTTCCAAATGAAGACTGTACATAACATTGCTCGAATTGGATTATTTAATACGTGAGGTAGTAAAAATAAATTCTCATAAAAAGAAATAAATCTTTTCATATACTAAATAAGAATAATTATATTTGAAGACCTCTCCACACACCATTCACTCGATAAAATTTAATTTAAAAAATAAAATCTAAAATTTTATAAATTAAATTATATTATAGAGAAGTATGTAATATAAAAACTTTTTAAATATCACTATTTGGTGAACAAATAGGTCTCGTTATAAGATTAGATGTTTTATTAAAAAATAAATAAAATATTATTATAATATAATTTGTTAATATTAATTTTATTTTAAAATTAAAAAAATTAAATTATTTATTATATTTTATATAAAAATAAAAAAAATTAAAAACAAAAAGTGAAAAGTAACTTAAAAAAAAAAAGGTCAAAAGAAAAGTCGTAGGAAGGACCCCACGACCGCGTAATGATACTAGGAGACTTGTTCCTGTTTCGTAGTGTTCGCACGGGGAAGGAGTTCGCGTAAGAACCTCATTTCCACCACCTTTCCCGAGCCAACCAAAGTCAGGTCCCAGCACTTTAACCTTCCTATAAATTGTCCTTGCCCACCCTCGTCTTCCCCAAACCATAGATTCATTCCTTACCGTTTTCTCAACCAAACAAACCAATCTCTGATAGCATATGTCTCAGAGGCCCAGCGTTCCTCACTCTTCCACCATAGCCTTGGGCCTCCATTCCCATATCCTTGTGTCCAGTGATATGAACCCCAACTGGTGTTGCAATTTTCATTAGTTGAAAGATTTTTATTACCATTTCTCAAGCTTTTCCCTTGAGTATTCTGAAATTAATTTCCTTTTATTCTATTCTTTGTATTGGAAAAAAAACAGCAAATTTATTAGTTTCAAGATCATGGGTCTGAAAGGTTTTGTTGAAGGAGGCATCGCTTCAATTGTTGCAGGCTGTGCCACCCACCCTCTGGACCTGCTCAAGGTCCGAATGCAGCTCCAAGGTGAAGCCAATGCTCCAAAACCGACCGCGAATGCTGCGGTTCAAAACCTCCGCCCGGCCCTCGCCTTCCAAACCACCTCGCTCTCTGCTCCGGGATCGATCAACGTGCCTCTCCCGCCTACTCAGGCGGCGCGTGCGGGCCTAATATCCGTAGGTGTCCGCATCGTCCAACAGGAAGGTGTCGGCGCGTTGTTCTCGGGCGTCTCAGCGACCGTCCTACGACAGAGTCTCTACTCGACGACTCGAATGGGCCTCTACGACATCCTGAAAAAGAAGTGGGCCGACCCCAAATCCGGAAACCTGCCGCTCGGGAGCAAGATAGGGGCGGGGCTAATAGCCGGTGCGGTCGGCGCTGCCGTGGGCAACCCGGCCGACGTTGCCATGGTCCGTATGCAAGCCGACGGGCGGCTCCCCCTGGCTCAGCGCCGCAACTACACGAGCGTAGTCGACGCCATAACCCGCATGGCCCGCCAGGAAGGGATCCCCAGCCTGTGGCGCGGCTCGTCCCTGACTATAAACCGCGCGATGCTGGTGACTGCCTCGCAGCTGGCATCGTACGACCAGATCAAGGAGACGATACTGGCGAAGGGAGTGATGAAGGACGGGCTAGGAACCCACGTGACGGCCAGCTTCGCAGCGGGGTTCGTGGCAGCGGTGGCGTCCAATCCGGTGGACGTGATCAAGACGAGGGTGATGAACATGAAGGTGGAGCCAGGAGCGGAGCCTCCGTATTCGGGTCCTCTGGATTGCGCGTTGAAGACGGTGCGAGCCGAGGGCCCAATGGCGCTGTACAAGGGGTTCGTGCCGACCATTTCGAGACAGGGACCTTTCACTGTCGTGCTGTTCGTGACGCTCGAGCAGGTTCGCAAATTGCTCAAGGATTTCTGATGATTACTTGATTATGATATCCCCTAAGATGACGACGAAGATTTTTAGAATAAACTTGGTTTTAATTTTCTGTTACTTGACATTTCGAGTACCCAAAAACAGCTATGTGTCGACAAATTTGGTATTTTTATATAATTTAATAAGCGATTTTATTTTCCTCCACGGAATGTTTCTTTTCGGATTAGAATTGCTTGCTTAAGGTGATGACAAGTTCAATTTGATTACAAATTAAATGATGGCTTCATTTGTTAATGTCAATTTTGAAAAGGAAAATATCGAGAAACTTGCCTTCTAGACGATCCTCCATACCGGGAAGATTAATCGATAGAAATTGTTTGATCTTAGATTTTGTACTCATCTGATCATCTAGGCATGTTTGGAAAATGAGGTGATCTGAGTTGATATGTGAGTGCTAGAATTTTGTAGATCCTATTGAGACGTGTTTAAAGTAAATAAATTGTGACATGAGTTTAAATGTACGAAGTAAATTGAAAAAATAGTGAATTTTATCAAAGATTGATTTGAGATAGATGGAGAAGAGTTTGTGATGAATCATAGCCTTATTCTTCTACTTGCAACTTGCAAGTTTGTATAGGGGATATTGTCTTATCATATTAGCTATTAATGTTATGCAAGAGTGTTGTCCCAACTTGTTCTAGTTGTGGGAACGTAAGGTGGAGATCATAAATGCTAAACAATAATGTTATGCAAGAACGCGGTTTTGTAATTGACCGAATCAAATGTGATCATTTGTCTAAATCTTAAGAATTATTTTCAACAAATGATAGGGGATTAAAGACAAATCCCATCTCTAAAGTATCTTTGGAAAATTAGAAAATCTGAATCACACTGAAAGGTTGTGTTGTGTAATGGCCTGAGCTAAAACAGTGAAGTAGAAAGCGCTTTATGGATTATGATTTGAACTTAATTGAGGGGCAGATGGTAAGCACCAACCACCTCAATTAATATTTCTAGTGGTCCAAAGTTGCTTCGTACGTTATACATAGTTATGTCGACCACTCTGTTGAGAATGGGGGACCATACATTATTGAAAGAAATGAAGGGTTGTCTATGCTTTATATCTCTATTTAGCTACCTCGAGGCTTGTTATAATGTGTATAAAAAAATTCCAAAATATTTCATTAAACTCGTGGAGATTTATATTGATATGAATGAATATAATAATTCAGGAAAAGAGGATTGCATGCATTTGAGAAATTAGTAGAAAAATTGGCATTTTTAATCGGTAGCCGTGAAAATTTTTATTTCTTGGCATATGGACAAGCACAAATCCAGCACGTTTGGGAACATTGCGTTGGGCGTGGGGTCCATCCAAGTTGTATTTATATGCATTTTGCACCATCTTTTTAATGGAATGCAACATGTAAATGTCACTTGCCAAAATGCTTTCTTAGCTACAAGACGCATCTTTCACGGATGTTATACTTTTGGAGACTGTTTGGGGGACCCCAGAAAGCTCGTCCATGTTGCAAGCAGCATTATTTGTCTGTAGCAAAGCATGATTCCTTCCTTGTATTGTCCCATGGTTGAGAGCTTGAGCAGCCACTGCAGCAGATGATGGAGCAGGTTGCGCTTGCACCGTGATAGGCTCTCCTTCGATTACGAGGTTCTGAGACTGAATTTCCACCGTCCACGTGGACAGCTCATGTGGGGGGAAACCCAATGAATATATGCAGTCAGTGAATATGGATGCACCGAGAAAGCTACTGAACATATTCTTCTCTAATGACGCAAGTCTGATTGGTGCATGCATTATTTTGTTCTGAAATGTCCAGTCTGAATTAATTTGTTTTGCCTACCTTTTTCTTTCCTTGAAGAGACTTTAGGTTGTGGTAATTTAATTAGTTAAGACTTCCAGAACACGCTGAAGCTTCATTTCACAAACTCTTCCTCTCATTATTACAACTCTTAAATAAAATATAAAAAATAATTCAATTTTTTCAAATCTCAAAATAAAATAATATGAAATAATTATATTCTAATAATATTTTATTCAACTTTTATCTCATTTGTATAACAAAACAAGGCCTAATTCCTGTGAACACAACACGTTTTCATACTACAAGTATAATTCTTCCATTTGAAAGTATACATACTCAGGATATCGTTGAACTAGAAGATTGGTAATAATTTTCTAAAAGATCTCAATTAACAAAGTATTAACTTCTGTAATAGGCATCATTATAGTCAACACCACTAGTATGTAATTGAGTTGTCATAATAATTCTAGTCTCCTAGTCAGGTTATGGGTACGTCCTTAGTAAGTCCCAATAATAAACCACAGAAAGACCCAGTAAGGAGAGGAAAAATGTGGGGCTCCATTCATTTAAATTTAGGCCTAGTTTAAATTAAGAGAAGATGATTTTAGATAAAAGATAAAAATAAAATAAAATAATATTATTATTGCTTTAAAATTTAAAAAAGTTAAATTATTTATGTAAAAATTTGAAAAATTATAATGATAAAATAAGATAAATTGAAATGAGGTGAGATCACTCCAAACCAAACCTTAAAGGTATGCAATTTTAGAATCACGACCACTTCCACAGCTTAAGACCAAAATTGCCATTTTAATGAATTTTTACCAGTATTATTGACTATTCTATCAATTCTTTAAGCTTTTGAGAGAGAATCTCCAATGATTCTTACTCATCTGGTGCTGATAATTGTGAGCCTAACAAAGATTCGATTGACAAACTCACCAAAACACACATTGGTCACGCTAAATTATACGTCCACTTCATTTATATCCTTGTCCAGATGATTCTGGGTTCGAGTTCAAAGATCGCATAACAATAGACATCCGGATATCTCCAGCAATGCCACACAACTCCGTTTCTCTCTTCCTCTATTCCGAGAGGTCTAGTATGACAAATGCATGTTTACCCTTAGAACCCTTTACCATGATCACACAAGAAATCGTACCACCGAATATAGTTACAAAGCAAAATGACCCGAATATTCATCCCTCCCTGATCAACCAAGTTAAACACAACTAACTAAACAAATTTATACTCGTTATCCATATATCTTCAGTGGAAAATGAAAAAAGGTAACAAATATATCGCCTTAACTATTAATTATCTATTGCTCCCTACTTATACCTAAACAAAGCAATTGGTGACTCCATGTCAATCACCATTTGAACCAAGAATCTCTCGCTTAAGCTCTTCAATTTTAGCTGATAAAAGCAGGCGATTAATTCAAAACCCAGCACATTCAGTAGATAACTCAAAGATCAGATAGCAATATCTGAACCAGAATGAGCAGAGACCCACAACTTCCATCAACTAGGGAAACTGGTTTCATTACAATATATATATATATATTTTTTAAAGAAGATATTTTATTGAAACTGATTTCATTACATTTGACTATCAATTTATCAGATTACAAGGAATACCTTGTTTATAATTCCAAGAAACAACAGACCTAACACAAAATACACACCAGTGGAATAGAATCAGTAGCGCTGACAATGGTTGATGCTAACCACAGGGCAACAAGGCACTGCCACCATATAAAAGAATAGTATATGCATTGTCCAAGTCAAACTGCATGTAACTAAGCAAGGCATCAATGTAACAAAAACCAAATGGCTATCAAATATGGTAATTGAATTAGAAAACCACTCAGCAATTTGACTGCTAGTATTAACATTGACCCATTACATGACTTTATTTTATTTTTTTTTGAAGAAACATTTGACACATTATACGTGCAATCTAAACAAAAAAACTCTGGTCATTTTCATGTATAATACGAATGTGCTTGGCGTTCTCCAAAGTAGGAAAATACCAGAGCAACCAGCCACAAAGATTAGCAATGTTCAGGTTTTTTTTTTTTTTAATGGTGGGGGCTGATAATCTCTGTTACAAACTAAGAAACTTAACTTCTTAAATTTATATTTTACCCACAGAAGGGAGTCAATAATTGCATGTTGTTGACCAAGTGCTCACCTAATCAAACAAAAACTCCCTTAATGATATAAACAGTGGAGGGGTAGGCATACATAATCAAAATGGACAACATTACCCTGCAGGATTTCCAGACCAAAAAAAGAGAGCGAGAGAGACAAAATTAAAACAAAAGTTACAAGAAGCAGTTACATAGCCATATGGTATGTCAGGAAAGAGACTCAAACCCCCTACACCCACAGGGAAAAGGGAGGGGGGTGGGAAGAAGAAATTTTAAATATAAAGTTTAAATTAAAATATCACATAATGATTGAAAAAAGTCTAAACATAAAAAGAGATTGAAAGCAGTACGAAAGTAAGTCACTGTCATGATGAACAGACCGTGATCTTGGGGAGATCTACAAAACTTTTTAAATAAATACATAATGAATAAGATACATAATAAAAAACACATGCACATTTGTAGAATGTAGAGGGATTGAACATTAAGATAAGTTTGAACGCCAACAAAAGGTCATAGAAGTCCAAATATGAAAGGGGAAAAAAGGATAAATAAATGGAGAGGAAGCTCTTTTTTTGAAGGAATCACGTGTTGCGCAGGTAACCGCTCAGGATTGACTTTCATCAACCAACCATATATAGAAAGCTTCGTAATGTTTTGTCCATCATCATAGCAACTAATTCCTGTTCTAATCATAAGATGTGAAGTAAAAAAAATATTTAAGAAATATCAAAAGTTGGTCACTCAATGCGTCTAACATCAGGACAGAGAAGTAAATAACCAAATTGTAGTCCCAATTGACTCATTTTTGTACCATTGGCAAGGTGCAAGCGTTTGTGCAAGGTCCACACACACTTAACTTTTACATACAAGTAAATAAAAAAACCATTAAAAAGTATAAAGCCAGGTGGACAAGGAACAAAATGATGGGATGATGAAATATATGGAACAAGGGAGAAGGAAAAGAACAAAAACTGAGATGTAACAATTTATTTAAACTACTAATAGATGGGGTGCTCAGGTAACCGCTCAGGATCGACATGGTTGTCGACGTTTCATACAGTATTCCACGAACACTGTCAACCACTGAAGGCATCATCATAGCACCCACTCTCCCTAAAACTCATGAAAAAAGACTGATGAAAGATAAAGTTTCTTGATTGTATTTGCTATGAATAAGAAAATAGAAGAAAAGGAATAGTGTTATAAATGCAAAAGTAACATATATATAAATGTGCAAGAACATAATAATCATTATCGTTCATAAAAAGGATAAAATCATCCAACAAAAGAGAATAGCTACTAGATCATGTACACCTGAACAATCACCGGCCATTTTAGCTTCATCTCTCTCTCTCTCTCATACTATCAAGTACCTCAAGAAATATATGCGTACATTTACATAACATATATTTTAAAGTTGCTAAGTCACATAAATATTTCCCCATAAATAAATATATATATATATAAGAACATTATTAGTACATAAAAAATACTTGTTAATTAAAAACTGTCAGAAGATAATCTACCCCACATAGCCTAAAACCATTTAACACAAAAATATGTAACATAGACCACTGTGAAGGAGTCACCACAACACTTTATTAAGATCTGAGTTCAATTGTAAATGTTAACATCACAGAAACATATTTGTTTATTGGCACCGGGTGTCTGGGAACAGTGTCAAGACTAATCCCGGGAGTGCACAAGTATTTAACAAGAAGTTTCCCGTAAGTGCATCTTGGATAATTCAAGGGGAAAATCCCCCAATCCAATGGCCTCTAAAGATTGTTTGCACCCATTGAGATTCGAACCTTGGACCTTGAAGGGAGCATACCACCAAGACCAATGCCTTAATCACTTGAGCCAACCCCTAGGGGTTGTTAACATCACAGAAACATTAACAAGGTTGATTGGTCGTTTTCATTAACTTAATTTCAAATGTTTATTTGGTTACATAAGAGAGAGATACTTTCCCGGGAAAGACTGGCAAATGCTGAATTATTATTAATATCCATTTAAGCACACAATCTATTATTTTTTCAATTTAGAAACGAAGCATTCCCTTGTTTTAGATGAGACCACCAATGTCTACCAAAATGGAATTCTGGGATTTGAAGGTACCTTATTATGAAAATTATCAAAAAACTCAAACCACTGTGTTTGCTCATCTCCGGAAGAGACATCTATATGCCATATTTTCAATGAATGTCTTATTCTAAGTTGGCTGAACATCTTCCAGGGTTATAACACCATCACGTTCTTAATCAACACACTAATTTGCTCGACTTGATGATTCTTCAGACATGGTTGCTCTTTGCAACGGATTAGTATAAAAGAAAAACCCTAAATAATAGAAATTTGGTTAAAAAATTGTTTCTATTGGGCATCCAAGAGAGTTACAACAATAGCAACGACATCTGCCTCGAGGGCATCACTTTACATATTAGAATGAAACATAAACACACAAGGTCAACTACGTTACCAACCTTACTCCATAAAATGTCCATACAATCAAGCACTCCGTATTCAAATACCATAAAACCTCAAAAGTTATAGTCTTGATTCTTTAATTTCTTTCCAGGACGCCAAAACGTGTCTCACGTATGTTCTAAAAACTTGTACAATGGCATCTATCTTTTAGGTTAAAAGCTCAGCAAAAGAAACTCTTAGTCTTCAAAAGCAAATGAAATCAGATTCATGAGTGATTCGAATGTATACAAGCAAGCATATGTCGCAGTCCAAGAACAGGTACCAGGCCTCAGCCACTGAGTTGGAAGTCTGTACGTTTGTTGGGCCTTGGGTCAGTTTAAGCCCATTACTATTTCTGTATATGTTATTAGTTCTTTTGTTGACTTTGGTTGTAAAAGATACTGGGCCTTGGCCCTTAATACTTGGATCACTTTCATTTAATTTTCTACGTCTAGCTAGGCCCATCTCGTGGGCATCGCTATGTAAGGAGCATTTTCCATCATCGAAATGCACTAGAATTTTCCAGTTTCTTCCCTATTCTCCTTCTTCTTTGCTGGAGGTGCTCCCCTCGAAGTGAGAGATCCTTAATTTATTTTCATCAAATACCTGGGGAGTGTTACAGCATATTATAATGCCTGTGTACCGGGGCCAGAACTCTTTCTATGATTCAGCAAAATTTGAGTTTTACTTATCAAAAAGAAAAAAACCTAAAGCAAGCCTTGCATGGTGAATATATAATGCCAGTTGATAAAGCTACGTTAAAGCTTCAATATAGATTGAAAGCTTTAATAGTACAGTCTACGCCACAATGTAAAGACTTAAGCAGAACAAAAGGGCGCCAAACAAAAAGGCAAAAATACAGAATCGAGAATAAATTGGTGGACAATGAAACGAAGTAGGAACGCACAGTGAAGCTAATTACTAAAACAAACACAAACGCACTCCATAAATAAAGGAAACGGAACAAAAATGAAAACCTAGGGTTTCTTCGCAAATCCAAAAATGTAAAGGATGGAGAACGTACGGTAGTGGAGGCCACGACCAGTGCGATGGAGAATGGTCGATCTCAGAGGGACAGAGGTTTGGAGCGGAGGAGGTAGACAGGGTTTGGAGCGGAGAGTCTGCGGTGGTAGTTGGGGACGTTTGGGATGGCTGCTGTTGCCGTACGGAGCTCCATATCTGGGGAGCGGAGGCTGGAATGCACGGACTCAGATCTGGTGTTGATGGCACGGCTCCCATTTTAAAGAGTCCACCGCGCTAGGGTTTCTTATCCTTTATTTTTTTTTTCCCCTCGTTGATCATTTCTGTTGTATTGGGCCAGACGACACGCCTCAGGCGTAGGTGGTTGGGCCCAAAAAAAGAATGGAAGACAAAAAGAACTGAATCACTATGTTTCTATGTAGCATATGTTTTTGAAAAAATGAAAATGCGTAAATCTGAAAAAAAAAAAAAAAATCTTTTGATAAAAAAAATCTCATTTTTTATTTTTTTAAAAAAGTGTATCAGATTTACGTATTTCAAGATTATATTTAACATTATTTAAATAAAAAATACTAATCCAATTCGTTGAGTAAATATATTTAAATTGAGATTGCGACATCATCTTTCTTAGATGAAAGATCATGATTTTAAATTTTTATTGATACACGATCAAGGGTAGGAGATGCATGCCAATCATCTCTACATATCGACTGCCTGTCTTGAAAGTATTCTTATAAGCCTTTTAATTCTAGCATCGAGATCCCTATCTACACCTTACATGAATGCCGGTAGGAGTGCACAATAAAATCGTGTGACCGACCGAACTTGAAATAATCGACCCGATATGAAATCGGTCGAAAACAAAACTAAACGGTTATTTTTTTTTTGATTTAAATATATTGATTTGGATCGGGTTGATACCCAATACCTGATTAGTTACCAAAAGTTTCGGTTCTCGTCGATTTCTGGATTAACATTAAAGATTTTTAGGCTTTTAGTATCGCTTTTAGGGATTGATAGCTTACTGTTGATAAGTATTAAAATTATATTAATCTTAACTTTATTTAGAAAAATCACTAAAATTTTTGTAATTACAATTTAAAATAAAATCAATTTAAAGAAAATACTCAAAGAAAAATAAAACTATTGTTCGAATATCAAATTAATGAGAGAGAAAACTTTTAGGAAATTGATTTCACCTAATCCCTCACTATGTTTTACCCATCTAACTAATTGAATTTAATTCTCTATATTTGTTAGCAAATCTCTATTTCATCCAAAAGCCTCTTTCGATAGTCAGTTATAAATTGTTGTTGTTCATCATTTTACACAATAGTATGCAAATTAATAAAGCAAGAAAGCATTAAGACTAACGATTTTAATACTACATAGATTCATACAAGTCTTTCGATCTCTATATTTACCTATGTCGAAATATCCAAGATCTATTCTATAATTTCCTCTTTCAATAGCAAATCATAAGATTAAAATCATCTAATTAATGGCCAGTAAATTAAAAGAAATAAACTCAGAATAAATCGGACAAGTATAGAAAATAATTACTTTAAATTAGCATAGAAAATCAAATATAATTTAGAACTAGATTACATTATTTTTCTAAAATAAAAAAAATTTAGTTCATGCTAAAAATTAAATTCAACATAAATGAAATCACCATAATTTTTTCTGAGAAAAATGGAAGGAAATGCACACTAAAAAAAATACTCGTTGCAGTCCGTAGTGTCGTCTTCCAAGTCGCAGCGTCCTTCTCTTCTTCTCTCTTCCTTCTATTCTCTTTCTTTTTTGTTTCCGTGCTGTGTTTCATGCAAAACAAGAGTAAAAAAATCTCTCCATCCTTTTCAAAACTGGTAAAATCAAATCCTATTGCCAACGTCTCGTTCTGTCAGTTCCACTTCGTGCGCGTTGCAATTTGCTCCAGCGTTCAAAAATAAAAACTAGTCTTCCGTTCATGAGTCCAGCCTCCAAAACAGATAATAAAATGAAGAGAAAACCTTCCCGCAAGAGCCTTTGTTATTCTTCAACCAACGGAGTCAAATGGCAACATGCCACGTAGAAGCCACATGAAAAAACGGATAGACCGCACTGCATCAGATTTCAAAAAAAAAAATTCTCTCTTCATGCGACTCCGTCCTCCTTCCCCCAACCCCACCCCAAAAACTCTCTCTCTCTCTCTCTCTCTCTCTCTCTCTCTCTCTCTCTCTCTCTCTCTCTCTCTCTCTGCACCAATAAAGCCTTCGAGAATCAAGGGCCACCGTCAACTCCGTTCCCCACTGCCGATCTCGAATTCTTTGTCGACCGAAACCCACTCCTGATCTTGGATTCCTCGTCGACCGAAACCACTTCGTGGTCCGTAAGTCACCTTCAAAGCAAGGAATTTGCCCTTCAAGCTGTTCTATCATTTTGTTTTTCATTCTCTTAATGGAGGTGGGTAGGATACACTTGATCTAGAGAGTATTATGTTTGCAGAGCTAGCTATTGGAAGCCACTTTCCAACTGAAAGTTGTGAGCTTCCACCGAAGGCATGGGGAAATCTCAGCATGCCTGTTTGGCCGGTGATGACCCCCACCTTCAAAGCAAGGAATTTGCCCTGTGTTTATCCATTGCATAAGAAAAATATATGAAAATGGGTTGCAAGAATCAACTTGAAGACATAAGCAGGAAAAAAAGAAAAAAAAAAAAAAAGGCATCAAAGAAAACCTTCAAATATATGGCTCGATAAATGAGAGCCTCCAACCGGTCCCCAGTTTGTAAGCCTTCAACTAATAGTTCACATACAACTTCAAGTTCCATCAATAAAGGGAAAATAAATATAAATAGGGTTTATTTCATCAAGTTAAGCAATGAACTGGGAGTGGATGATTTAGCTGGTAATGTTAGGGTTTGTGAAAGGGAAAGACTAGAGAAAGAGAGAGGATATCAGTTTGAGACATAGAGAGGCAGAAAAGGGGTGTGCGAGGCTGCGAGTGTTGTTCTCAGCAGGAATTTTCTCCTGCATCGAGGCGTAGCAGTTTATAATTTTAGCCCTTACGTGGCACAGACCAACTGGTTTCCGTTGTTCTCCACTTGTAGGAGTATCCGGTCTGAAGCGTTTCACTAAAATGAAATAAATTCAAAGGCTGCTTCTCGTTACATGTGGATCCAAACCAAACCGATAGCTTCCTCCACCATGTTGCATGCCAGCTTGCGTCTCATTGCCAAGTCAAACATAAAAGCTTTTTCATTCAATTCAAATTAAAGGCCCCACATTGCATGCATCAACTTTTTCAATAGTAAGCGTCATTTCTCTCTCATTTTTTTATTTTTTAATTCTTTCAATTTTTTGCTTTTAATTTCAACTTGATCTTTATCTTTAAAATAATTCTGATGACTAGCTTTCATATTAAGATAAATATTCATTTAAATGAGAAAGAGTCCTTAGATGATAGGCTTATAAAATTTAGATTTTCATTTTCTTCAAATTTAAAATAAAATTTAAATAATAACAATGAAACCTAAAATCAACAAAAATAAATAAAATTAGACTAAAGTTTAAAGTTAAGAAGTGATAAAATATACTAAATTATGTAAGTCATCAAACACCTCAAACTTACAATTTTGTTTGTTCTCAAACAAAAAGAAAAGAAAAGAAAAGAAAAGAAAAGAAAAGAAAAGAAAAGACCACTAAAGACAATATCAACTAAACCCTATAGAGAAGTATTATCACTTACTAAGTCATGATTTGGATTTAGATTTTATCACTAGTATCTTAATTTTTTAATATCAAAGATAGCAGGAAAATCAATAAAAAATTTAGCAATTCGTTAAACAAGAGTTAAGCGTTTATTTCAACCTAAAGCTAAGACCTTGAGTGTATGTGTGTAATATAGTCAATTTAACTCTAAACCACCTGCATACTTAGATAAAAATAGAACAACTAAAATCAGAAGAATTCTCTCAAAACTTAACCCCATAATTTCAATTTTTAGAAATCATCTCCACTAATATAGTCAACACCAAAATCAGAGATCAAAAGGTATTTGATCAGGTTGTAATGACAGGCCACAAGATGAGGGCTAAGAAAGAAATGGAATAGGAAAATCAAAGTAAACTGGAAAAATATTTAGTGGAAAGAACAATAAAAGAGATATTCACAAGATTCAAACTATAGCTCTTTCTCGACTATATGCTCATGATGATGACATTATTGTTACTGTAATTAATGAAGCAATACCACCTACTCCTTTAACAAAATCTGAAGTGATAGATACTCAATTTATTAAGTTTTTTCTATTTTTTTCAGCTTCCTTTTTTAGTCCCCCCCAATTTTTTTTTCTTTCAGCCACCTCGATTTTCGTAATTTTTTCAAATTTTCAATTACTTCAACATTTTTTTTATCTTTTATTTTTTTGCCATTCACTTTTTTTTTTTTTTCACACTTTGATCAAACAAAGAAAACATAATGTAGATAATTTTCTTTGAATTGAATTTCTCTTTAAATGTAAATTTCCACCAAAGTATTTTCTCAAATTGTAAATGGTAGATTCATGGTTTTTTAGGCTTAGAACGGGAATGATTTATGTAGTTAAAAGAATAAATAAATGTTTATATAACCTAAGGTTCAAGAGGGTTGACTGTAGAAATATACAATGCAATGATGACATGATAACTAGGACAGATTGGAAAAATTTTTGGTTATGAAAAAAAATGCCTAGATCATTTCTCTAATATTGGTATTAAATATGATTTCGCCTCAAGGATCCATCAATGGATTCTAGTGCAAAGCAAGATTAAACTTCTCTGACCGAGTTAATTCAACTTATTCTCTTCATAAGTAAAATGGAATAAAGAAAAAATGACTATATGCTCAATTATGTTCAAGGACAAATATTTAAATCAAAGTGCTCACAAAACTCCGCCAGACATAAAAAGAAATTTTTGAAAATTTTTCTCAATCCTATCCTCAATTACAAATTTCAGAGTTATAGAGAATTCAATCATACTCAAATACATGCTTGGTAAGAGAATCAAACAACTTGAGAGTTATAAAATCATATTTAAAAATAAAAAAAATAACCAACAATCAAGAAGACAAAATAACTTTAGGAGTTTATACCCTCAAACTTAAACTAAACAATGTCCTCATTGTAATTCAAAAGTAAGAAAAATTGAAGAAATGAAAGGAACTTCCCTGATTTCATGGTGAATTAGCCGTAATTTGTAATTTTTAACTTTTTATTCATGCTAAATAAACCTGCATCCAAGATCCAAATTATTCACAATAAAAAAATAAAAAAAAAGATTAAAAGAAAGTTTTATGGGTTGTTTCTCATAAGCGCTTGTTTTAAAGTTTACGGCCAGACTTTTTAATCTTCATCAATCGGGATCTACAAGAGGAATAAGTGTACAATTCCTCTTCACTTCATTGCTAAGTGATGTATCCTGTTGCTAGGCTCGTTCTAGGTGATCGACTGGGGCATCTTCTTTAAAGGCATTTTCTTCACATTGCTTAATGGCATCAACTTGAAAACAAGTGCTTGGCTCTTTTGAAATTCTCAAGGCTTGGTAGATGTTGAACAAAACATCTTTCTTGTTTACTCTTAATGTTAACTCATCCTTTTGAGCATCAATTAAAGCCATTCTCGTAGCCAAGAATGGTCGGCTAAGAATTAGTGGGATTTCTTCATCTTCATTCATATATAACACCACAAAATCAGCAGGAAAGATAAACTTATCCACCTTTACCAATACGTCTTTTATGATTCCATGTGAATGCTTGATGAATCGATCTGTTAATTGCAAAGAAATGTTTGTTTGTTTCATCTCTTCAAGTCTCAATTCCCTGCAAACAAAAAATGACATATGATTCATGCTAGCACCAAGATCACATAAAACTTTCTCAAAAAAAGAATTTTCAATAGTGTAAGGCAAAGTGAAACTCTTCGGATCTTTTAATTTTTAAGATAATTTCTTTTGAATAATGGCACTGCATTCTTCAGAAAGCTTTACTATTTCAAACTCCTCCAGCCTTCTCTTTTTGGAAATGATGTCCTTCAAGAATTTGAAATAATTTAACATTGGTTCAAAGGCATCTGCAAAATGAATATTTATGTGAATTTTTTTAAAAATATCCAAAAATTTAAAAAATTGCTTATCTAATTTTTGTTTTTGAAAATGTTGAGGATAAGGCAGTGGAGTAGAAAGAATATGAGGATTGTTAGGAAATGAAATTGCTGGAAACATGTCAGTCTCTCTTAATGTATCATCAACAATCTCCTCTTCTTTTACTTTATATTTGCTTTGGCCATTGTTCGTAGATATAGGGGTGGACTTAGTTTCCTTTGATGGTGATCTCTCAATTTCTCTTCCACTCCTAAGTGTGATGTCCTTGTATTGTTCCTTTGGATTCACTTCTGTGTTGCTAGGAAAAGTTATCTTTGTTGGATATTGATGGTCATGGCTAGTTGCCCTATTTGCACTTCAAGATTCTTTATAGTAGCTCCCATATTGTTGCAATGAGTTTCAATATTATCCAATCGTGAATCAATCTTTTTAAACTTTGCATTTGTCTTCTTAATAAAGGAAACCATGGCATCCTCAAGTGATATCTTCGTCTCGCTTGGTTGACTATCAAATCTTGAAGGAGGTTGCAACACATTCTTTGTGTTTTCATAAGACAAATTCTCATAATTTCGAAGTCTTAGATGGTAGTAATTTGACATAGGATTACCACGATAGTTGTAGTTCTGACTATTGATGTATTGAACTTGTTCTTAACTCGCTTCATTACTCAGAACTGTCATACTTGTAGCTGCAACATATTCTATATTTTGTGGTACCCTTTGGGTTGTCAAGACTGAAATCTGATGAGATAGAGTAACAACTTGAGCTAAAAGGGCAGCAAACGGGAATTCATGAATTCTAGCAACTTTCTTAACCATAGTTCTTTCAGTTGGTCATTGATAGTTGTTTGAGACCATTTCTTCCAAAAGATAAGTAGCACCCTCAACTGTCTTTGATATCAAAGTTTCACTAGAAGTAGCATCAATTATGTTCAAGTTTGCCCATTTAACCCATTATAGAACATCTTAACTTGCAACCAATCCGAAAATCCATATTGAGGGTAGCGTCAAATCAAATCTTTATACATTTCTCATGCTTCATAGAGTGGTCGAAATCATTTTTCCTGAATTGACCAATCTTACTTCTGAGTTGGGCTGTTTTTGCAGGTAGAAAGAATTTAGCAAAAAACTTTTCAGCAATGTCCTGCCAGCTAGCAATGTTTCCCGGTTGTAAAGATTGTAGCCAACATTTTGCCTTGTCTCTCAAAGAAAATAGAAATAATTACAGTCTAATAGTGTCTTCAGTAACACCATTAATCTTTACAGTATCACAAATCTCCAAAAATATCACCCAATGAATATTAAGATCATCAAGTAACAACTCGTTGAATTGGGCTTGCCACACCATGCTAATCAAGGCTGATTTGAGCTCAAAATTATTGGCATCAATGGGTTGTCGTCTTATACCTGAATAGTTGTCATTCATAACTGGCCGTACATAATCCTTTAAGGTGTGTGACTGTGCATCATGTTGTCCGTCAGTCATGACTTGTATTTTTTTTTTTTTTGTTGATCTAAAAGGTTTTCAATCTCCGAATCAAAATGAGTAATGTCACGAGATCTAGCACGGCGCATCCAAAGTTAAAAATACACATGTAGAACAAAAAATAAAATATAAAAATAAATTAAAATAAAATTCTACATTAAAACGAATATTATTTTGTATTGATATTGGAAAAAATAAGAATAAATTAATCTCTGGCAACGGTGCTGAAAACTTGATCGGTGCAAAACTATGAATGCACAGTATCATAGTTTTATAATAAAGTGATGAAAAGAGTATTGTTCTCAAGGATTTGTAACTTACTTTTAACAAGTATCGAAATTATACTAATCTTGACTTTATTTAGAAAAGTTACTAAGATTTTTGCAATTGCAATTTAAAATAAAATCAATTCAAAGAAAATATTCAAAAGAAAAGAAAGCTATTGTTTGAAGATCAAATTAATGAGAAAGAAAACTTTTAGGAAATCGATTTTACCTAATTTCTCACTATGCTTTACTCATCTAACTAATTGAATTTAATTCTCTCTGTTTGTTAGCAAATATCTAATTTATCCAAAAGCCTTTTTCGATAGTCAGTTGGAAATTATTATTATTTATCATTTTATACTATATGCAAATTAATAAAGCATTGAGACTAATGATTTTAATACTATATAGATTCAGACAAGTTTTTCGATCTCTATATTTACCTATGCTGAAATATGGAATATCTAAGATCTATCATATAATTCACTCTTTCGATAGCAAATCATAAGATTAAAATCATCTAATTAATGACCAGTTAATTAGAAGCAATAAACTCAGAATAAATCAGACAAATATAGAAAAGAATTACTTTAAATTAGCATAGAAAAGCAAGCATAGTTTAGAACTAGATTACATCATTTTCCTAAAATAAATAAAACTTAGTTCATACTAAAAATTAAATTCAACATAAACAAAATCATCATAATTTTTATGAGAAGAATGGGAGGAAATGAACACTAAAAAAATACTCGTCACATTCTGCAGTGTCGTCTTCCAAGCCGTAACGTCCTTCTCTTCTTCTCTCTTCCTTCCGTTCTCTCTGTTTTTTTCCATGCTGTGTTTCGTGCAAAACAAGAGTAAAAAAATCTCTCTATCCTTTTTAAAACGGATAAAATCAAATCCTGTTGCCAGCGTCTCGTTTTGTCAGTTTCGCTTCGTGTGTGTTGCAACTTGCTCTAGCATTCAAAAATAAAAACTAGTCTTCCGTCCATGCATCCAACCTCCAAAGGCTGCTGCTCGTTACATGTGGATCCAAACCAAACTGCTAGCTTGCTTCACCGTGTTGCATGCCAGCTTGCCTCTCATTGTCAAGTCAAACTCAAAAACTTTTTCATTCAATTCCAATTAAAGGTCCCACGTTGCATGCCTATACTTTTTCAATAGTAAGTGTCCTTTCTCTCTTCTTCTTCTTCTTCTTCTTCTTCTTTTTTTTTAATTTTTTTAATTCCTTTAATTTTTGACTTTTAATTTCAACTTGATCTTTATCTTCAAAATAGTTCTGATGACCAACTCTCATATTAAGATAAATCTTCATTTAAATGAGAGAGAGTCCTTAGATGATAGGGCTCTAAAATTTAGTTCTTCATTTTATTCAAATCTGAAATAAAATTTAAATAATAACACTAAAGCCTAAAATCAACAAAAATAAATAAAATTAGACTAAAGTTTAAAGTTAAGAAGTTATAAAATATACTAAATTATGTAAGTCATCAAACACCCTCTCTTTCACCATTCTCTTGTGGCTGGTTCTTGTGTATTTTCACTCAATCTCCATAACTGCAAGGCTTGATGATCATTGATCAAAGGTAAGAATTTTCTTAAGCTAATTTTAGCATGCTTTATAATAGATGCAACAATGCTCCATGTAAACCATTTTTGGATTGGTTTTGGTTTTGACTGATTAGGTGGGTTGATTTTGTGAGGTGTTAAAGTTAGGGTTTGTATGGTGGTTGTTGGATTTGGAAATTTTGTGGTTTATGATATAAGCCTAGGGTATGGTCTTTAGAGTTATTTACCAAGGCTATGTATTTGTTGGAATTCATCTGTTTATTTAGGATAATATCGTTTATTTTAGTTTATGTATTTAGCTATTATCATTTTGGGTTGTAGTTATCGGTTGAATAGGTTAAGGACCATTTAGGCACGTGGGTCTAGTTAAGGGGCAGTTTTTAGTCCATTTAGTTCATGCTTTTCGTTTGTTTAACTAGAAGTTATTTTATCTCTCTATTTAATGTACTGATTAATGGGATGAAATTACAACATTTTGCCCATAAATTTGAATTGTGTTGGAGGGATTCTAGCTCCTTGAATTGCTAGTACATTTTCTATTTTTTTACTATTAAGTCCATAACATGATCATTGAGGGGAATTTTGTAGTGATGGAAAATGTACTATTATATAAAGCCTTCTAAACTCTTGAAAATTATTTCGTAACCAATGCTATGTTCTCAAAAAATTTGAGTTATATTCAAAGATCATGAACATGATTTTGACATGGACTTCAAATGCATCACTTTACCCAATACTCATTTTTCTTCCTCTCTTTATGTCTTATTTAAATAGATGCATCTTGTGTTAGAAAAGCCTTTTCTCTTTAGAAATTTTGGAAATTTGGCAGGGGAAGACATAAACGATAGCAGCAATAGTAGCATCATGCTCACGATGAATTAACATGTTTTACAAGACCCTAGGATTTGTCATTGATAAGTGTTACGATCCTGGCATTACCCTCCAAGCATGTATTTATGTTCTAACATTTTTGGTTGGAGTGGAGCAATCACTTCTAAAATGTGCATTGATTGATAAATCTTTTGGTGTTTTAATAAGTTGTTATAAGTCTATGATCTGATTATTCCAGTCTTCTACTCTCCCTATTTGGGTATCAAGTGTATATATATATATACATAATATATGTATATGTATATACATATCTCTGTGTTTACTCACCACAATGATGTGCATATATGCATGTAAATGATATAGGTGATAATGTATTAAGAGAATTTCGTGGTAGAAATAGCGAATTTTGAGTTAAGTCATGCATCTTGTTGCCAATTATAATTTTTCATGATCATAGAAGTGATTAATGATGCGTTGTATCTCAAATTGTAGTTGAGCCTTATGGAATCAAGTGGTACTATACCTTTGTTAAGGTTTGAATCAATCGTCGATGTGATGCATTTGGATAACTCTGTGCCTACAAGCTAGAAAGAAGTATCCACGGAAGACCCTACAACTAGTCCTTATGTCCACCCTCCTATTAGACATAGAAACCTCTAGACAAATCAAAAGTATGACTGCATTTTACTAGAATTGATGACAGAGATCCCAATGAGCATAAAACCACATGTAGTTATTGTGATAAGATTTTATTATGCCATTCTAATAAGTAAGGTATTTCATATTTGAAGTACCATAATGAGACATGTAAAGTCTTTCTTAGTGGAATGGATAAACTCTAATAAAAAAGACTGAAGCTAGGAAGAATGATGGGGTGATGGTACAACTAACAATCCTAGTATTGGGCTTGCCAAGTATAATGAACAGAAGATAATGTTAGTAATAGTTAAGATGGTAATTATGGATGAGGTCAAGGGTTTAGAGACTTAATGACCACAATTGAGCTTAGATTTCCAATCTATTCTCGCATTACTATTATGTGAGAATGTTTGAAGTTTTACTTTTTAGAAAATGACAAGTTAAGAGAAATGCTCATGCCATCTAATTATAAGATTTGCATCACCATTAATACATAAATATCGATTCAAAATCTTAACTGCATATGCATAACAAAATAGTATGTTTTACGAAATTTTCTAATCATAAAAGGAGGACAATAGGAGGAGACGAGTCATTCATACTTCAATGGGTTATAAAGAAGCTATTTATCATCACTGTTGACATTGAATCTTCCAATAATACAACCATTGATAACTTTGAATAATGTTTTGAATGAGGACGATTGAAGAATACCTGGTTTTTCCCTTGTTAGATTATTTAAGTTTATTTAACTTTATTGGCCGGTTAACTTATTTAATTTGATGAATGTTTTTTTTTTTTTTAAATATGGATTTCTTCTCCCCTTATCTTTTCTAGAGATTATTTTTTGATCTATTGGGGTTTGTATTCATACATCTTGCTTAAATGAAGGAGAACATGTATTTTATACTTTAATGCTTGATAGTGTTTTGGTGGGAAAGTGGTTACATCTTGTGTATAAATAGAGCAGGTTGAACTCTATTTTAATTTTACAATGATTATTTGATTATATTTTATGCTTCATTTCATTGGGTATTGCTTGATCTTTGGAGATGTTAAAAAAGAATTCCAATAGTTAAATTCAACTTTAATCTTCAACGTGATGTTGATAAGGTTGTCTGGTTAAATGAATCCGAAAATATTCAAGTATGAAAGGCACATATATTGGTGGTAGACTAGCAGTTGAGAAAGTTACAACCACATGAACTAATTAGTTTCTCATATTCCAACGTCTTTATGTAGTACCAATCTTAAACACAATGCATGCAAAATCAAGACTCATATGCTGTATAATATATGTATTATGTGGTTGGCAATGGCAATTAGGGGTGTGCAAAATTCTGACCCATCCGATTCTGACAAATTCCTGCTCCGATTCCGACTCCAACTGGTTCAGAAATCAGAGTAATTTTGACTCCGTAACAAAAATTGGAGTTGGAATCGGAGCCCCACTGGTTCCGAATTTTGATTTTTTATTAAAAAAAATTATGATACAAAACAATGCCATTTGCATTTGAATTTTTTCCAACTATTGACTAGAACAACATCGTTCCATTTAAATGGGAACAACGCCTTTTTGAATATACGACAATCAAATGCTGTCGGTCCCCTCTTTCTTTCTCACTCGATCACTCTCAGTATCTCTCTCCTCAACTCTCAGCCTCTCACAGACTCATCGTGCCCTCTCACGCCGCATGACACCATCGCCCACGACCAAGTAGGATTCCGCCGTAGATTGCTTCACGTGGCCGTCACCGCAGTGCCTTCTTTCTCCCAGTTTTTTTCAATTGGTAATTTTAAAGTTTAGGGTTTTATATTTATGAATTTACTCTGAATTTTTTTATATTATTTCTTATTCAAAGTGAAAATTTTATTGTGTAGAATAATTAATTCTGTGAACGAAATTAACGAATGTATTGAGGAAAAGAGGGTTCTGATGTTTCTTTTGTTAAAGTTTGTGATTTTGGACTTTGAATGCTACTTGTTTGTGGAAATGTCACAAAAAAAGAAAAGAAATAAACACAGACTTGTTAGCAACCATCTCAAAGACTTGAATTATGCTCCATATAAGTATAAATAAACACAGCCTAACAACTTGAATAAACTAAGTTGGAAAATTCCTCAAAAGTGATATGACAATATTTGTTTTTGTACTTTATAAAGTGTTAAACACCCTTAATTTTTGCAGGCGTATGTTATAATTTAATTGAAGAAGTTATAGTAAAAGATTTAAGTTGTTTTAACTCTATAAAAAAAAAAAAGAAGTTATAGCAATAACCTATAAAAAAACTATTGACAAGAAGAATATAATAACTCTATAAAATAAAATAGTGAAAAGACAAAGAAGTTATAGTAAAAGAATTAGGAATTCCTATTGTTTGGGCTTTAATAATTCTTCTTATATATATATATATATGGATCAGTCTGTTTTGGTTGTTGTTTTATATATATTGGTTGGTATCTTTGATTGAAGTCGTTATAATTTATAAAATAATCATAGAGGTAAGTTGTAACACAAAAAATAAAAAGGGTCCATCACAAGATAAGTTGTTTTACATAGTTTAGTTATCTTTACATACAATTCTTTTTTTTTTTTTTATTATTCTATTGAATAAATTATACACTTCGTATCTCCACGTAATTATTTGGAGTTCTCTCATTGATTTTTGCACTCTCAAAATTGACACATGTACATCCAAACTACTAAAGTTTATTAGTTTACACCT
Organism: Carya illinoinensis; assembly: GCF_018687715.1. Classification (NCBI taxonomy): domain Eukaryota; kingdom Viridiplantae; phylum Streptophyta; class Magnoliopsida; order Fagales; family Juglandaceae; genus Carya; species Carya illinoinensis. Next base: position 7,364,012 of record NC_056752.1, read on the forward strand.
TCATTTAATTATAACTTATAGATGAAAAATAAAAAAGAAAAAATATTGCATTTTTTTTACTGATCTGGTTTTAGGAAAGGGAGTGAAATATTAAGTTGTCATTGAGAGGATTGAAAAGAGAGTGAGATCATAGAAAGGAAAGTGGCAAGTTGTCATGATGTTCTTTTCTCTTTTTTTAAATTTAATTTTTAATTTTTATTTTATAAATTATTGGCAGAAAGGAAAGTGGCAAGTTGTCATGATGTTCTTTTCTCTTTTTTTAAATTTAATTTTTAATTTTTATTTTATAAATTATTGGCATACTTTGAATTAATGGCCTAACTATTAAGAAACTGAAATAAGGAGTGAGGAGCCAAAAATAAAAACAATTGAGAGGGAAGAAAAAATGAGTGCTAGAGTTGAATGGCAGTGAGGTTTGTCGGGAATCACTACTTTGCATTGCATTACATGTCCTACTAAATTGATCTACTGCATCCATGTTGTAAAAGTGACATTTTTGTGCTTTGTTACCATGTAAAAAAAGTTAGATTTTTTCTACTGGCTAGTGTATCTAAACTCTCTGATTATGCATGTGGAGGAGATAGTTTACTCATATATATATATATATATATATGCTATGAGATCTTCAGACTATACCAAAATTGTCTCAATGCCATCTCCAGTTCACAGTCCAATCAGAAGCAGCCACATAAACTCTATTTATGTGTATCTTATGTCTTAAGCTTCTCATTCATTAAAAACGACCCCCAATAGTTAAGAACATTTCATTTAAACATTCAAATAGAGCATAGGTCCAATACTAGTGGAAATGGTAGCAGAGGAAAATGTTGAGAACTTTTGTGAGCAGCCATTCAAACAGTGAGGGTGAGGAAAATGTTGGCATTTTTATTGATTTATTTTTATTTATCTATTTTATGGTCTCTATGTACTTTATTGAGTCTGCTCTGCTTCCTTCTTTATTTTCTTTCTCAAAATTGCTTGTATATGTTAAAACTATATGATCACACATAACGTAATTGACATGCCTAACTTTAAGAGTTTGAGATAGGACTAGAGTTGATGTAGGATTTTGGGTCGTATTATTCTTCATGCCAGCATATTTGTTAGTGAACATGAAGACATCGTAAAGAAGTGAAGCCAGCCAATTCTCTTTATTTAATCAAAAGGTCATGCCCTATCTGCTTTTTTGAAACAGATACAGGCTGTTTAGTATTCAATTTGTCAAACATTTTATTTTGAAAAAACAACCCCACACCTGTGACTAAATCGAACTTGTTTGCAGAGCAGAGCAGTATGCAAATATGAAATTCTCATTAATAAACATGTTTAGAAAAGATATATCATTAGAAATTTTTTTTCTTTAATGCTAAGTTAAGGTTTCTTTTAAGGTGGATGTATCATTAGAAAAGATAAATAGCATCAATGTGTTTGTGTAAAATGTTTAGTTTATGTTTTAAGTACTAACAGAAAGTTGTTAGTCTTATAGTTCTATCAAGGAAAGTCAGTTCAATTAAGTACCATTAGTTTAAAAACCCGTGTTTAGTCCCATGATACAAAAAACCTCGTGAAAATAATGGTATAAACCCGAAAGAGAATACCAACTAAATGTATTTTACATTTCAATTTATTTTACATTTCAAATAAACTGTGTTATGCCAATCAGTCTATGCATTAAGTATATATACATAATTATATATATATATGTGTATATATATATATTTGAGGATTAAGTATTGATGTTTATATATATGTGTCAGATTTCAAGGTATGGATGCACAACCATACCCAATACTGAGATCCAGACCCACATCTAGAATACAAACTTCATGTGTAAGTCGTCGATTCCCACTCCCGGTAGACATAGAAGATGAAGATACATTTAATGAGGAGGAAGATATGGCTATTAGGGATGAGCTGGATGTACCACCTCCATCCGTGAGGCCACCACAACCACGATTAAATAAAAAAAGGTCGTGTATGTGCGAACATTTCACCAAGGTTAACGGTAGTCCTGAGGAATCGCAGGCAGCTTGCAACCATTGTGGCCAACAAGTTGGATGCCATTCAAAGAAACAAGGCACTGCTTATTTGATATCACATCTAAATGGTTGCCAGAGGTATAAGATAGCGAAGGGATTGACGGCCAAAGATCAGACAAAGTTTAGTTACGAAACTTCTACTGCGACTGATAGTACGCAACTTAAGAAAATGGTCATCTCTCAATATCGTGAGAAAATGTTGAGATATGCGATTGTAGAGATGATAATCGAAGATGAGATACCTTTTACTACAGTCGATAAAAGAGGGTTCCAAAAGTTTATCAAGCTTATTGAGCCACAATTCCCATTACCATCATGGTATACAGTGATGTGAGATTGTATAAAAAGGCATTTAAAAGATAAGGCTGAGATGAGAAAAATGTTTGTGACCACTGGCTAGAGAGTCTCATTTATGACTGACATATGGACGTCTATACAGAACGTTTCCCACATATGTATCACAGCACACTACATTGACAGTTCATGGACTTTAAGAAAACGAATTATTGGATTCAAAGAAATCAATGATCATAAGGGTGTATCCATTGGGGTGAAGAGGGATAATTGCTTGAAAGATTGGAAAATTTAGAAAGTTTTATGTATTATAGTTGACAATGCCAGTGCCAATGACATTGCAATTGAATGGTTCAAGCAGAATACGAGGGTGAGAGATGATGTCATTCGGGACCATGAGTTTATCCATATTCAATGTTGTGCTCACATAATCAACCTGATTGTTACTGAGGGGTTAAAAGAAGTTGATGATTTTATTACAAAAGTCTGCAACATTGTGCGGTATGTGAGGGTTTCCCCCCAAAGGCTTAAAAAGTTTGAGGTAATAGAAGAACAGCTTGGGATAAAACATTCACAGACGCTGTGCTTGGACATTCCGACTTGATGAAACTCTACATGCATGATGTTGGATGTGATACAGAAGTACCAAAAAGCATTTGAGCGGATGAAGGTGGAGGATGGGGGCCTTAAATATGCTTTGCTGGAGCCTGCAGGAAAGGGCTCGGTCCGCCAGATACACATGATTGGACGAATGTGGGGTTTTTTGTCACATTTTTACAGATTTTTTATGACATTACTATGACAATATCTGGATTTGCATATACGACTACAAAATTATGGTTCAGTCAGATCTCAGCATTACACCACCACTTGGAAGATGATTGTGATGACCTTAGCAGACTGTTATCTAGTATGGCTAAGAGGATGCTTACCAAATATAATAAATATTGGGGGCAAGTTGAGAAGATAATAAATTACTCTTTGTGGTTGTGATTCTTGACCCTCGAATCAAGTTTGCCATGATAGAATATTGAGCAAATTCCGTCCTCTAGGCAATGAAGGCTTTATCGTTTATTACAATGCTTAAAATTGATCTCGATGACTTGTATAACCACTACAAAAGTAGTGTACAACCTTCATCTATAGTGGGTACCTCACACTCGATTCCGACACCTCCCTCCAATGACCTTAGCCCAAATGGAGGATGGCGTCGACGCCGTCAGAATTATGACGTTATGAATGAGTATCATCAGTTTGTTGCATCAAAGAATATTATAGGGTGTACTTCGGAAGTTGAAAGGTATTTTATGGAAGATGTCGAGGCATCTAGTCCTACATTTGATATATTGATTTGTTGGAAGGTTAATTCCACCAAGTATCCAATCTTTCCCGTATTGCCAGAGATGTGCTAGCAATTTCTATTATTATGGTTGCATCTGAGTTGGCGTTTAGCACTGGAGGTTGAGTGTTGAATGCTTTCTAGAGTTCATTGTCACCGTCAACCGTGGAGGCCTCGTTTGCACACAAAACTGGATCAGTGATACACCCCTTAGACTAGATAGCATTGTCATTAATGATGAGAGCTATAGGCTTGAAGATGGTAACCTTATTTTACTTGTTTTTTTTATTATTGATTATTTAATTATTTTTATGATGTTCAAAAATCTATTTAATTTATATTTTTTTTTATCATTTCATAGATGTAATTGTGAACCCTAATATAGTTGCCGGTGATTGATGAAGTATATATAAGGATAAGTTGATATCAAAACTAATTTATATTTTATTGATATTAATGGTAATTAAATTTTACTTTTACTGTGTTCAGTTTTCTGAATCAATTTTGGTTATATTTATTAACTGAAAACTTTTTTTTATCTTAATTTCAGGTACTTCGAGTGACCAAGTACGGTGCTACAGATGATGTTTTTCTTTTTAGCTGAATCAATATGTTTATTCTTATAGATTGTTTAATCAAACTTTGAAATAGACTATTATTTCTATTATCAATTGTTTAGGACTTTCTAAATTATGTATAATAATTAGTTATACAGTCTAACGTATTCAAACAGATTTGATATTTTGAATATTGTCCCTAATACTCGTTCATCGAAGATAATTTTCATTTGAACAGTACATACTGCTATAAAAATTCCATTTGAAGTTTGAACGGTAAATAACATTGTAAGCTACACAAAAAAAAAAAAAAAAAAAAAAACAATATTTATAGTCAAAATAAGCTTTTATATATTTCAAGAAAATTGAAAACAAGAATGAAATCTATACAAACATACCTCAAATTAATAAATAAAATTATTAGGTTAAATCATAAAACATTAATGATTTTTGTCAATATAAATTTTTTTCACCACTAGTCACACTGCTATTTTACATATTTTAAGTGAGTAATATATAAGACTACTTAAAATTTATCAGATCAACAAATGTAACTGGACATGATAAAGTATAAAGTACTAAAGACTAAATATTTATTAATGATTATTAATTCAGAGATTGTAATTAACTTTATCATTTTCTAATCTTATAATTAAATCCTCATCTTTTATCATAATAAAAGGTTGTACATCATGTTTTTGTTTTGACATTATAGCTTATATCACATATTATTATGGCCAATAGTGTAAAAAGATATAATTGTGTTATATTTAAAAGAAATGATATTTATAATTTTATAATATGTAAATCAACGTATTTAAAAAAATAAAAAAAATTCAGAATTTATATGCAAAAATTATTATTTTAATAATTTATCTCACTATTTTTCAAGGAGTGCCTAACTTCCAATCTTAATATTGTGCAATTATTCTTTATTTATGATAATTCTACTTATCATCCTCAATTCCTACCTGTCTTGACAACTTATCTTTTCAACAACCATATCAAGGGTTTGAGAATGTGATTGTTGGTAATGGATTCTCTCTCACTATCACTCACTTCGGTTCAAGTGTTCCTACTCACAACTCCACATTTTCCTCATATAATATTTTTCATTATCAAAAGGTGCAATTTTATTTCCATTCAAAAATTTTGCTTAGATAATGATTACATATTCAAACTACAAACAAAAAAAAAAAAAATCCTATTTGTTTAATTGAGAAATATTAAACAATAATAAAATCTATATAAAGTGAGTTTTTATTAAACAAGAATAAACTAAATTTAAAACAAGAATAAAATGGATGGCTCTTTTCCGATCAGCTTTTCCAATTGGAATTCCAAATTCTGATCGGAGTTGGAATTTGAAAGGCCCGGTTCCGACTCCATTGGAGTTGGAGCACAGGCCTAATGGCAATTGAGAATTAAATCTAATGATAGTCTATCCAAATGTAATGTTATTGATGGTGTAATTAAAAAAAAAAAATTACGAAGATCAAAATAGGAAGCATTCGGGTTGGAAAGACCAAGGAATAGTATTCCGGCAGAAAATATTATTTCTTTTGAACCAAAATTTTTTTAAGTCGAGATGAAAATTTGAATTTCAACTTGGTTAGGTCAGTTCAAGATTCCTTATAAAGGATAAGTGCTTCCACTTAACTTAGGGAGTATGAATTCTTTCTGATTTTTCCTCTCCAAGTAAAGGCTCTCTCCTTTCATTGTACAGATTGATTGCTTACTACAATGTTAGGCTATACAATCTCGAAAAAAGATTTATGGTGGGGCCTGTATATCAAGCTTGCTGCATAATAAGATGGATGGGGATTTGGAAGAACTATACAAAAAACCTTTTTTTGTTTGAGCATGAGAAGAAAGATATTGTGGTGGAGACAAACTTGTTGAACATACAAGAAATAGAGGCACCAATTGTCTGGTTATGACTTTACTTAACGACCGTCATTTTAATAAAGAAGCAATAAAGCAAACAATTAGGAGAATTTGGAGACCAGTGTAGAAGATTTTGTTCAAAGACCTAGAGCCAAATTTGCTGATTGCAGAGTTTGAAGACCATAGAGACAAGAATCATGTGATGAGGGAAGGCCTTGGTCCTTTGATAAACATCTACTTCTGATTAAAGAGTTAGACATCTATTAGCAACTCAACCAAATCAAATTTATAGAAGCTTGCTTCTGGATTAGAATTTATTATCTCTTGCTACAAGTTATGAATGAGAAGGTGGGGAAACTCACTCGTGCGGCCATTGGCATTGTCGAAGAGATTAATGTGGAACAAGTAGATGTGGCGTGGGATGAATTTATCATAATCAAGGTTTGTCTTGATATTTCCAAACCTCTTATGAGAGGAAAACGTATTAATTGTGGGCAAAGTTTATATTTATTAAAATCAGGGTTCGTGACTTGGTTAGGAAGGAAGGTCCCAATATTTTATTTTTTCAAGAGAAAAAGTTGACAACTAGGAATATGAAGACTTTAAAATTCAATTTGAGGTATGAAGGTTGTTTGGTTGTGGATAGTGAGGGCATAAGTGAGGTCTAGCTTTAATGTGAAAAAAGAAAATTTTGATCAATGTTAAAAGTTTTTCCAAAAACCATATTGATGCTAGAATTTTTTAGGAGGGAGAGGGTATGGACTGGCAGCTTACTGGTGTCTACGGACATTCAGATGTAGCAAAAAAATATGAACATAGAGTTTGATTAATGCATTAAAAGTGGGGGGTGATCAAGCTTGGCTGGTCTTTAGGAATTTCATTGAAATTCGGGGCAGATAGTAGAAGAATGGAGGGACAGATAGGCTAGAAAGAAAAATGGTGGAGTTTAGAAACATGATAGACGGTTGTGCATTGAGTGATATGGGAAACAAAGGTAATAAGCACACTTGGTGTAATAGAAAAGGGGGAGAATCATAGCATTAGTGAAAGGTTGGATAGATTCCTAGCCAATAATATGTGGATCAACCTTTTCCCCAATGTAAGAGTAACACATGGAACAATAACTCATTCGAATCATGTATCTATCATTTTACACATACATGGTGACCAATACTATAGTAGAGGCAAGTAGTTATTTAGGTTTAAAGTTATGTGGGCAGACCATGAAGATTGTGAAAGAATAATTGTAGAATCTTGGCGTAGAGGTCCTATTAGTACATATATGAAGAGGGCGATAGACAAAATTTCAGCCTACAATTGGCAACTAGAAGTATGAAACAAAAGAACATTTGGATTAGTCCACAAAAAGATCAAACAATCGAGGGATCAGCTTCAACAAAATCCAAATGTCTGACCCTCTATGCTTGAGAATAGAGTAGCATCAAAATGCTAGAAATACTTCATAGTGTTGGTTAGAGATGTATGAGATACCATGGAGGCAAAGATCAAAGGCATTGTGGCTTCAAGTTGGAGACCAAAACACCAAGTACTTTCACAGGAAGGCATCTCAAATAAGAAAAAAGAATTTTATTACTGGGCCAAAAGATGATGAAGGGTTGTGGCATGTTGGGAAAGAAGAGATAACATTATCTTGGATTATTTCCAATCCTTGTTTGCTACATTCACATAGAGCAGAGATTTTGAATTCCTTGATGGTTTAAAAGGTAGAATTTTTGAAGAAATGAATAGAGAGCTCACCAAGACATTCACCAAGGATGAGATGACTATAACTAGGATTGCCCCCTCTAGTTAGTCGAGCTAAATATAAGGTCTTCTTAGATATTAAACATAGAGTGTGGTAGAAGTTTCAGAGTTGGAAAGAGAAGTTGTTATCCCAAGGAGGAAGAGATGTGTTAATAAAGGCAGTGACTCTCTCTCTATATCCACTTATTCTATGAGTTATTTTAAGTTTCATGGTATTCTTTGTAATGAGTTAGAGCAAATGATAGCTAACTTCTACAGGGGACAGAAAAAATAGGAACACAAAACTCAATGGGTCAGTTGGAAGCAAATGTGCAAGCCAAAACATGTTGGTGGTATGGGTTTCAAAGATCTCATATCCTTTAATGATGCTCTTTTGGCTAAACATGAATGGAGAATCATGAATGTAAGGAATACATTACTTCCTAGCATTTTCAGAGCTAAATACTTTCCTAATGGGAATTTCATAGATTCAAGGATTAGGCCACAATCCTTCTTATGTCTAGAGGGGTATTTGGGGGGCGAAAAAATATATGATCCTTGGTTGTAGATGGAGATTAGGCAATGGGCAAACTATCAAGATATAGATTGATTATTGGATTCCTAGTTTTAGAAGCCTACTACATTGTCTATAGGAGGGGGATGTCAGGGGCTTAAATGAGACTGTGGATAGTCTCAAGGATGGGCATACTAAATGGTGGGATGTGGACAAGGTGAGGACTTTGATACATCCATCTGCTCCAAATGAGGTCCTAGGTCCTAAAGATCCTATTCAATTCAAGTGAAAATGAAGACACTCTTACATGGACACCTGAGCATAATGATATGTTTAGTGTAAGGAGTGCTGATGGGCCTTTTAGAGACAAGAAGTTAGAGAGTTCTAATGCTAGGAGATAGAAGACAATATGGAAAGAACTTTGAAAGCATGTAAAGAGAGGCTACCAACAAGACATAACTTACTGAAGATGAGGTGATCAATGATGCCAACTGCCAATTCTGCAAAAATGTAATGGAAGATACGACACATGCACTTTGGTACTGTCTTACACTTGAAAACAATTGGAAACAACACCTTCTTGCACTACAAATATTTGAGTCTAACTATGATTTCGTGGAAGTTGCCAGCCATGTCAAGGAGAAATGTAAAAGAAATGATGTTGAGCTATTCTTTCTTATAGCATGGAGTTGCTGGTATAGAAGGAACCATTTAGTTTATGAGTAGAAGACCTTGACACCTATCATGTAATTAGGCACACTCTTGCTTCAGGATGGAATTATAAAGATATAAGAGGAAGGCCTATCAAGATGATCAAAAGCTACTACAGATGGGAGCCTCCACCTCAAGGGAGTATGAAACTTACTTTTGGTGAGGCTTGCTGAGCAACATAGTGCTAGTGTAGGGATTATTATTAGAGATGATTAAAGATAATTAATAATGACAACTAACAAAAAGGAGAATGCAGTTAATGGTCCTATTGAAGTTGAACTACTAGCAATACTTTGAGGCTTACAGCTAAGTGTTCACTCAAGAATAAAAAGATATGATAGTAGAGAATGATTCTATGATGTTAGTGAAAGAGTTTCAACTCACAACAGATTCTATGTCTCTGTTGAGCCACATTATTAAAGATGTTAGAGAACTGATGCAGAGATTTAATAGCTGTACTATTCAACATGTTGGAAGAATGCAAAATGAAGCTGCTCATAGGCTTACAAGATTTGCTTGGAATGTAATTGACATTAGTGTTTGATGGGAATCTTTCCCTCGTATTATTGCTTAGGTCATTCAAGTTGATAATCAATTATAAGGTTTTTTTTTTTTTTTTTTTTTTTTTTTCCGTCATTGTAAGCTATTCTTTGCAATAAAGCTTTATTTTGTTATAATAAAACAAACTTAGGAAGTAGAATGATAATTTCTCACACAAACTCCAAACTCAATTACTTATCATAAAATTTATTTACAGAGTCAAGTTAGGGTATCTGACAGGACTAGAACTTTGTACACGACATTTATAATTGATAATTCTAATTGTGATCTGGTTACAAATCAACATGAAATGAATTAATAAGTTTGAACTGAGGAATTTGCCCAAGTGAATTGAATTAGGATTGACTTCTATGTCACACAAACTAACTTAACATGATTAGACCCAATTAAACGTCATGAATTGTCCAATCTTATACTACTACAAAACATATGGCGTTGAAATTGAGCGGCCCAATCAATATTGAGAATTTGGGCCTTTTATATAAAACTTCCTTCGAAAGGTCATTCGGAGTATTAAAAAAAGAAAAATTTGACTTTGGACCGTCCAAGTGGAATGTGACGCTCATCCATCTCAGCTTCTATCCAGTTCTCATAATCATCGACCAATAAGACGGCCTGAATGATTACACCACGCGAGCTACCACCACACTCGCACATATCAAAATCCAACGCCGGCATTCCGCCAGAGTCCAATTGATCTCCGTAATCCCGAATATGATCAGAGAAAACGACAGCGTACCACCCACCTGAAAGGTAAATATATCCTAACCCTTTCCACGTGTTTCCATACAAAAGCGAGTAAAGCCTTGTTAATCTCACCCGCGATTGTGCTAATGCTCCTCATAGTCTCACAAAATTCCGAAAGCCAACCCATACAGCCACCTCTATAAGACTTCCGTCCAAAGCTGCTCAAACTGAAGCGCTCTCTCTCTCTCTCTCTCTCTCTCTCTCTCGTTGCTCCAATGGCTTCTTTACTGAGTAGGGAGCAGTACGTGTACATGGCGAAGCTCGCGGAGCAAGCCGAGCGCTACGAGGAAATGGTCCAGTTCATGGAAAACCTTGTGACTGGCTCCAACCAGGTCTCTGAGCTCACTGTGGAGGAGCGCAACCTCCTCTCCGTCGCCTACAAGAACGTGATCGGCTCTCTCCGGGCAGCTTGGCGCATCGTGTCCTCGATCGAGCAGAAGGAAGAGGGCCGCAAGAACGAGGAGCACGTCGTCCTCGTCAAGGACTATCGGTCCAAGATCGAGTCGGAGCTCTCGACCGTCTGCGCTGGGATTCTGAGGCTGCTCGACTCGCATCTGGTGCCGTCGGCTTCCACAGGGGAGTCCAAGGTGTTTTATCTGAAGATGAAGGGCGATTATCATCGCTATATGGCTGAGTTCAAGGTCGGGGATGAGAGGAAAACCGCGGCTGAGGAGACTATGCTGGCTTACAAAGCGGCTCAGGTTTTACTTAATTAATTTATATATCTTATCGAGCTTAAATTGTTTATCGTTGTGTCGCATAGAGCCATCGTAGTGGTTGATTAGATGAATTTATTATTTAGCATATAGAATTTCATATGTTTTTTGAGTTTTTTCTCAACAATTTTTCAAAATAGTATCCAGTTTTTTTAATAAATGTCGAGGTAAGTCCGGTTCTGTTCTGAAGATGTCCGGGTAGTTGTGCATTGAGATTTCAGTATGAGCTTTGCTGTTTTTTCACGTCGGGGTCTCAGGTCCTTGAAATGGTTATGGGGCCCTTTTTCGTTCCAATTAATGACACGTGAGAGGATTTGTTTCTCCATTTGCAAAATTAATAATGAAGATCCCGTTTTTAAATTTGTATATATTTCTAAATGTGTCCCATTTTTTCAGATTTTACAAATGCCAAATAAATATTGAACCCTTATAATTGTAAAATTTTTCAGCTAAACATATAAGGGATTTTGTTTATTGAAGGTGAAATAAGACAACTCATAGTCTCATCATACTTCTGTAGTTAGATATCTGAAAGTCACGGTGGTAGTCCAGTTTTATGAAACAGCAGCTCATTATGTCCATGGCATTATCTACTAGAAGTGAACTGTTAATCCACTTTCCATCAAGTAATAACCAACATTTCAAGCTTGGTTTTGCAAATTAATCAACTGACTTCCTGCATCAATTAATTGACGGATCTACGTTTTCATTCAGTTGTTATTCTGCATAGATCAAAGCCTCTGCATATCTCCATTGATAAGCCAGTTCCTTGCTTTCACTCCAACTTTGTTGAGTGTTCCTCAATTTCTATCTGGTTGGTTGTTCTGTAGGGTGCTGCCTATGCTAGTTAGTTTTTGCTCCCGAGGGAAAGTATACTTTATATTTAGAAAAAAAAGATTTATCTTTGTACTTCATCTTTTGATCGAAAAAGATGGTTATTTATATGGTTATTTATTGGTTTGAAGGATATAGCACTTGCGGATCTTGCTCCGACACACCCTATAAGGCTGGGGCTCGCACTTAACTTCTCTGTCTTTTACTATGAGATCCTAAACTCATCAGAGAAAGCTTGTGGCATGGCAAAGCAGGTTCACTTCTCTTTTCTTTACTACATTTATAGTGGACAAGAACAAAAAATTATATATGTTTTGAAAAGCAGGTACTACATTTATAGTGGACAAGAACAAAAAATTATATATGTTTTGAAAAGCAGAAGAAAATTATAAGCTATATATGGACCAGAATGTATATAAGAGTTTTGTAGATATGATTAGGATTGGAAAGCTAGAGCTTGTGAATTTCTCATGCTCTGCTTCACAATCATGATTATGCCTTTGAGCCATTTTCCTAGTTGTCTTTTTTGTTTTCTATCCAGCTTAATAAATTCATCTGTGCTTGGCTGCTTAGCAAACTTCATTTCCACCTTAGTAATTTGCTGATGGTGCTATGTGCATCGATTTTTTTAGTCAATAAACAAGAGTTTTATTCATGATATAGATAAGGCATAGCTCAAGTATAGAGGACATACACAAGAGTGACATCTAAGCATGAGCATCCAGTGATACAAGAAAATCATGAATATGTAATCCATTAAAATTTATTACAAACAGCCAGTGGACTACGGTATTACAAAAAAAAAATAATTAAGTGTGACTGGAAGTGCAAAATTAATATTCGCAGAGAGAGGACTATTTGAATGAGATTTATTGATAAAATTATTAAAAAAAAAAAAAAAAAGGACGTTGAGATTTAGGATTGATGAGATTAATGTGACTTCAGGACTGGACCACCTTTCCTAAGTAAATCTGTATCCACCTTTCATTCAGTCCTAACGATATGGCCCACTTGTGGATTAGTTTCAGGTATCTGTCCACGATTCCAAAGTGTGATCGAGATGAATTCAGGAAATGGGATCATCATGGTCACCATAGGATCTTTTGTTTTTGTCAGTTCTATTTTCTTGAATTTGGGTTCAAATTAGGATTGGGTTTTATTCAAATTGAGCCTTGGAATAACCTCAAGCACATGAGATGTTCCATGAGTAGGAGACATTGAACTAGATCAAATGGGATATCAGCTTAGAATTGCTACATTAAAAGGCATAGGGAAACACTAGTGGAGTTTCAATCTCAAACAGAGGTGGGTCACAAATTATGGGAACAAGATACACTCATTTGCTAGTGGATGTATGTGCTAAGTTTGGTTGGTCAGTAAGGAATTGGAATGAGGGTTATGCTGGTAATGAAGGGTTGTGGGCTATCATTCTTTTTTAAGTAGGGATGTGGGTTATATCAACAAGGATTTTGGGAGACTTAACATCGTGTGGCAGATCACATGATATCACTGGTTTTATCTGTTTGAGGTATTTCTGGCAGTAAGAAATTAATTGAAGATATAATTTTGGTAACATAAGGATAAAAACTATATCATTCCGGTTTGATAAAGAACTTATGAAAGATCACTTGTTGACTGGCCCCTTTAGTGGTCTAGTTCAAGTTATGGAATGTAGGTCGGTTTTCTAAAATGTCATTTATTATTGTATTGGGGTGTCTCTGTGTTCTATTTAACATGGATGATTAAAATCAGTGAAGGAAAAACCCATAAAAGTAAATGTATTGATTCTGTGTGTCATGTTCTGGCACATTTAGTATAAGTTTTTGAACTTGCCTACTTTTATCTAATAGAACTCCTTAGAAGAAGAGCTGAAGTCTATAATGAATCCCTCAGTTGCTCTGGAAACAGCAACCAAGTGAAGGTGCAAATAAATTTATGATCTGATTATTCAACCAACCCCACCCCCAACACCACCCCAAAACAACAATGACAAAAAAAAAAAAAAAAAAAAACGACAAAGAATCAAAAAGAGTTGAAAAAAAAATAGCTGCATTATGTTGGTCTACGAAAGATATGGATGCACCCTTGTTATTAGGTACTTTCGTATGTTATTAAGTTGAAAGTTATACTATAGGCTGATGTAGTGATTATCTGTTTTAGTTGACCTTTTTGTACTGACTGGATTTTTGAATCTCTTCTTTGTCCATAGGCCTTTGAGGAAGCTATTGCTGAGCTGGACACATTAGGCGAGGACTCCTACAAGGATAGCACTCTCATCATGCAATTGCTGAGGGACAACCTTACACTTTGGACTTCAGATATGCAGGTGAGCGCAACTTGAAGTTAGATGAGACTTTGGTCATTCTGACAAAACCCTTGAACATTTTTTATAGCGTTTAGAAGCACAAATCAGGCCTGTGAAGAGATACAGAATAAATAATTATGGAGCATCACCAGAACATGCCTCTGGAAATTTAGAAAAAAACATCCTGATCATGTTTGCAAAATATTGTTTAAATGCAATGGAAGAACATGATAGTCTTACTAAAGGTCCTTTGTACAACAAAACTGAATGGTTTCAATCTCCGGTGTCCTTGGGATATCCTTTTGAGTTTGCAGTAACAGTAATTTCAAATTTGGTGTGGTGCTGTTTGCCCAAAATTGCTAGTCAGTCAGAGCATTGATGTGCCAGAGCCAATGGTGGCTCAAATTCAATTGGGTTAATCCAGGTTCCTTAATGCGTGTGAAGGATAATCAATTAGGCAGTTTAGAGAAGAGGAGAACAAACCGTTGGATTCCACCTGCCCACATTCAGATCCTTGTTATGGAAACTACTGCTAGAAAATTTCAATGACATTACTTTCGTTGTAAATATGTGTGAATTAAACATGCTGGAAAAAAATGAAAGAAAAAAAAACAATTGATAGTAAAAAATAAATAAATTGAGTAAGCCAATTCTGAAACTGGAATTGCTGAATCAAAAAAAAGTTAAGCAGCCAGGCCAACCGGAGAAGTCAAGGAGTAAATTCACCGGGTATGGATCTTTTTTACTCTCCCATCAGTATGGCCTTCTTGCTGTTATGCAGCTTCAGGCTTTAGCCGTCAGACATGTGCACCTTCTCGCTTGGTTGTTCTCATATATGCCCATGCTCTTTTCCCCTTCTTTCTCAACTCCTGTTCTACATTTTTATACATCTCCTTTACCTCATGACCCAATTTCATCCTGTCTAGCTAATATATCATCATTCACACTGTCCTGGCTATGTTTTGCTATTGGCCTCATGGTGTCATCAGCCAAGGCAGGGGCATTACCTTGCTTTAGAATTTAAAGCTTTTAATTGGTCTGACTGGTGAATCCCTCTGATCCTTGAGTGTTCTGTCAAGTTAGGATGGTTACTGTGTCTAAACCAATATAGTGTAAACAGGTGCAAAACAGCATTTACTTCATTTTAACATCCTAGCTCATGAAGCTCAATAATCTTCCTCATGGTGGACTCCAAGATATGAATTTTGCTAAACTGCTACACTTTTTGGGGTTCATGCAGGAGCAGATCGATGAAGCATAAGCAATGGAATATTGTGCTCCTCAAGGGAGGTGGGCTTGAATGTCATAAATTATCTGTAATCTGTGTAATGCTGATCAACTGCGTCTTCATATGCACACCATGTACTAATCATAAGTTGTTGTCTATCTTGTTTAATTGTTTTTATTTTTTTTATTTTTATTTTTGTAATTTTATGGCTTAAACTGACTCATGATAGTTATTTTACGCTTGTTCTACTTTCATTTTCTTAGTGATAGCAAATGTCTCTAGTTGTATCAACTTGAGGTGTGTGATTGACTTTATGGAAGTTAACTTCTGATACCAAGTTAAAAGATTTCCATTGCCCATACTAAAATTGTCTGTAAGAGATAGTTCTAAAATATGTTTCTTTACTCAAATGGTGATACTTGTTTCCTGTAAAGCTGGTGTATCCTACCTGAAAACAACTTAAGGGGTTTTATTGGGCTTATTTTTACCACCTTGGGCTGGGCGTACTGAAATGGATATCGTCGTCACTGGGTTAAAGTTTATTTCTAGGATCCAAGACCTCATGCTGAGTATTGCAATTCAGGTATCATCCTGAAGTCTCTGTGCCGTATTCTAGTATTGAGGTACCTGACACAAGTTTGGAAGTCAAAATGCAAGAGGCGTAGTTTAACTTCTTTCTTTTGAACATTTTGGATTATTACTGGGGGTATTGCTGACAGGTTTGGTAGCTTTTGTTAGCACTGTTCTTACAGGCCACATGCACCTATTCTGTAGGGAAATATGACCGGGACATGTTTTGCTGTGAAATTTGAATTATAGATTACCTAGTATATGGCAAATATGATTCAAATTTCCCAGCAAAACATTGCCGTCATATTTCCCTACAGAATCGGTGCATGTGGGAACAGTGCTAACAAAAGCTACCAAAAGTGTTAGCAGTCCCTCCAGCATTAACCCAAAATGATCTCGAACTTGACATCATCATTACCCATTTTATGCAAATTGGTAACTTACAAAGAGGTCATTACAATCCAAAGGAGCGAGTCTTTTTGGCTATTGCTAAGATTTATGCTTGGATTAGATGGTTTAATTTGATTTTTTAATCTAGTTTATATAACCCATTCAGTATCCCTGTTCCCTTTTTGTTTTTTTTTTGTCACACAACCTTCCAAATTGCTAGATCTTAAAAAGACTGGTTCTGCACTAGGGTGCAGCCTTGAGTTATTGCTGCCCGGCCAGATGGCCTGAGCAGTTGGTAGCATTTGTTGTCATCATTTGACAAGTAGCATGATTTACACTTTATTCTCGTAATTGCATATATCCCATTGTTGCAACTGCTTCTGTGGGAAAAACTTTCTTTTCGAGGCAGTGGGGTCGCTTTGAAAGGCAAACAGCGAGGCTGTCCGTTCATTATTTTCACTAGGAACTTGAAGCATTTCAATTATCAAGAATGTGTATATTATATATATGTGGTCTACTGAAATCCACTCGATTATTGATGTTATATATAAAAAGATTCCTACCAAGTGTTATCTATAGTCTTCCGAACACACAACTGCTACATTCATTTTCCCTGTGAAGGCCCAGAACATTCTTTACAACCCGCAGTATGTCAAGGGGGCATAGACACTAAACAGCCCCTGCAATAACAAAACTCTTTCACAACTGTATGTGAATCGAACTTAGTTTTGTAAAATTATAATAAACTTTTTAATGAAATGATGCGATTTCATTGGTTTGATTGTAAGACTAGTTGAAAAAAAGTTGTAGGTATATCTTGCATACTAGAAAACCCGTAGGAGCAAAGCCAACCAAGAAGGCACGGGAGAAGTGTTGACGGGCTGGAGCAAGGTCGATCTATATGTAGGGAGTCGTCTGCATGAGTGAGACTGGGATCAGGACGATGCATATTGAGGGATCATTTTGCAAGAAACAAAACAACAGGCTGTATAAGAGTCATCACTCGCTAACGTAGGACCCAGCAGGAGTTGGTGCAGACTAGACAGTCTAGACTAACTCCCTTCCCACAAGCAGAGCTTTAAACTCATCCAATCTCTCTACATCTTGATTATGATAAACCATAGGGAAATGGCTCAATATCACCTTTGATGTCCATTTCGGTACAAGCTGGAAAGGAAGAAGGAAACATCCTTAAGATGACAAACCCACGAGAGTGGCTTGGGCGACGGTATAATGTCCTTGCGTTCATCTATGGAAGTAAATAATAAATGAAATATAAATGAGAGGGTGACAAACAAATTTGTGATCTCGATAAAGTCTACGTTCATAGGGTGTTAGGAGAGCAAATTCACTATACTTGATGATTTATATGGTCTCTTATAGCTTCACGTATCTTTTAGTACAATAGAGGTTGTAGATCGTCTTGCCTGAAGGAAGAAGATGATGTATCTGGAGTCTCCAAGATGAAGATAGAAGAGGCCTCGAGAAGTTTGTGGTGTCTTGTAGGAAAATCCCCTTTTATCGAGGTCTCTTGAGAGTGGTTAATCTCTTGTCAGTTTTATGTTCCTATCTTATTTTCCCTTCGCGTGTTCGACTTAATTTACCTTACTTTTCACCTCTTTCACCTTTTGTCTCTTCCTTCTCTCCCTTATGCTTTTGATGAAAGTCACACAATAAGCTAGGCTTAGTTTATTTTATTCCCAACCATCACAGATCTTCTAGAAGAGAAATGATTGGTCTACATAAAGATATTACAAAATAAATTTACAAATTAATATGATTTGATATCGTAGGTCAAAATGTAAAATTTTATTGTAAAATAAATTCATTGTAATACATTAAATATATTATTTCATTAAATATATTATTTTATTTTATAAGTTTGCTTTGATTCTCTAGTTAGAATATTAAGCGAACATTGAATAGATGACAATTCCTTCAATGCCCAGTTTGTGATTTTATTAAATTTATCTTACCCCTTGAACCTCATTCATGGGGTCCCCAATCACAAAGGTTGGGAATCCATCAACAGTATCATGGCATGGGTATCGGACCGGACCCCCTTCATTTCAGAACGCACTTCCAATTTCTATAGACGAAAGTTGAGATGAACATGCAACTCTTCAATCGTGGCACCTTGCCCCGGTGGAAACTAGATAATAAGGGCATGGGTTGAGCTGACATGTACCCGGCTCAGTCCACAAATTCGGCATGTTAATGCTACTTGGGATTCCCCCCAATTGGTCCTCTAAAAAGAGTCAATGGCCTTCTATAGAGTACTCGGCCATAAGCAAAATCCACCTAGAAGCCAACCCTCGCGTGGAAAAAGTGGACGGTAGGGATGGATGTGACTCACCGCCCTGAGACCCCCTGATGACACCCAACTCTCGAGAGAGTTTGCATAGGCAGGTGGGCAAAAGGTATTGCGAACCCTTGATCTCTTGATACAAGGGATGTAAGGGCTTAATAATGAACATTCACAGAATAAAATAAGTTAGAAAGTCACATCGCATTAATGATGCCGTTCCCCAAAACCTACGCTACATTAATGGTGCCACCCCAGAAACTACGTCACATTAAAAGATTTTGATTAGACGAATAGTTAAAATGACCTGAACTTCCTGAAGTAAGATATGAGTTATCTTTATCTAAAAATCTAGTATAAAAGCTGATCTCTAAGTATAAAGAATTCTCTCTGATTCATCTAAACTCTCGCACAAACTACTTAGAAGATATACTGACTTAAGTATTAGAGACTCCCTGACTTTCACCAAGGCTCCCTACTCTCTGTATTTTCTAAAGTGTGCAGGTGCGAGGACTAAGACCAAACCTAGTCTAAAAGTGTACAAAATACAACAATAAGACTACTTTTATCTTAATTTTATAATATCTAATCGCTGTGCAATGCTCTTCTAGGAGCTCCATGCTGTACCTTCAGACAATGTAAATTAAGTGTTCAACAGCATTTACATGTTGAATTTGTGGACTGAGCCTCGTACAAGTTTTAATTAGACAAATTCCATATAAGCTCTTTGTAGAAAAGTAAGTTTTACTAATAAAAAAATAGATTTTTTATACATTTTTTAAAGTGAGGTATACTTTTTTACAAAAATTTGTATGAAATTTATTTATTTAGGACTTGAACAAATCATTTATTTATATTAAAATCACCTAGTACTAGTGAGAGGTCTTTTGGCTTTATCTCAAGAAATATGAGATCGGGTTATTGTAATCATTTCTCATTTGTTTTTTTTTTCGCACTATATTAACTTGTTTAGTGTATTTGTTGGGGCTACTCATCCCCACTACTTGCACTTCATTTTAATTTAATAGAACTTAAAATGTGTGCCCTGAAGGAAGGTGTGGCAATGCATTCCTATCCAACACGGGACCAAGAAAATAAACACACACTCAAGTCTGATTTAGATATTGAGTTGAGTTTTTTATAAATAGTAATGAGTTGAGACGGTGGAGTGAGTTTTGTAGGGCCCATTTAAGATAAGTTTAAATGTATCTATAAGAAGTTAAAAAATGTTATGGGTCTCACGTATAAATATGTTTTGAATTGAAAGAAATTTAGTAATTTAAGAGATGAATGTTTGGATGTTAAATTCAGTTTAAAATTAGATTGAAACAAATTCCAAACAGGGCCTAACATATTTTATGCATGCATGTTTGTATGTGCGCTGTGATTATCGTGGAGTCGCGCAAGGAATGGCTGATGTGCTGGATGCTTTTGATAGCTGGACACAAACCATGAGAGGAACCATTCTCGAGAGCTCGAATCTCAAACACGAAAAAGATTAAAAAGAAAGTCTTTGGACCACCATGCCATGCAGGTCCAAGGGAGACTGGGAATTGGTAAGAAGTAGCTCCTAACACTGTTAAGGTAAAAAGTAAGTAATTAAGGCTGCCATTAGAATTTCTAATTACACGTGATTTGGGACGTGCATTAAAAAGCATATCCTATTTGGTCTAACCAGAATTTTTGGGACGAAACCCCCCCACCCCCATTACAGATGTGCTGCTGGAAAAGGTCAACAGTCTCTACAATGAGAAAGACAGAGCATCTCTAGGACAACAAAAAAGGGTTTGAAATTTGTGTTGTTAAAGTCTTAATAAAGAGTAAAAGCATGCGTCTTTTAGATCTCAACATGTAGAGTTCTTTTATGAATGCAGGATTAAGCTTCCCAAGTACTGGAGATTAGTTATTTTGGCAACACACTTCTTCTCAATTCTTGTCACTTTACTCCATCAGAAGCTGGGATTAGCCTACTTGATTTTACTTGCTTGAACTTGAATGTTTAAGTACAGATATATATATATATATTTCTTTTGTCGTCCAATTGCTTTCTGCTCTGTGAAACCAATGGACCACAACGCTAAAAAGAAGTAATTTCAGAATTGAATGGTGTATTGGACAGATCTATGATATATAATTCTATGCATGCAATGAGACTCTGAAGAGTGAGAAAAGTCAAGAACCATAATGATGAGAATTTCTGAAAGAAAATGGTTTTGAGTTTGGTCGTATAATGAGAAAGCAGGACAGTAACATGCATGCTTTCTCACTTGAGAGGAAAATGACAGCCCTTTTTTTTTCCTTACAACAAATACAACTCACAAATGAAGAAAGATGAGTTACAACATTGGGTGGTGGTGATGGAAAATGCCTCTTTGTAGCAGTGCATGCGTTTTCAATGATGTGGCCATGGGTTAATTTGTCCAAACTATAGGATGTAGCTTTAGACACACCTAACTGGGGCTTCTCCTGTTGGCATTTCTTTGTGCGGGCATGAAGGAGATTCCCATGAGGATGAGATCACGACCATCTGCCTCTGCAATTGAGAGGGGATGGAAATTTATATATATATATATATATATGTATGTATATATATGTATATGTATGACAGTTAATTCACAACTTTTATCATTTGGAATTGTTGGAATTTATACGCTGTAATTCTTCTTACCATCAAATCATTACCTAGTTTATATCTCACAATCTCCTCATCATCACATTAATTCACCAACTTTCTCTCCCTGTCCACATTCGAACAATTTTAAAGATCTGAATCTTTTAGATCCGGATTTAAGAGCTTAGTACTCCCAATTTCAAGTGCAATATGTTAATGCATGCTTATCCTCCCACATCCCCAATTTCCCTTTTGGTTTTAAACCTCTGTAGACAAAAAAGTTTCTTCATTAGACTTCAATTACTTACTCTTTTAATATGTTTGAACTTTTGAAGGGATATTGCAAAGTTTTCGGGTCATTAACCATTGTACTTGATGATATCCTTGGGTTGAGTTATGCAATTTAGAGGGAGGTACAGATGGAATCTTGTTTGGATGAGAAAAGGCAAGAACACTAGAATTTGCACAAAGAGGTTCCAATGTGTGACTCAATCGATTCCTAATCTGCATGGGTTGGAATGATAAGAAGGCACATGAATAAAAAAAGAAAAAAAAAAAAAGAGGATTGCCAAGTTTTCTTATCACATAATTTCTAATAAAAAAAATTAAAATCCTCGTTTAATTATACAGTTTAGAAGAAATGAAATGAGATACTTTATTAAAATTTGAATAAAATATTATTATAATATAGTTTTTTAATATTAATTTATCCTAGAATTTGAGAAAATTAAATTTTTTATTAAATTTTTTTATAAAAATTTAAAAAAATTATAATACTTATATAAAATAAAATAAAATAATTTAATTTTATATAATCAATCCTCTTTATCTATGTGCCATAAGAGGAGATGGGATGTATTATTTAGAGCAATTGAGATTCACATTAAATCTATTAAAATACAAATATTGTATATAATTGAATTTACCAATTATCATACTACCTTTTTTGTGAGTGATTGATGGGAGATGCTTATTTGTCGTGATTTGTCAAAGGAATTAATTTCAAGTTTTTGTACACAGCATACTTGAGTGAGAACGTCTACACCAATGACAATTAGAAAAGGGAAATGCTTTGGGTCCAGTGTGTCCCGAATGATAATTTTTTTAATTACTAGTATTTTATTATGTATTCTTTTAATGATATTGTGAATTTTTTTAAATAATATTTATAAATATAAAAAAATAGATAAAAAAACTGATTTGTTCGTTGAATTCTCGGGCTACATCCTTTTGTGGACGTAGTAAAAATCACTAGAAAACTTTGAAAATTTCTATTTACACTCCTATTTCTTCTGTACTTCTATGTTTATGTTCTCATGGACATCCCCAAAAACCTCTTTTCTCTGCCTCCAAACACATTATTAAAAAACACTTTTACTTGTGTTTTAAATGTCCCCAATACATCTTCCAAAATATTATTTTTGCACTCCCCATCATCTTAAAATCATTTTCTTGCTTCAAGTCCTTCATTAACTACTAAATGAAAAGTTAGAGACACAATGATTTAGTATATAAATTTTCTATTTTTCCTTTGCTGTATAAAATTATTTCCAACATATATATATATATTAATAGTTTAGATTTCTTATTTGGAATTATAGTTTCTTTTCCTTTTTAATGTTCTGGCCTATGTATTCACAGTCTTCTCTCCGCCGGTACCTTGGTAGCCCTAAAAGCAAATAGTCTCATTCCTACATAAAGCTCCTGTCTTTACCACGCCACTCTTCTAAACAGCATTCCTCCCACTCTCCCTTCTATATTCACCGAGTATCTCTATAATATTATTTCTCCTCTTGGGTTTATTGTAAAAATTTAAGAAGAAAATGTTCATCCTTGCAAGCTATTATGTTTAACTATCCCTTGTTCCATAGTCTTATTTCATGAGCTTTTCTCGGGTTTTCGGAGGGATTTTGAGGTCCTTTCAATGGCGGAAAGTTTTGACTGTGTCACCTCAAACCTTCTATGTTCAGAGAACAGTAATACTTGTTTTGATGGCTTTGATTGCAATGCCACTAATGGGATTGGGATTTCCCCCTCTCGGAACAAGCAAAACAATCAAACACACAATCAAGACCCGATTTTTGATATAATTAGATCCGAATCCTTGGTGGGTTTTCCACTGCAAAGCGAAGAGAGGGTCAGAGAAATGGTTGAGAGGGAGAGAGAGCATTTGCCCAGGGATGATTACCTCAAGAGATTGCGCAGTGGGGATTTAGACTTGAGTATTAGGAGAGAGGCCCTTGATTGGATTTGGAAGGTTGGTCTAATCGGTTCTCTCTCTCTCTCTCTCTCTCTCTCTCTCTCTCTCTCTCTCTCTCTCTCTCTCACATGGCGTTGTGTTCTGTTTGTTTGATCCCTTGATCATAAGTTAACTAATAACGGCTCCGACTCTCTGGATTTTTCTTTTGCTTGGGTTTATAATGTGTTCTTAACTGATTTTTGACTTCAACACCATTTTTTTTGTTGAGTAAATAATGTGTAAAGGTTCTGATTGGTGTTGATCTTTTAATCGGGTTTCATTTAGTTTATGGAATCGATATCCTGTGCTTTACTTGGTTTCATCATTTCTTTCAAAATGTTGGTGGATTACTTATTAATGTTTATTCATTAACAAGTTCTTCTGGCAACTCAATCGGATTCGTATCTTGGATTTGAGTTTTCCTTCTATATTTGCCCCTTTTATCTTCTTATTCGTTTCAATGAGATATTGCTCTGTTTTCCTCGTTTCTGATTAATAGTTTGATGAACAAATGTAGTCTCTTTCTGATCTCTTTCTTGATTATCGAGAGCGTCACTTCTCAAGGTGACAGAGTTTGGTGCATTGTGATCAACAGGCTCATGCCCACTACAGTTTTGGACCACTAAGTGTTTGTCTGTCAATGAACTACTTGGATCGCTTCCTATCAATTTATGAATTGCCAGTAAGTTCAGATTTTGAAACCAAGTATACTTCCTTTTTCTATTTTAATTTTCTTGTTGTCTTTGCTTATTGTTTGCCTGTATTATCCATCTTTGTTTGTCAATTTTCTTGGGTGTTAGAGAGGTAAAAGTTGGGCTGTGCAATTGTTAGCTGTAGCTTGTTTATCACTAGCAGCCAAAATAGAGGAGACTAGAGTGCCTCAGTCGGTAGATTTACAGGTATGAAATCAATGCACAATGATTTAAAATTTGGAATAAACAGCCCGATATATTCTGACTTTGGTATTGATTCGATGCCATTGTCTTGGTGATATGTCTTTGTGGGCAGGTGGGAGAACCAAAGGTTGTGTTTGAAGCTAATACAATAAAAAGAATGGAGCTTCTGGTGCTGAGCACACTGGGTTGGAGAATGCAAGCTTTTACCCCTTTCTCTTTCATTGACTACTTCCTCAGCAAGACCAACATTGTTCAGCATCAATTAACATTGTCCCTCTCTAGATCTGTACAGATAATATTAAGTACGGTCAAAGGTCTGTCCCTAACTGTGTTTGCATTATATTCGTGCTCGGATGTTCTTGAGGATTAATGGGGTTGATGCAGAGCTGGGTGGGAATTGAATGCAGGTATTGACTTCTTGGAATTCAGGCCTTCTGAAGTTGCTGCAGCAGTGGCTATTTCTGTTTCAAAGCAAATGCAGGCAGTGGACATTGACAGGGCCATGACTTGTTTCGTATATGTGGAAAAGGTAAATAAAAAAAAAAAAAATGGTGGTGCCCACATAAATAAACCATGGGCAGGACAGATCTACTTTTGCTCTTCAAAAAAAGATATGCCTTTTCACCGTGTTTCCAATTTGATGAGTTTTGGTTTTTTTACGCCTGTGGGATTTGCAGGGAAGAGTGTTGAAGTGTCTTGAACTGATGAAAGATCTGTCATTGATTCATGGGTCAGCTAATGTGGCAAATGCCTCAGCTTCATCTGTGCCCCAAAGTCCCATTGGGGTTTTAGATGCTGCATGCTTGAGCTATAAAAGTGATGAATTAACAGTTGGTTCATGTGCAAATTCTTCACACAATAGTCCTCCAGATGCAAGGGGAAGTAACCAGGCAAAAGCATCTGAAGTGGAGTTCAAGTCATGAGATGTGAATTTTTCTCCTTCACACCCCAAGTCCCAGTCAGTTTGGTTGAATGGGAGTTTTGGTGTGTGGTTTTGGAGGGGCCCCTCAGTTACAACGGAAGATAGAAATAGTTTTGAATAAATAAATTAAAGATGGAAAGCAATTCCCAAGCTTTGGTGTTTTGGTGTCATGCTTGCAGCATGAGAGAAAGAAAGAGGAAACATTTGGGTAGCTGTTTATAATCAGGAATTCTCAAGCTATCCATATAAAAATATATATTAAAAATGGTGCTGGTGGTGGCTGCCAAGGTGGATTAGTCTGCTGGTGCTTTTGAAAACACAGCTTTTTTTCTTGGTTGTTGTTGTAGCTTCCATTTCAAATGAGAGAAAAGGAAGCGAGGAAAAAATACAGAGAGAGAGTGAGAGAGGAGAGAGAGGGAGGGAGAAATGTCATTATATTTCTATTGATATTGTCGATTCCTTTCTTCAAAAGAGATTTTGACAACGTCCACTAATCAATTTTGAAAACACAAAACTAGTTTTGTCCCTTTGCCATGGTGGAAGTATCGTTTGATGTGATTGGGTCAATGAAACGATGTCGTGTTCGCTTATTGTAACTTAAGTGCTGCCTAGTGTTTTTTTCGTTCATTTATTACGAGGTGGGGTAAGGAAAAGGGCCACGTTGGATCCTCCGGGCCCACAATCCTTTTGTCTCGACTCTCGACCCTATGACTGGTCAACATCTGGCCTCTGCTCTGCAACTCGAAATAATGGTGAAAAGACGTTCTGAGATTTAGAGGTCTTGGAATGTGCTGCGCTGCGCTCCGGATTATTGATCGTTGCACAAAGACGCCATTTGGGTTTTGGAATGAGACCTCAATTTAATTCGAAGAATGATAAATAGATAGCTTTTTACAATATTTTATACAATAATATTTTAAAATAAAAAATTTATAAAAATAATACCATAACTTATTATATATATTTTTACGTCTTGCTTAATTAGTCATAATAGCTAGGTGTTATTTCAACAATTTTGATGGAGGATGGATGGAGGCCTATTCTTGAAAATATTTTATTTTATTTTATTATTATAATTTTTTTAAATTTTTATATAAATTATAAAAATAATTTAATTTTTTTAATATTAAAATAAAAATATTAAAAAAAATATTTTAATAATATTTTATTCAATTCTTAATTTTTTTTTTTTTTTATCTAAAATCATCTTATCTTATTATCTAAATAATACATTCATTTGTTAAAAAATGAAATACTTTCGAGAATATAGATGATATACTACTGCTATTTAATTTTTAATACATATTTTATCATATAACATGTATTAAAAATTAAATATGTACTTCAATATTATCTAATAATTATTCAATTTATTAGATAATATTGGAGTTTTTTTTTTTAATATCTTAAATTATTTTCTTGCTCGTTTGCTCATTTAAACATAATGAATAATCAATTTTTTTAGAACTTTTCCATCCTAAAACTTGCACGATAAATGCACAGCCGGTTCTCTCTCTCCCTCACACACAAAAACACCATTTTTCATACATCTAAGCATCAATCCACTTAATATAGTCTTTTACCATGGTTGCATCTATGAGCAAGTAATGCCCAAACATGCAATTGAAATCAGCAGTTAAAAAAAAAAAAAAAAAAGACTTAGTTGATTAATTAGAGTTAAGCATGAGCAATTATAACAGATTTAAAGTAACATTAAGGATCCCAATGGCATATTCACATACATGCATGGCATATGAAAGGAACCAACAGAGCAAGTAATACCAGGCAATTGCCTTGAAACTGTAAAAGAAAGCTGCCCCATATATTAAACTAAAATCACCAGATCAGCCTCGTTTGTGTGCCCCATTTTATATTTGCATTTTTGTCAGCCTATTATTCAGTCTCTGTCTCTCTTTCCATGTGTATTTATGTAGAGCAACCCAGGAGGCAGGAGTAAAGTTATTTAAATGATCTGGTTTCTAGATCTCGTTACTATATAATTACATATATATATTTATATATATATATATATCATATTTATAAAGTTAATGAACAAACATTAAAAAGAATTCAAATTAGCAAAACAAACTTGACATAAAAATGTCTTTAACATTTCATCACACCTCTAAAGTAAACTTAGAATTTAAAAACATGTTTCTAGGAAGAAAATGAATCCTTTCAATTTTTCAAAATTTAAATTTAAAATGGAACAACTGTGTCAGATTGAGAAATTTATACTCAGATAGAACGATATAGACCAAAGAGAAATACTTGGTCTACAAAGAAATCCAATAAAAGTAAACTTACAATTTAATGTAGTTTGATATGATACATCATATTGTAAAGCTTCTTTTATTATCAAGTAGATCTAAAGTCTCATATCAAGTTATATCAGTTTGTAAATTTGCTTTTATAAGATCTCTTTATAGATACAACACTTCTCGAATTCACCCTATGTACACCTATTCAATTAATTTTGAAGCTATTCTATTATATGGGTTGTGCTAAAGATCATAGCAATTCAAGTTATTCATGTATAGATTATTGTGGCAACTTGTAGTAACTCAAAACCAGTAGTCTCTAATTATGAAGTTTTACTCTTGCTATGGCATAAGTTGTTTCTTCTAGTCTATAAGAATCCATCCATTTCAGCTCTGAAAACTTATTAAGTACTCTCACAGTAATAATGACTTCCTATTCCAAATATATCAGATAATGTAATGGCATTATAATTGCTAACATAAGAATTAATTTTAAGGATAAGAATGAGAGTATCATATATTCTTATTACAAGATAATTCACTTGCAAATTGTTAAATAGTACAGAGAGAAGAATGGGGGGCCTGTTGCAAAGAAATTGAATGTTGACAAGGACTAGGAATCCAAAATATATATGCTGTCACAAAAACAAAGGGACTAGAAATTAAATTACAACAGGCCAACACGAGAACCGAGAGGGTGCTTTTTTAATCTCAACAAGATAGCATATTTTTCTAAGTGTGCGTGTTGGGGTATCAGAAATCCTAAAAAAGAAAGCGTGCGTGGTGGTGAAAGAGAGAGCACCATTAAAAGAAAGGGAAGGTGGGTAAAAAGGGGTGGTTGGTCAGAATCTTTACTCTTTAGCAGAATCAGATCCCTTTCATTTGTCTATACCTTTGAATAATAGAAAACTACTGAATAGCAACCATAGTGGGATGTTAATGGTAGGAAAATGATTCAGTCACCAAAACAAATTGACTCATGGGGAAGCCAAAAATAAAAGAACGAGCGTACGAGTTTTTCTGGTGCCATGACAGCCTTGGTCGCTCATTTCCTGCTGCCAATTTTAGTAAATCATGGGGCTCATTTGGAGAGAAATACTAGGAAATAGATATACATGTCTTGTATGTATGAGTCTCTTCTCACTGGCTAAAGAGAAACATTAGGAATACTCATTTTTAGGTCTAATCTAATGAAAAGAATGATCGGATATGACATGTTAAGAAAGAAAGAAAAAAAATACCCTTTAATTCACCTCAATTGATTTAACCCGTTTATTTGAATGATTCAGTGACTTGTTTAATTGATGTAAACCAAATGCTTTCAAATAAGCCTTGAAATACCTTTCGCCAGTATGGATGAATAAATCCAAATGATTCGAACCCCACATGGGTGAATGAATCCTTCTACAAGGAGAGACCTGTCCTAGATGTATGGATACTTTGTGTTCAAGGTGATAAAAATGATTACCATTATCAACTTCAGATCATCCCACCTCCCCCTTTTTGTCGTCACAGGAATTAGAACACTCTTTCTAGAACCGGTTTAGAAGTAATGCTCATGAATCTGATGCATAAAAAGTAACACCCACTCAAATGATCTAATGTGTATATGAATAGAACCCTCACCTCAAACGATTGAAGGAGTATCCAGATGTGTTCTGGCGTTACATCACATCCAGATTAGACAGCACAGTACGTATACCGGCTGTGAGGAATTCGCCCTTATTAATTCTTTGACCAATTGGAGTTGTTATTATTCATTGAACCTAGTTTAACGAGTTACTCATGTTTGACATGTGCATTAGCCTGCTTCAGGACATAGGAAAACACAGCTATTTTATTGAGAAGAACACAGTCATCGCTTTGTACGAACGCATAGAGCATATCTAGTAAAGAAAGGAACCGAAAAAATTATTCATTGTCATGCTCAAGATTATCGCTATCTTTTTTTTCTTAGAAGATTACCGCTATCTTATTGTCACAAACATAGTGATTGCCTACTACTAGTTTTTACACAAAACCCCACCCAGGGAGAAAAAATAAAGAAAAACGTTAAAGAAACGGGAGGGACGAGCATAATCAGACAGAGCTATAATTAACAGCATGTGGGCGTCAATGCTTATACAAAATATGATCGATGTTGATGGGGTCGATCAATAAATAATATAAGTTGTGCACTACAGAACGATAGAAGCTGGCAGAGACCAAGACATACCTCTGTGGGTTCAATTATCCTGTTGTTGAATTTTGAATCCTCATTGTAGATGTGTTTCTGTACTTCTGATTAGACGTGCTGGCCCTAATATGAATCCCAGATTTTCTTCAGGAAGTATTTCTTACAATTTAGAAGTTCTTAAAATTCAGAACTCTGCGCGATTAGTATTATGAACAATCATGTAAACTCTTGTAAATACAATTGCATATCCAAAAATTGCAAGTAAATTTTATTGCTATACCATTATAGTTAGTACAATTGGTCTAGTTTGTATTATGCAATTATGGTCGACATATTTCACAGTAATAAATGTTGTACACAACATCAAAACTAAACAGATAGTGCTTGGCGGTTTTTTTTGAAACTTAATTACGAAAGCAATCACAGTAATGCCCTATACTCAACAAATATTCAAAGTTGCAGGGAAACCTATCCTTCGGTATTATTGCTTCTAAACCAACTGGTTGAAGGCAGCTACTGTCCTTTATTCTACTCTTTGGGAGCTTATATTTTTCTAGCCCCTAAGCATAAATAAGAGCTTAATTTTATCAGATAAAGTCAGGCTGGCCTGTAGAAGTCAAGCAACGATGCCACATTCTACTGTTGGGGTCCACCAGCCTGGGATGAGAAATGACTTCAGGAATTGGGAGGTAGACATAGTGAGTGTTGCATATGCCTACTGTAATGCCGCTATATCCAGCAAATGCACCATGAACCTGCCAAAGCCACACATCCATATTGAACAGATATTAGAACGACTGAACTGTTAAGGGAAAAAACACTAAGAGAAAAGAAAAAGGACAATTGCAAACAAGCAAGTTGAAACCTGCTTCAGTGAGGGTTACTTGGAGATCAACCTAATATACGCCAATGCAATGACTTACAAGCCCTAATCAGTTTGAACAAGGTTTGGTTGGGCCTAGGCCAAGCTCAAAATGATCCAAATTTGACCAATCATTGAAATTGTCACATACGAGCTTACCAGCTCGCCTACTGAAAAATGAGACAAGTTTGACCTCAACTCAAATATAGACCTATGATCAAGCTGGTTTACAGGCAATCTTAAATAACTCAGTCAGTTGATCAGCCTAACCAAATCTATTTATAAGCCTAACCCTATTGGAAGCAATTTTTGATCCACACTGGAATCAACTGATTTGCTGAACCAAAACCAACCGCAATTTCAGGGACGGATCAAAGTTTGCAAGTGGATCCAGCTAGATCGATAGACATCATTAAGGGACAAAATGTCCTAACAGGAAACTGGGAAGTCTCAATTCTTTTCTTAAGGGACCATCCGTAGGCTTCAATACAAATCTTGTGAAACCAGCCTTTTTAAATATGGAGTTATATAAGCATAATATTACATTTCTGACCATATCACTCTTCATCACACCATATAGTCACTAAACCCTTGCGTGATAATCCATATCACTCTTCTAGTGCCGCCAACTATTATTAAACCAAACCCAACAAAACCATTCCCATCCTGGTTTTTGATAAATGATTCCATTTAGAAATCAAAGCCTCTGACCTTGGCTCATCACATGGTAAATAACCTGAGCACTGGATGTTTATTTTTGCTCAGCTGATCTACTGTCCCTGTTTCAATACCATAGCAGCCCAAGCTAATAGGCCGGTTGATAGTAAGGATTTTTTTTCTTTTTTCATTCTTTTTTATTTATTTATTTAGTATGATGGGGGAACCATCCCATGGTAGAGCCCTTAGGACTCACCCATGGAGCCTAAACACCCGAGGAGACTATCACAGCAACCCACCGCCATGGCCTCCCGCTTAAATCGCTATTTGATCCCAAGGGGAATTGAACCTGTGACATGGGGCTCGTGCACACAAGTTTGCCCTTACCACTTCGGCTACCCATGGGTGGGTGATAGTAAGGATGTTGAGAAATGACATCGGGTTTAATGGCATATAAGTTTGATATATTATGTCAGAAGAAATTCATATTGCTTCTTGCTCATTAGCAATCATTTTGACATCCCTATGAAAAATGCAGCATACTGAGGTAGCAGATAGACTCTATTACTCTCTTTTTTTCTTTTTCTTTTTTTTTTTGGGGGGGGGGGGGGAAGAGAGAGAGAGGAGAGAGTCTCACAGCGTTTTGTCCTAGTACAGTGCATAGAATTCCATCTGATGCATTTGCACGGCAAGCACGGATCATGTACGTGGGATCAATATACTTCACATCAACTGGAACCCCAATCTCCTTAAAATGTTTTTTTGTCTGAAAAAGCAATGGTTATTAGATTTCGGAACCATATGGGATAGGTATACAGGAAATTCACAAATGAAAACATTAAGATTAGGCATGGAAGGATTCACCAAAATAAAAAAATAAATAACTCATAATTTACTTTAAATAGAATGCTAGCATTTCTTTAGTATCAAGATAATACACAATATCATTACATTAATAATCAAAAGCACCTGTCCTTGTTGAAATTTTGTTTAATATGACGAAAAAAAAGTACAACTGGTTAACATGAAGTTCAATATTAAATGAAAGAATATGTCATTGGGTTTATTGGAAATATACACACAATACATCATAGTTCTGTTGTTGAAATTTGTCCCAATGTTTGATGATGAACTGAGTAATAAATACGCTGAAGTAAATAAATAAATGAGAAAAATGGGAAATAATGATGCGGTAAGCTCTACACATTCAAAACGTGCCAGATTTTTAAAGAAAATTGATAAGTATTAAAATCAATTCCGATTCTGACTCCAGACCAGAAAAGAAAAAAGAAGAAAGCATAGACAATGATTTCCAGTTCAAGAGCAGACCCACTTGGTTTTGTTCACTGCACATTACATCATAGCAGTCAACTGACAACATCTAGTGTTAGCAGAAGAACCACCAACTAGATCTTGAAGGCCTAAGAGCATAACATTTTTTGTCACTCCAACAAGTGAGAGCTACAAGGCCAAACAGCAGTTCATTCTTATCTATGCAACATATCAACCAACAAAAAATCCCTCCTTCTTTCAATCAAGTCGTCATTTATCAAACCACAGATGTGGGTTGTCTCAAGTGTCATGGAGATCAAGACCACGTAAAATTACTCAAAATTCAACCACCAACCTCTTGTTGAATGTGTACACCGATATCTCCAAGTACAATGTTTCCAGATGCATCTTTAGCGTTAGTTTTCTGAAGAAAATCCTGCATCAGAGAACAACAGCACACAGCATTTTACTGTCTCTCAGTGGAAAAAAACAACAGAGAGAAATTATAGGATCTCTGTAATATAGTGGAATGAAAAGAAACAGTTATTAAGTGTATCCAATGAAGCAAAAAAAGGAGCACACCATGTTAATCACCTAGCCGGTTAATAGTATTCAAACTTCAAGCGGAAGTATAAACTGTAAAGTCCTCTGAAGTATAAACTGTAAAGTCCTTGTGTAACTGACCTGCCCTGCTCCCTCTGCAACACATACAACAGCTGAGCCCTTTGTCTCAATCAGGTATTTCAGATGTTGTAGAACGCCATGAGGCCCATGCAAATTAAAACGTACCTTAGAAGTGTATATCAGGAGTATCAGTAAGGCTTCACAAAAATAACTATTCTAATTCATTTATTTATTTTTGATAAGTACTATTCTAATTTGTTTCTATAAATATGCACCTCAGGGATCAAGCATATGTCAATTTGTCCACTAGCTAAGGATGCATGCATAGCTATATATCCACTGCTACGACCCATCAATTTCACAATGCCTACACCATGATAAGCACTGTGCGCCTATAACAAGATTGAGACAAACAAATAAATAAAAAGTCAGTACACCATGAAGTAACAAACAGCATGAAATAATTCTTCAGAGACCTTATGCAAGAAATATAAAACCAATGCGTGGGAAACTAAAATGCACATAATGTACCTCTATGTATGCAGAGTTTATTGCTCTTTGTGCTTCTTCAACAGCAGTATCAAAACCAAAAGTTTTGTCCATCAGCAAAATATCGTTGTCTATAGTTTTTGGCACGCCAACTACAGCCACCCTCATCTGTCTTTTACGGCACTGAAAGCAGAAGACATATGAACTTAGACCTCAGTAAGAATAAAAAAGGCAGACCCGTGAAGGAAATAGAGCATGCATTAGCAATATGCAAAAACAAAGTTTGAATAGAGCCACAAGTGTAGACCCTGTAAGATTCTAGATGTTATTATCTTAAACATGTATCAGCACATCATTATCTCACTTTCATTACCTTGAAAATGAGGATGACACAAGTCTTTATAGCATTGGGCATTCAAATGCATGTCTGCCATTATTTATATGTTTGTTTATTCATTCATTCATTTAGTTTACTTTCATTGCATAAATTATAAATGCAATCAAATAAAACAACTTCAGAAACAAATTTCATTATTTAAAATATCTCTATTTAAACCTCATTGTGTATTGCCTCAGCCCCAGCATGTGTGCCATTCCCACCCAACACAAAGAGCATGCTGATTCCTCTTTCCTGACATCATCGTGCAATAAATAAATAAATCAGGTTGCATTTTCGGAATAGTTGACTACTCCATAATAGGTCAACAAGAAAGATGAACAGGGAACCTCCATACGGTCCACAATTTCACTAACGTCAGGTCCCCCGCGTGAAACTCCTAACAAGCTTCCTCCGGAAAGGTGGACATTCTGAACCACTTTTCTAGACAGCTGAAATCAAAGTCGAAACTAAACAAGTTAATCTACAACTCTTACTATACAAAAGTTAAGAAACATGCATTTATATTGAGTACAATGCAACATTGTTTGATGAATCAATCAATTTTAAAATAATTGCAAAGGCATAGGAATTTACCGGCATTTCAGTTAGTTCTTTGTCAGAAAATCCACGATAACCAAAGGGAATACCCACAATCTTTTTCACACCATATATTTCAAGCGTGATGACAATCTGCAGAAGAACGTGGATGAAATAATTATAATGATAAAAGAGGCATTATTGCTAGATATGGGGCTTTAAACAAAGTACATTTTAAAATTGCTCTACTCAGATCAATTTTTAAATTGAGATTTTTCTTGTACTGTAACTCCATCGTGAAATGTCATATATTACTTGAAGGTCACAAAATACATAGACTTCAAACAATGTATTTAAAAAGATATGTATATTTAAGAAGGTTCTGAGAATGCAGAATTATAAACTTATCTCAACTTGAGTTTACTTTCAGTAGAATGTTATGACTGAGGGAATTTTGTGCTAAATATGTAGTAGCGTAATTATGTAAGGAATATTATTTACTAACATAATTATCACAGGTTGGGTTCTGCACCGTTCTTTTAAAGCATGGAAATCTAAGCAACATAATGAGTCATGACAATGACCTGTCTGATAACGTCATTGAGACCAGGGCAGAGTCCTCCACAAGTTACAATTGCTGCTTTCACTTCTTCTGGTCTGAAGTATATTTTCTCCCGTGGCCCAGCACGATGAACCCTGAAAGTCCCAATTACACACCACCGTATCATGAGCTAACAGTCAAATTGACATTTATTATTACATAAACCAAAGAAAAAACACATCCATAGGGGGCAGTTCTCCAAATTTAGTTAGAGGAAATTCCTCCAACCGAGTCTATAAACTTCACAAGTGTCCCCTGAGCATGTGGAAAGCACAATTTTTTAAAGTGTAATTTAAAAATTGCCACATGTCCCTAGAGCATGTGATAAGTATGTTTTTTTAATGATCAACAAACATGTTAATGATTGTAAAAAAACATGTGCTTCTCACATGCTCAAGGAACATGTGGTAAATTTGTAGACTGGGTTTCCTCCTATCCTGTTTGGACATATATTCATATATAATTAATGGAAAACAATTTTACTGTTAAGATATGGGGAAAATTTTGAAGTCGCACTTCTTTTCAACCATGATAAAGCTGAATCGCAGAACTGATTGCTTCAAGAATATGTATACCGAGGAATTTAGTTGGAGGCCTACTGCAGATGGACTTTAGTTTGAATCCCTTGAGTAGGTTGAGGCATCTTGGTTGGAAAGACATTGGTAGGTAAATTTCCATTCATCAGGACATACTTTATGGATTCCACATATCTCCACAAGTGTAAGAGTAAATTTCCTAGTACAAGTAAATTTCCTTGTAAAACAAAATCAACTAGTTAAGAAACTTCTCTTCTTTCTTTTCTTGAAAATCCTCATGGAACTCTACATCCCAAATCCTAGAATATTCTAATAAAAATTTGTACCATTTGCACACCTTTCCAGCCCATGTTAGTCCTTCACAATTGCCTCTTCAGAGCAATGACATGTTACTACTCCATGAGTCACCAGGAAAATAAAAAGTAACCCTCTTGAAATTCTACCCTAAACCTGATACCACTCAAAACCTCCCTATCACAAGATCGCTCATCCTTCTCGTAGTGGCTTTTCATTTTGCAAACACCTAAACTGTGAGAGGCATAAACCTACCAGCATCAACCACCAACACTATTTCCATATTATTATTATTTCCCCACCAAAATATCTCATTTTATCTCTCGGTGGAAAACCCCTATGGATCTCCATTCACTTTAGTTTCTAACATTATAACAAAAAGATCCCCTCTTTTTCTGAATGCAACATTAATTGTGCATTTTTTTATTGGTAAACAAAAACTTAATCATAACAATAGGCAAGAGCCAAAGTATACGGGACATATACAAGAGCATCGCCTATGCATGCTAGTTTAGCGATGCATGCTTAAAATTTTCTAGTCCTTTCAGACAGTTGCATACTCTAGGATTTCACCACTGCCTATAAGAGAGTAAAAGATCAATATTTACCATTGTTCTACCCATGTACAATCAGGATCAATGCACTCAGCACCAGCAGATGTAGGTGACGAGTAGTTAATGACCTGGAATATTGAATAAAGATGAAGATTGTAATGCAAATGATAGTTAATAGCCTGAAAAAAAGATATCACAAGTAAGGTGTATTCAAACTGGATTTCATACAAATCATGTTCTTGGGAATTAAAATACTCATGCCTAAAGAAAAGATAGACCTCATGTACTTCAACAACAAAGCCAGTATAAAACACACAAACACACAAACAAAAAAAATGAATTATTTTGAAGATTCCACAGACAGCTATAGGCTGTCACAAATCATTCAATTTCTTACCACTCCCTGAAGAAATAGAATAAAAAATAAAATCAATGATCTGAAAGAAGCTTCTTTCTTCCATGAGAACATGAGCTAAATTAATTTAGGAACGGATCTAATGATATTCAACTGAAACCTTCATACAGAACACAATCTTCGTTAGCTGATAACTAGTTAATTTTTAGTTAGGAACATCTACCCATTTTGATTGTGAAAAATTAAGAACTTTTCTTCTCGTTGGCAGCTTTTAGTCTCATCTTCACTTTCAGGACATTGTTCCCATGCCTCTTTGAAGTGAAGACCTTATATCGAATGATTCAAGACATTCGATTTTTTAATATAAATGAGATATTCTTGGGACAGCCGAGTTAAATAAGAATAAAAATATGAGCATAAAATACGAAGTCAAATGACATCATTAGCATCTTTCTACCAACCATATCTCATGGATGATTACTTGAAACAATTCAAGCTTTTATGGGTATCGTGAAGCTAACGGGAAAAAAAAAAACAAACAAACAAACAAAGACTTTCTAATCGTAGACCATCTTCCACAATTACAACTTCTGCGATATATATATACTTAAACAGAGACAAATCTATATAGGAGAAATGAAAGCAAACACACCCAAATGAGCCAAAAGACATAAAAGAAAATGAAAAGTAGCACCTCTAATGTGGTTGGCAGGTTTGTGTATATTTTCCGAGAAATCTAATCAAATTTAAATCACAAGAAGTTCTAAAACAACACAACTGTTTCATAGAAAGGTAATGTACCTTAAGAAGCACCCTGTCGTTATTATTTATGTAACCATGCCACTCCTCGTCGGATGGGTAACCTGCCGCAAATTCTTCTGATATTGGTGTCCTGCAACCAGAAAAGACAAATACAAATTAAATAACAAGATTCAAGCTGGTTAAAAAATAAAAAAATGCATATTGAGTTAAAAACGCAATGCACCAAAAATTCGCGGGAAAAAAATAGTCTTGAGCAATTGCTTTGATAAGCGAGATCACACAAAATTCTTCAATGTATGAAGTAAAACAATCGTAAAGTACGAAAAGGGAAAAAAGAAAAACAAAATTAAATGAGAAATTCACAACTTTCTTCCGAAAAAGCATGGAGAGAGACGTGGAGGCAAACGGAAGTGGACCTCATTTTGAGGCAAAAAGTAGAGGGAATAGGAACGGCATCGTCAAAAATGTCGGTAAGGTGAGGGATGTTGAAGCGCCTCTCGAAGTCCTTCTGGAACTTGTACTTCCAATTAGGATCATTGAAATCGACGGCGGGGCTCCGCTTCGTGGTCTCCGCAGACGCGCGCAGCTTCTTGGCCACTCTGCTCGACTTCAGTCGGCAGAAACGAGAATTCAAGTGCTGAAGCCCATAAGAGCGGTGAGAATCGCTGCGCGGGAGAGTGACTTTGGGGGTGATCGCATGCGAGATAGTGCCCATGAAATGAAAAGTCGGAGATTACGAGGCGACCGGATGATCAGTCTCTCGAAGAACGTGTATCTTCGACTCGCTGAGAAGCCGATCCAACAGTAGAGAATGTGAGAAAAAGCTTCGGGGATAGAATTTGACTATTTAAGGGAGCGACGAGGACGAGAGAGTTTGCGTCTGCGTGAACGGTGAGGGAACGGAGTGAGAGATGGGTGAACGGCAATGCCGAGGGACTGCTGGCTTATAAAACCACGAAAAGCTTCTTTTGAAACTTTTGCGACCAAAAAGAACCAGTGCTTTTTCCAATTTATAATATTTTATTTTAACTAGTTATTTTAGCTACATTGGTAAAATACATACCTCGTACAATTATTTTATATATTCCCATCTCAATCGGGTCATATGGAGTAAGTGTGACATCTAATTTATAGCGGAGAAAAGCTTGAAAATAAAAGAATTTTATAAAAATAAATTTATAAATTAACATGTATTGATATAATATATCATATTATAAAATTATTTTTATTTTAAAATATATCTATATGTCACATAAAATTAGATTAATTTTAGAATTTACTTTTGTGAAATATAGATGGTTGTAACAATTCTCTTTATTATCACTTAAATTAAAAATAAACTCGGGAAAAAATAGGATCTATTTTTAAAATTCATTTTTTTTTTTAAATGGCTTTCACTTTTAAACCGGTATTTATTATTATTTTCTATTCAATTATGTAGCTAATAATTTTCTACATAAATATGTTAGCTAGGAACTTTTTTTACAAGAAATAATAAGAGTAATATTATGTATAGTCATGAAATGTGTAACTTACGTATGATTATTTTGAAATAAAATATAATTTATTATTAAAAAATTAATTTTTTTCACATAAATCTCATATTTATTTATATTTTTTAAAATATTTATACGCTTCCATACTTATAACAGTAAATATCATCCATCCACTAATAAAGCTAGAACTTAGAAGGAAAGATTGACGCCTTCACCTACTAGAATCACAACCGCCGGATTCGCATTAACATTCTAATGTTTTTTTTTTTTTAATTTTGTTAAGTATAAATAAAGTTAAGTATTAATTTACATATTAATATTAATTTATTTAAATTTAAAATTTATATTAATTTTATTTTTAATAAAATTTATTTTTTATTAATTATATTAAATTAATATACATATTAATAAGACGTTTATAACTATAATTTTTCTTTTTATCCTTTGGAGAAAGTAATTTCATCCCAAAAGTCTCTCACACTCACTCACACACACAGGCGAAACTAAGCATTAATCACATCACTGGCGACAAAAACATGTCTGGTAGTGTGGTCCAATTTCCACAGTACACAACTGTCGAGCGAGTCCCCACTCTGTTCAATGTGTGTATTTATTCAGCGCCAATTTCGAAAGGAAGGGACAAAAGTGATGTCATGTGAGAGTATTTAAAAAACTAACTGAAAGTCAAAACAATAATAGGGTAACTATGTTAAAAGTAATGAATGAAGTGGCATTGGCTGCAGCCACACTAGAAAAGACATGAACATGGGATAAAAGCGATGCTTTCATGTGTTGGACAAAAGATATATAAGGGACACAACGTAAGTTGTAACCCTCTATTCTAAGCTGATCAGGTGTGAAAACAAAGTAATTCTCATGTGTTCTTTAAAATTATTTCTCTCTACAGAATGCATATTTATAAAATCATCATAAACAAACTAAAAATGTTTATAATGATTAAAAAAATATATAAAATAAAATAAAATACACTTATCCGGTTATGACAAGTCGAGACAACGAAAAGTCCTATTACGGCAGACCAATTGAAGACAATTTAAATAAGTCATTTAGAGTAATAATATAATAAAATATAAATTATTATATTAAATATTTTTCAAAACTTTCAATAAAATTAGGCTTTATTTAAAATTATTAAATAAAGTTTTTGAATTTATATATAATACACAAGTTAGAATGAAGCCTGACTAAAAACTCTATTGTACATAGCACCTCTACTAGATCTCTCTACAAGTTCTCTATTACTTCTTGACGCCTAGAATCCATTTGTCAAAACCCCATACTTTGTGGGCTATGGCCAAGCCACCAACTATGCCATTACAAACTTTGATGGGCTCATGGCTGATGCCCTGACACCACTATAGTCATGCCTTGACATGCACGAGGCGTCCAATAAGGTTAGTGACCGTGCACAGCCCAACGCAAGGCTAGGCATGCGCATGGCCCTGCGTCGCACGCTAGGCTAACGCCCAAACCCTTGCCTGGGCCATGTAGCATCAGCACATGGCACCATGTCGTGCCCACCAGCAGACCAATGCATGGCACCATACCATGCCTGTTAGCAAGCCATGCACGACACCATGCCTAATCCACTAGCAGCCATAAGCTAGACCAGCCCAACCGTGGGCCATGATTCACACTAGGCCATCTATAGGCCATTGCATGTCAAAGGTCACCATGGCCCGTGCAAGTCTATTTTATTGCTGTCGTTTATTTTTAATTATTTTTACTTAATTATTTTCCAATGGACCTTTTGGAAGTTTCCACTTTGTAATCTTTATAAATAGGACTCTTAGTCATTTCATTTTCATCTTTTAACATTTTTTTTCCTTTGTGGTACAGTTTGGTTTGTTCTTGTGAACACTTTCGGTACTTGTACACTTAGGCTCTTTTGAATGCAATTCGTGAATCCCAATGAGAGGATTAGCACATTGCAATTCGTTAATAGGTGTTGTCCATTTATCTATCTTTGTTTCATCATCTTGTAATTCGTGAATAAGTGGTGATTCATTTTATTAATCTCTTGTTTATTTTCCATTCAATCTTTATATGATCTATTTATCAATCTTTTGCATATTTTCATTCTCTATTCAAAAATCCGAAAATACTTTTATGTTCTTATATTTTTCTAATTTGTTCATATTCTTTCTTGCATTTTCTCACATATCAAACATATCCTAAGCCTCCATATTTTCAAGGCCAAATTCTCATCTCCCAATCATAAATCACGCCTAACACATTTCTACATTCATAGATCTATAATTCTCATGTGTCATAGTCTAGAGCTATAATTTCATATTCATTCCATACACATTCCATACATTTTCTCACTTACCAAACACATATTTAGTCTCCATAAGATCCAAGTCCATATCACATCACTTCCATAAAGCCATAGAACCCTAGATCTAGTTTTCCAACAAGCCTTCCACCATCCAACTAAACCTAGTTTCCTCTTAAGAGTCCCACTCGGCAACTTCCTTAATTTTAGGAAAGTTAACTCATCCCAATCACATCCCTTGATCCTAGGAATCCCCATCTCATATTCTAAATCCAATACCTAAAATCACTCCCTCTTTCAAATCATTCAATTCCTCAAATCACTCAATCTCTCAAACCACCTGATTCATAAAATCACTCATTCCCTAAGATTACTCAAGTTAACCAAAGATCTTCATCCTCTTTTCATATCCAAATCCTACTTCATCATCTTACTTTAGCCAATCCCTAAACTCTAGAAA
The DNA here is from genome assembly GCF_018687715.1 of Carya illinoinensis. Taxonomy (NCBI): domain Eukaryota; kingdom Viridiplantae; phylum Streptophyta; class Magnoliopsida; order Fagales; family Juglandaceae; genus Carya; species Carya illinoinensis. Next base: position 7,406,034 of record NC_056752.1, read on the forward strand.
CAATCATAGACTATTTCAAATACCATCCAAATCCTAGCAACCCATCCTAGACTCCAACCATAGTCTATCACTTCCCAATTTCGTAATCCCCCTTAGCCACCATCCAAAACCCTAGCTACACTTCACCATACCAACCCTAAGTATCATTCAAGTGGTGCCAACATCAAGGGCAACCATCAAGACATTTCACATTGTATCAAACACACCAAATCATCACTTAGATGACCCTATTATATCATCGTCGTCGTCGTCGTCATTACTTCCATCACTCAAACACTAAACCTTCATCAACCTAAGAACCCTCCATTGCCACACAAGTTCAAAGCCAAGCAAGTTGACTAGGTACAATCAGTCATCATCACAACAAGGTGAGCTCGTGGACCTTAATGTTTAGGGACTAGATCGAGGTCCCTAACACCATTATATTGAGTGATATGTGAGGCCATGAGATATTGTAAAATCACCAATCATAATGGATTTCACCCCAAAACAACCTGTAGATGTAGTCTTTTATGCCAAACCACATAAATTTCTGTGTCTCTTTTTATTTATTTTTATTTGCTTATTTATTATTTATTTTATAGATGAATGCGAAGAACACCATATCGACATCCGAATCAACATCATAGGTCGGAGATAATTTTTTCCTCCATTCCAGCTTGTTGTGCAAATTAAGACATTAAAAAGAGTCATGCCACATTGTCATAGTTCTCTCAACAAGAAGGAACTACATGAGTAGTACTGCTAACTCCTTACTCAATTTCATCTTTACATGTGAAGAAGTGTGCATTCAACTCATCCGCTTTATTCCTTTTATTTAGCTAAAAAAAGGTTCTCGGGAAAAAAAAAAACTTGTAATTTTAGCTACGCCAATGAGAATAAAAATTCTCTTGCAATATTATCATTGACATCGTCAAAGTGAACCAGCTATATATATATATATATATATATATAAATATATATATATATATCACTTTTTTGAAAGAGATTAATAAATAATGTCTGTTTTTAAGTTCATTATGTTATCAACATTAATTTATTATTGTGAGTATATATAGTGTGGTTGAACTTTTGAACTGCTCACTATCTCTAACTTAAAAAACTAGTTGACTTTAATAACTCAACTTTAAACAATTGGGAATAATAAGTTTATATATATATATATATATATATATATATATATATATATATATATATTAAATTTTCGGACTAGCTAGGAAATCATATTTTTTATTATGGATTTGTCAATATTCTCTAGCATATTTTAAATTATTTTCCCATTTAAATCTATGATAGAAGAAATTATTTAAAACATGTCATATTAATTGATGTGGTCAAAGATTTAAAAAAAAAAAAAATCATGATGAAGAATAATAAATATTGTAAGAGTTATTTGATATATTTATCTCTCTTCTACTCTAAACCTTAAAGTGCAAACAAAGATATTAATGGATTTTGATCCGCCTTAAAGTTTAAACCATTTTGTTACGTAAATCATATGAAAGTGAATGTTCATTAGTTGAACCAATTGCTACGTAATCGTTTTGAAAAAAGTGAATAAAACATGAGATTTATATGAAAAAAAAAATTAATAGTAAATTCTACTATTTTTTAAAACGATTACGCGATATTTATGCATCTCATGGTTATACATAAAATTACTCATTAAAATATGACATTCTCAAAAAAAAAAAAAAAAAATTGATGTTCTAAGCATTAGCTGAGCATGGGCCAAGAAAAGCCCAAAATAATCGAAACATGTAGTGGTCTTCAACAAACCTCGTTAGCCCATTAATGGAAGTGTAACTATCCATACGCACATCAAACATGTGGGTATGGTACCCTATTTTGATTGTGCTTTAAGGGCAACCCAAACCCTTCTTCCTTCCACGTAAAGCACTATTTACTTTTTTGAAAATAATACACACCCGAATTAATTAACTCCCATGCCGGGCAGAGACATTAAGCGCCTGAATTTGAATAAGCCAACTGAAAAAACGTCTCTAATAACGGTCATTGTTTCCCTAAAACATCCTCTATTGTCTACTTCGTTCCAACCCTGCCACAGGTCCCATTCCCAGCAGTCCAAATCATTCTACTAGGATTTAAGGGGGTTGAATTTCCTTCACAGCTGAAAGCATATGCTAGAACATGGCCGATAACAAAGCAGATATACTTGGTTTTATAAGTTTATTTTCATGGCTATTATATATCAGTTTATTTTCCTTTTCTTCAAGATCATTTACTGGCAACAATAATATCCTTCATGGGTTTTGCAGATTTGTCTGTTCTGCCATTCGGGGAGGAGTCAGATTTGAATTCTCATAGCAATGCATGGCATGGACCATTGGTAAATTAAAGATTAGTTTTTATTTTTTTGTCTTAAATTACTGATTGATATATGATAACTTTAACATTCCTAGTGTTGACTGAGGTATATATACAGATTGATTTTAAAGAAACTAGCCATTCAAGGACGACTAATGTCCTGGAAATGAAAGGCCTGAGGACTGCCATGTCAGAAGAGGAGCTAAAGATTCGCAGTGAGCTAGAGATGGAGATAGAAAGAGATTTGGAAGAAGAAATCAAAGATGGAATATACCATCATGCTCTCAGATTGCACCGACTGTATCAGCAGCAAAAGGAAAGGATTGCAAAAGAAGGACCTGGGTTTGAAACCTTTCAAGCTCAACAAAGAAAGAATAGCCAAACACTTCTTGAAGTGAACATAAGCATAAGAATGGAAGGAGGGACCAAAATTGAAATAAAAGAGACCAAGAAAGAAGCTCATGATCATCATCAGGAGAAGGGTCGGCCTCGTACTTCTAGATCAGAAAACATGCAACCATTTCAGCCTGTTTCCAATGGGAAGAAACTCGATTGGGTGAGGAGTCTCCGATTCAATGCCGGTCCGGTTGCCATTGATAGATCATCAAAACATGGCAGCTTACATCAGCCTAAAACACCAAGCAACAACCGTTGCTGCTATGATCTGAATCTTGACCTTAAAAATGCCAGGAGAATTTGCACTGCTTCTGTCTTGGGGCAGCCCAAGGTCCGTGCGAGTGTCGATAACAAAGTACTTGAATTGGGATGGAAAAATTGATATATTTTTTGCTTTTATGATATGAAAATAATAGCAGAATACAAATAATATTGTTACGTGTGATTAATTTTAAGGCACGATGTTGTTATTCTGGTATTAATTGTAATAATCATATTGATGATTATGAAAAAGAATGTTCTTTATGAAAAGAATGTTATTAATTTGGGTGTTCCAGTTGAGTAGTTTTATCTATGATATATACATTGTTGAAAAGTGGGGCCACATATATATATATATATATATATGTATATATATAAAATCTGTGATCTTAGCACATTAGGCAGAAGTGCTCTATCTCCTTGAGATTTAAAAGTAATGGCTGCCTTGAAGATGGGAGAAAATATTAAGAGAACATTGAGAATTCATGGGGGACAATCATGAAGCATAGCAATCCCCATGGAATTTATAATTAACCCAACTTTGTATTGTTTTCCCAACACTTATTGATAACCTGCAAGTTGGCGTGAAGGAATTTCTAGAAGTTTGATGAAAACAAAAGGCTGCATGAAGGGAAACCAAAAGGGAGACAAGAGTGAGAGATTGCAGTTGTTGGAGTCTGACCAACATCTAATAATATGAGGGGTGAATACAAAGTTTGGGAGACAAAAAGATGAGCTGGAGAAGCTATTATTGGCTGGCCATTGCTGGCTCACCAAGGCCTGGCTCGATCCATGAAACATTTGAAACTAGTGGACCTACGCCTGAGTAGTGTTGCTTTGGATCTAACCTTGTCTGCCAAAGAGCTTGAGGATCTCGTGCCTTATGTATATGGGGTCTTGGTCCATTCTTATGATGGTGGGAAATTAAACGTCCCGGCTTCGACCACTTGCAAATTCATATGGGAAAATGGAGGTTTTCTGATTAGGGCTCTTTGTTCAATGTATTATACAACTGATCATATGAAGAGAATTGTTGGGTTTTGTTAACGAGTGATATGTTACATACAGTCACTTTTAAGTATTCTTTATACAGTACTCTACTAATATGATAGCCAAAACAATTATTTCATATTAAAAAAAAGTGACGAAACCAATCATATTAGTAGAATGTATAAAGTAATATGTAAAAGTGATCACAAATAGAGTTTTTGTTAACTTTAACATGCAAAATATTTATGTAAAATAGAGACAGGGAAGTAGATCAGTTCAAACACAAGCTGACGAGTAACAATTCTGATAAAGAGAACTTGCCCTAAAAATTGTACCGAGACAAAATTGCTATTTAATTAGTCATTAATTTAATGATTAATCTTAAGAGGATTAATCATGTCCATTAATGCAAAAAACTGAACGTGGCAGAAGCACGTGGTCTATAAATGTTTTATAGATATCCACCAACTCTTGCCACCTTAGGCCACAAAACACACAGCAGGCAGTACTTTCCGATATCTACGTTTAGGGTATGCTGGAATTTAGAACGACCAAGGGAGGATTCAATTAAAACATATGGGGTTGCTTTTAAAGTTGGGTCGACACCAAACAAATTAAAACATGTCGAATTGTTAGACAAGAATTGATGTTGATGAGGAGAGGCAGCATGAAGGCGCCATGTGTACGTGGGCCTGCAGCATCATCCACACAGCCATGCATTGCAAATATTGGAATCATACAAAAAGCTCACTAATTGCATCGCTCCCCCTCCCCTTTAGACCTTAAATCGAGTAGGGACGACAACGATGTATGTTATAGTCAGCTCCGGCCGGATTCACAAATATTGGCGTGCCATTGAAGAGTCATAGTCTTTCAACTGTCAAAAAGCCATCTCCTTTTCCAACTTTTTCCTTCCAATCCTCAAGTTTTTGCTTTCAAAAAAGCGGATAATCCAAACGAATCTCATCATCTGGCCCCCCACCCCACCCTTCCTCTTTCGGCTTCTCCCGCATACTGTCATATATATATGTGTGCTCCCTGACTCATCTAGGAATATTGCCAGTTTATGAGACTTTTGGGTATATGAGACAATTACACATCAAGATATTAATCAAGAAATTAAGAATATATTAACCTTCTGATCTTGTGGTTTCAAATTATTAGCTCCCATCATCATTCATAATTTGAAGAAGGATACCAGCTTGGAGAGATTGATCAGCAGTAAAAAAGCAAAGCTAGCTCATTTTCATGTCCGAAATAAGCATTTGCTGTTTTGCGGAAAATGATTGCAGGCCAGCAGGATTAATTGAAATTCAGTGGACTAAAATCTAGCCATGGTTTGTGAGCCGCTGGTGACTGGTCGTACAAGCATGTCGTTTTTCTTGTCTATCATGTAGCTAGAAACATCATGACCAGCTAAGTTTTCATTTTAGGTTCAGCGTATTATAATATATATATATATATTAATAGTAATAAACAGTGCTAGCTCCAAGTGTTTGGGATTTGGTGTACAGCCCGCATTCAGTGTCCAAATCAGGAATCCATGCATACATGATGACGATGCGAAAGTGAGACACTCAAATATCACTCATGCTCAACAATGGAAAATGCGTCCAGTCACTGAAATGACGCATTTCATAAAACATGATGATCTGTTTTTGTTTTTGTTATGATGAGGGGCTATCAGAGACGCATTGATTCAAGTTGATTAATGTTAATCAAATGTCCCTGGACATACATGCAGTGGTTTCTCAGAAACCAAACGAATTTTTACAGAGCTTTTCACAGAGAAGAATGGAAGTTATTAAGATCGATAAATAGAGATCGGAAATTAAGAAGAAAATATCTATCCCATATATACATAGATCGATCTGCCGCGTATCGCCATGGGATCATGATGGAGGTTTTAGAGGATTATGCATCGAATATTAAACCCTAGAATTATTCTAACTGTCAGCAAATTACCCGATCAACTCTTTATACTCTCTCTCTCTCTCTCTGGTATTTGATCCTCCTTTCACTGATCATTGATCATTTTGGCTTACTTTTGAACTTCAAACCTTACTCTGAACTCTTTTCAAATGGCCAAATTAAGTATGGAAGTCAGTCTATCAGATTAAGCATATAGATGCTAGAAACAGGATGGGTTTATACAAATTGACTGTCTGATGCAGGAAGCCTTTGACCAAGATTTAAAAATCTGGAGTACCCCATCTCTTATTGGCAGCTTTAACTCACGATACTGCATGGGATTCCTGGCCCCCAAAGAAGCAAAGCATCTTCTGAAGAGCTTTCCTTGCAGATGAGCTTGGACTCCGGAAGCAAACAATTAATAAAAAAAGTACATCTTACTATGAAAATGAAATATCAGAATGCATATAGAACTGGCTAGTGAAAGAACCCAAGCCAGGCACATCTCTCTCTATGGTACCCCAAATAAGCAGCTGCAGGTCCCCCCCCCCTCAATATCAAGGATTCAAGCTGAACCGTGCATGACTCGAGGAGAGTGACCTTAGCTACCCCCTTGATCAGTACCATTGTTGAATAAATAACTTAATTAGAAAATTTTCGTTATGAGTAAGAGAAAAAGTTGGGGAAACCGAACCAAAATCAAATTAATTAAATGGGTGCTGATGAGCATGAAATAAACCCATGCCTTATGGAAGAAGATAAACTAGATTAGTAAGAGAATCTTGGGATCTTGGCGGATCCTACACCAAACGTACGCTGAACCTTTGAGTATGGTATAGTGTTTGAAGAGTCACAGATCATAAAAGCATTGTCTGCATGTGTGCCCCTCTGGTATATTTTATAAGAAACTTTCCTGCTGCTGAAGTGCCCACATGTTCCCTTTGAAACATACTATATTGAAAAAGAAAAGGAAGAGTAAATTTGAGAAGCTTTGGATGATTGGATCTATCGAAGAAGGGGACGTTTGGGGCTAATACAGATTTTGTCGGGTTGGATTTTGAGTTTGTAAGACTTAGAGGTTTGATTCGTATGGATAGGTTGGGAATGGTTGTTATTAGAGAGAAGTGATTTTTTCTCAGAGGTTTTGTATCTAAGGTATTCCTCCGCCAAAAGTGAGGGTTTCTTAATAAAATTTGGGGTAGGGATCCCTCTTGTACATGGGATCCTGACTTTTCTATAAAAAAAAAAAAAAAAAAAAAGGATCTATCGAATTTCTCGATCACGAACTTGGAGTTGAATCTCCTTGAGAGAGATGATAGAATATTGCTTATAACATTTTCTTTGCCAAGATGAAAAACGAAGAACAAGTAATATTAGCAATTAAAAAATAAATAAAATAATATGAAATAAAACAAACCTATCAGCTCTTCCTTCCCAAGGTGACCCCATCAATGATCAAACATCTGGGTTCGACCATCACCACATGCAGGAGGGGCAGATCATATGATGAAGCAGATGAAAAATATTAAAAATTTATAAAAACTACACGATTCCATGTAATATGTTTAAAGACTTAAATGGAAAACAGGAAAATGAAAGATCAGTGTGTGCAGTGACGACTGCAAAAGTTAATGCATTATTTGCAAGAAAGAGTGGAGACTTGGGCAACAGGGACAGACCAGGTAGGGAGGTCTCTGATGAGAGACAGTGATCAACCTTTGCTTCTTCCATGATCATTTAAAGTTGGCCAAAGTACCTTCAGAAGAAAAGATGCATAAAAGGAGAAGAAAGAGAAGAAGAAATGAAAGGAAGCAAAGGTTCTGGAAACGCATCGATGTAAAAGCCCAAAGCATATGCATCCACATTGAATGGAAGTTGAAGCATCTATGTTGTAAAGCATAAGAAAAAGGAAAAGGCCAGACACTCATTCAATACCATCAATAATGCTTCTAACGAACATCCCCATATCCTTTATTTCTCTCTTTCCCTCTCTCCCTCCCTCTCTCAGAACTGAAACGAAAAGCTGGGTTATTTAATGACATGTTAGTAAATGCTACGCACATACTCGAGTACACGTAGAACGGAATGTGTAACGGAAAATGCAGGTTGGCACACGTTTGTGGCAGAGAGAGAGCTGGCTTCCAACTGTCTGAGATCACACAAACTTACAAATGAAAGCTCTATTTCAAAGATAAACGAAACAGACATTAACTCCAATGCAAGTCCTCATTCCTCAAGATGAACAAAACCTTACAGTCTCATGTACAGATGCATGGAAATAAAAGAAACTTGAATTGAAACCACATGTATCTTACTATAGCATCCGTAGCTCATACCACTAGCGCCATTACAGCATGTAGCAGATGTAGATAAACCAAAGATTTTTCATGCACTCATGAAATGAAAAAGAAATTAGCTAGCCATCAATAATAGTCTACTCTAATCGAAGTTGAAACTTGACAACATCCATTCAAACACCAGCACAACCTTAATCGATAACAAATCCACACTCCCTCCCCCGCCCCCCAAAGTAACCACGAAAAGAGAGGAAACAAGACAAGGAGAATCGAAACCCTAAGAACCAACTAAAATCCCGAGAAAGTAGCCGAATTTCTCAGCAAAGTCAGCAACACAATTTCCCACTTCCGTTTCCTTCCAATCATCCCGTACCACCATTCTTTCTTTCAGTGCACAGCTAGAGAGATAAAGAGAGAGGGATTAATAATAGACAGGAGCAAAACGAGGCCCTTCTTTGTAAAAATCCTTCAATGCTAGGCTTAGCTACAAAAGAGATTTTTTTTTCCTTTGGGTTTTTTTTTTCCGGTTGTTGCTAGGGCTTCTTACCAAGTGTGTGCTTGTTATTGTGCATCCACACCTTGAGAACGTGGCGCTTGACCCCGGTCTCGTTACAGAACTCCTGCACCACGGCCTCGTCGTGCTTCTGAATCCTCCACCCCAGACTCTCCGCCAGCCCCAGCATCTTGTCCTTTTGCTCCTGTGTGAACTTGGTCCTAAACCTCTTCTTCGACAACGACCCACCTAATCCCCCACTTGGATTTGACACGTCCTCCTCCTGGTCTTCCCTGCTATGACCTCCTGAAATCGACGGCAGCGCCAGCGGCCTGTGCTGCTGCGGAGCTAAGTGGAGGTACCCCGACGGGGTCCGATAGTATGGAGAGAATTGAGGGTGGTGTGGGACCTGCAGGTACGGGTCAGCAACACCGACAGAGGCACTGGGGTGTCCATCGGTCTCCTTGCGGTGGAAGTTGCGGTGGCAGTTGCAGGCGGCGCATTTGAGGGCATCAAGCGTTCCTTCCACTCCGGCAGGCATAAATTCGCAGCAGCCGTCGACCGCGTGCCCTCCGATGCCGACGGCATGATTCTTCAGGCACTCCCGGTACCTCGGTCTCCCCTTCTGCTGCTGTGCAACGGCTAATTCGGGCCCGCCTACTCCTCCACCGCCCGAACTCTGCATTTTTATGCGACCCGAGTTTCCCAGCGAGTCGTAGCTCGCGCCAGCCAGCTCCATCTCTTCCTCGTGCTCCTCTTGATCCTCGAACTCCATTCCACTAAAATTTTCTCCAAAATAATATGTGTTATTTATATAACAGGAAAAAACAAGAAGAAAGCAGAATCACCACCACCGCCACCAAAGACGATAACTCTTTTTTGTTTCCGGGTTTTGACTATATTCTTAAACCCCCAAAAGAAAGACGAAGCCGAAGAGAGAAAGATAAGAGGAGGCAAGAGAATGTGGCCATGAATTTCCCACTCTGCAAAAAGAGCTGTCTCCCTTCAAAGTCGCTCATATACTTTTCCGGTTTCTGAAACCCAGCTAATTGGGGTCTCTTTCCCACCCCACCTCCCTTTTCCACCCGCTATTCCCGGTAAACCGGTGAATTTCACCTTCTTGGTGATGGAAGTAAATTTGTCATTCTCCCTTTTAATTTTCAACCAAGGTAAAAAAGTGAAGAATCAGATGATTGGGTGTGGAGGGAGGTGGCTGGGACTGTGAAATTCAGAAGAGGGAGTGGTTTGTGGTACAGTCTGCAGCATAAGGGACTTGACTCGACTGGAGGGCAAGAGAATCCGAAATATATATATCGTCTCTTCTTTCTTTTTCTTTCTGTAACCCCACGCGCTGCTCACCGCCCATGCATGGACCAGGAACAGGAACAGGACCAGGACCAGACAGTAAAACTTAAAAAAAAAACCCACACCTCTCTGCTTTCTTGCTGGATCGTTTTTATGTTCATGGTAGTTGAAACCAGCTCTGGGTCATACGTATGTATGTATGCTCCCACGCATTTCTATACCGGACGGAACGAACTGATCGAGGTGGGACCGGCCCGAGAGGGTGGGAAAGAGGTGGCGCGTGAGGTTGCGCGTGAATATTTTTATTATTTTTTTGAGAATGGTGGGGGTCAGGGTACGGTAAGAGGACATAGACATGGAGGTGGACAATGGGACACGGACACGGAATTACTTAGGAAAAAATAAATTGTCGGCATTTAAGGCTGCGACTGCATACGTGCGCTCGTCTCAGACATGGCTGACGCGCTCTTGGCGTCAACATGCATTTAATATTGCTCTGTCTTTTAATACTTTATAAAGAGCGCAAGTAACGCGCTTGGAAAACATCGTCGTACTTGGGCTTCCTTTCCTCCCCCCCCCCTCCTCCTTCTGTCCTGCTTGCCGGAGGATCGAAATTAATGTATTCAACATTATAATTCTATAGTTTTTAATTTACACGTTACATTTTTATTATGTATTTTTTTAAATAATTAGAATATGCAATGCTTTAATTTCCATAGACTTTATACAAATCCTTCCAAGTACTCGAAAACTTTTTAATACATCTTTACAAGACGACCAACTTCTAAGATTAGTCCAAGTGACAAAGGATCTAATCTTGGAGGAATACTTTATTTCAATGTCACATTTGTTTTCACATATAAAATGAGTCGAAATGAAAATTAAAAGTTGAATAAAATATTATTAAAATATATTTTTTAATATTATTTTTATTTTAAGATTTAAAAAAATTAAATTATTCTATTTTTTGGCATACTGCAATTATATAATTCCCTAAGTTAAATATATGCCAAAGTTTATTTTTTATAGAGGGGTGGGGTTTTGAACCTATTTTTCCCATTTAGAGGTCAGACTTCATGTAATAAGAATCTTGGCAAATATACGTCAAGACTGATCATAACTCAACAGGTGCTTGTTTAGGTTAATATGCACATTAGACAATAAACAATTTTATGAGCAGTGATAAAATTATATTTTAATCCACATAGATTGCCAAGAGGAAGAATATAATACAAAAGTGAATGATTAGGATTCAATCTTTTCCATAGAAAATGAGAAAGGAAACAGAACTTTCCGTCTGAGTGGGTTTAGAGTTGGGTTTACAAGACTTATAAATATCTCTTTCAGCAATTAACTAGAAGTTAGCTATTGGGTTAATTATGAGTAGATCATTCCCTAATCGTTAATCACGACATGATCTTCTCTTTTCTTTTCTTTTCAATTCAACTCTGCTCGATTGGATATTTGTTAATTAGATTCAACTAATCTTTAATACTTTCAAGAAAAAATAAAATAAAAGGGGGTAGTCATATATATAATTAATTAAAGTAAGACCCACAAGCCTTAATTAAGTACTTGATGGACCTACCTAGCTAGGCATCCATCCATTAATTGATAGTCACGATTCATGAATTAATTGAACAAATCAACTTAAAATCAGGCTTTTTCGTTTGTGCATGTTTGAAAAACACGATGATGTTCAAATTAATAGGCTGATCAGCTTCGAGAAGTTGCTGTTGTTTGAACAAGCCTTATCATTAAGTCTTCTATAATGACCTTTGACCATTCCAACGTCTTTAATACGAATAAGGATGTAAACATTTTGTGCATTTTCTTATGGTTTAAACAATTTACAGTTGTATAAGTCTCACACATTCTTTAAAAAAAATAAAATATATTATTAAAATTTAAAAATAATTTTTTTTACTTGATTTTTAAATTTTTCTATTTTTTTAAAATAAATATACGAGACTTATAGAATGTATGACTGTATAAATTATTTCCCTCCTAATTAAAAAATTCTATTTTATAAGAGTGATATGAAAATATCATTGGAAATTTGGAAATGTGTTTTTATTTTCTGATAGGATGATCATCATCATTAATTAGTACTAAACTTAAAAAATGTGGTGTGGTATTTAATGATTGAAGATTATTTATACTTTATGTCTCGATCTTGTGTCTTGATAAAAAATTTTAATTTCTTAATTGTTTTTTACATAGTGATTAAGAAAAATTTTTTTTAGTGATATTGTGAATTTAAAAAAAATATATTTAAGAATATAAAAAAATGAATGAAAAAATCACAAAAAAAGAAAAAGAAAAAAAAAGAAATTTCTCTTCTCGAGACCGAGCTTGTGCTACAAAAATGATGATAAAATTTATATTTATGAGCAGTACTAGGGAGCTGGATTTTTTCGTTTAGATAATCTTTTCTAATAGCTTTCTTAATTGGAATCATTATGAATTATAATATCTTCTCCCCTAATAACCACCATTTAATAGATGCATGCATGCATGTGAAGTGTCACAAGAATTACACATTTAACAATTTGAATATTGATTTAAATATATGCAAAGAACAAACGTTGTCGCTAAATATATGTTTTTTTTTTCTAAATATATGTTTTTTTTAAAGGACGATATTTTCATTGTAAGTCATTTTCGAGATTAGTAATGTAGTTCAAACTAATGATGTATTACTTGGTTCGAACAATTACTAACAACAAATTCTATCTTTATATTCAAGAAAGAATGTTTCATCGTCATGAAAATCTAATACTGTTCAAACTTTTATAAATTACAAATTCACGTCGTCACAATCTTAATTAATTTTATATAGAAAATAATAGTATGACTACTAAATATGTCCATTAAATCATGTGCCCGCTCATTTATTTTTATTTATTTTTTCTTTATAGCTTATAAGGAAGTGATTATTTGTGAATTTATATAATTTTTTATTTTTTCTTAATGGTTAAAGATGTTTCAAAACATGCTTAAAGAATAAATAAATAAAAAAACTCATTTATACTATTGTGCATATCTGATGGGCACATTTGATAGGCACCCTAGCATTATCCTTTTATATTTGTGATGAACCATTTCGTCATGATCAGTTAATTTTACTTTGAAGTACGTACTTTGAACTCATAAGAGCATTAATAGTGGACTCAATAAAGTTTGGCTAAAATTTGATTAGGAAATTCACTTTTACAAATTTAGCTAGCCAATTTGCAACAACATCAAATAACAGACTCAACAAATCTATCACTATTCTATTAAAAAATTGATTTTAACATTTTCAATTATTTTAATTATAATTGTAATTTGAATATTCTAATTTTGATAAATATACAAAATTGTCTATAAAACTCTTTCCTCTCGCTAGAAATTTTCGACTTTGCTTTTGAAAATTTTGGAAGCATCTGGGAGTGGAATTTCAAAGAGCTCTATGCAGAGATGATAAGGGATTACATACTATTGCCTGTGAGTTGAATATTACTATGATGTCTTCAGTTGTACTAAATGACATTTAAGTTTTCAGATCAAGAACTTGCAACTAAAGAGAAAAAAAGACCTTCAGTTTACACGTGCGCGAGAAAGACGAATTTTTTATGACAAAATAATATTTGGCTAGCAAGAGGGGTTGGTCATATTTGGCCAGTGAAAGTGATGAAAGTTAAAATCATTGTAGTTTTGTCGAGTCCACTACAACGAATTTTTATGCAACCTAATTAAACTTTAGTCAAAATGTAATTTTGTTGAGTCCACCATTAATGCTCAAGCATGCATAATTATCAACTATTTTGAAACATAAAGGACAGCATAAGGGCTAGTACAAGTTGCATGCTCTATCATATATATGACTTTTGTCTTTTGGTACCTTAATTCATCTCACAATTACATCTCTTGCTGCCTCTCGTTCTATCTCATGGGTTGTTCTTACAAGTAGTACTAGTCTTAAGGCCTCATCTCTAAACAACCATCCTCTCCATCTATTCAAGTATTAGTTTTTGGACACTTACACTGGAATCGAAAGTTTCAACTAATGCTTCCTCCTGATCACTACAATTGTAGTTTTTTTTTTCTTAAAATTTTAAGATTTTTTTATTTAAAAAAATACATAAATTCAATAGAGTTAATCTTATAATTGGTCAATCTGTTTTTATCTAAACAATAGTCTTTCAATGAGTGAGCTCCACGTAGCCTCCTCACTTTAGCTTTCATGTGCCCTCACTGCATGAGATCATGTGCACTGCCTAAACTATTACTCACATTCTCTTAAAAACCTTCCAATTTCTCAGAACCCTCTCTACCCAACATATTATTAGATATCTCTAAAAACCCATCACTACGCTTTTTTCTTCGCTGTATAACCAAAATAAAATTTCAACCTCCAAAACCTTTAAAATAGTATCATAAGTTTTTGTTCGAAATCTAAAAAAATAAAAGTGAGTGCCATAAAGAAGGAACCTTTAGTGCTAGATGGTCTAGTAATTAAACGATACTCCAATAGAAAATGAAGAATGAACAAGTCCAAAAGTTACTATTCTAAAAAGGAAAGAAGAAGAAGCAGTCGTTGTCTTTGTTCAGGACTCGACTTGCCTCCGAACAAAGCCCCCTCAACTTGGGTCCGAGTAAATCAGTTAACATCGACGAACAAACGTTGAGACTATGTTTGTTGGCCGCCGCCAAATATGGCATCAAATCGATCATTGGGAGGTCAATTAGGTTCATAGACAAGTTAACAAACTGTGACCCCCCAGAAAAAAAAGCCTTTGATATTTGTTTTTTAGGGAAATCTAAGCATTGGAGAGAGAGAGAGAGAGAGAGAGAGAGAGAGAGAGAGTGGCTTTTCAACATTGGAATTGTTTTAAGGGAGGGAAGTGTTTTAATTTTGGAAAGATTGAGAGTTGAGAGTGGAAGAGGGGTGGTGTCGATGGGCGAAGATGTTCACGTCATCATTGGAATCTCTCTCTCTCTCTCTCTCCAAGAAACATTGGTCTTGATTTTGGTTTAGTGGGCGATGAAGATAGTGGGTCCGACAGAGATGGTGGTGCCGAAACTTGTGGCTGATGAAACTGGGCGATGGATCTAAAATTTGTGAGGGGGGTTCGACTGGGTTAAGGCATCTGAAAAAACAATCTACATCGTAGGGGGCGTTCGACTATGATGACCCTTATCTAAATTGTGTGGAATTGTCGGCGTGACAGATTATTATTGGAAGCTAATAATTTCTTTAGAACAGATGGATCGATGGCAATTTTGAATTCAATAATATTCACTTGATCCTTAACCATTAAGAAAGAATGAAAAAAAATGATACAAACTATCATCAGTCCAATTCATTGATTTAAAAAACATTCCCCTTAATTTTTAAGTGAAATAAAAATTAAGGATTATATTCTCTTCTATGAGACACCCCTTCTATCTCCTTTCCTCCCTTCTATCTCCTTTCCTGAATACTGTAACTTGCGTACAATATTATTCTCCTTATTGGATGCCAAAACAGACAAGGAATCAGCATGTCTATGCCCTTGACACAAGACATACCCCCGATAATTGGTTCCCATGCAAAACCACAAAGATTATAGAAATCCATCAAATGCGCACTAGGACTAGTCCTGTAATGTCTTCATCATCTTGTCCTCCAACAAGTACCATAAATGAAAAAAATAACGAATTATTTTCTTATAAAAATCAATACAAACTTTATAAAAGTTCACGAATTTAAAGTCCTCCTCGTAAACAAAGGTAGTACTAGACAAAACTCAACTAGACTCATTCCCCTATGTACACAGCTAGGTTTGTTTGTGGCAATCTAATCAAAATCAGAAGTGCCCTAATAATTGCAGGAGACTTTAAACCCATCCTCTCACTCCTGACAACCTCTGGGGTTCTCTCACGTGTTAATTTCCCACAATTTTAAATTCGACACTTATGGATTGAGCTTTTTCTTTCCTTTTAGTTATGAATTGATCAATTGAAATCAGTTGCAAACTCATAAAATAATAAGATATTTTAATTGGATTAATGATCTTGGGGAATAGGCCAACAAGTTTACAGCCTTGTCAGGATCATCATCGTCATTTCAATAAAGTGTCAATTTTCTTTCATATAGTTCCAAAAAAATGCAGGTGTTCTAATGGCAAACGGTACTACTAAAAACTCAAGACATGCATTATATCTTAATCTTAGTATTTTTATTACTAATTAACATATATATATATACACACACTTACGTCTTGTCATAAATAGATCAAGACACTGATCACTTGTGTTGCTTTGTGCTTATCCATTTAAAAATGTTGTTAATTTAGTTTAAGTGCCGAGAATATCGATAATTTATTATTATTTATTATTTTATTATTATTATTTATATATATATTTTATTATTATTTAATATTTTATTATTAATTTTTCATTACTTTTTTATTATTATTCACACATCTTCTTAATATTTCTCCTTACCCAAATGTTAAATATATTTCATTACTTTTTATCATTATTCAATATTTTATTATTAATTTTTTGTTACTTTTTTACTATTATTCATAACTCTTCTTAAAATTTCTCTCCGCATTGCTTTGGAATTTTCCGCTTTCACCTTGTCAATATTTTGTTTGGAAAATGTTAAATATATTTCTTCAAATGTCAGTAATTGATACGTTAAAAATATTAAATTTAAAAGAAAACTAACAAAATAAATCTTGTAAATAAAATAATAAATAAAACTGTAAATATATGTAATACTATTCATTTTGTTATGTTTATATGAGTAGTGCTATATATATTTTAAAAATCCAATTTATTAGAAGCTAGACTCGTAGACAACTCAAATAAAATTTACAAATTGATATAATTATATATAGTATAATAAATTTATTTTATATTAAAAAATAATTTGTAATATGATGCATATAACGTAATAAATGACTTTATTTTGGTAAACCAAACTTATTTTTTTCATTTACAAATTCAAGTAAATGAAAAGAACATGAAATAATATTCTAAAAAGTTGTACGCAGAATAGTATAGACAGGAAAAGATTAGAAGGTTAGAACAGGAGTTATATATCGTGGTCAAGGTCTACAGTCTTTGACTGTTTGTTGCAAAATAAACTACAAGCTGCTAAAACCATTAAAAAAAAAGGCTGGAAGAAAAGTGGACGATAAAAATATGTAAGATTGTAATTATCCTTTCTATTGGCCCTTTTTCTGCAACAAATGACGAGTACTGCCTGTGTAGTTTGCACTTTGCATGAATATGGAGTGAAGTGTACAATTTATTTTGCTGGAATGGTTTAGATAATTGAAAAGAAAAGAAAGAGATTTTTAAACCCAAGTTCCGTGCATGATGAAGAGTTACATGTGATTGCAGAAGACAGCCATCGGGTTAGAGAGACGTCTGACGGGACATGCTGACATGCATTATTCAGAGAGAGACACAGAGAGATGCTGAATTTCTTGGCTGTCAGTTGGCGGGAAACCGCTGTTACAAGAAGACAGAACGAGAAACGACACTTCCATTGTGCATGTCATCCCCCTGCTATTTATAAAAATATGAAAAATTCTATAAATATATATATAATGTATATATCTTCCTCTTGTCTCACACGCTTCTCTTGACCACTACCTGAATGCCACTTTTGTTCAACAGTAAACTGTAAAAGTGCTTTCCATTAGCGGAACGGGGTCGATAAATCTCGTGCAAGAACGGAACGGCGACCTAAAGATGATCGGTACTAAAAGGTCTCCGTGCAGGCTGCACCGTTGCAGTATTACTAGCTAACATAGAGAGAGAATTGCGGAGAAAAGGGCAGTGGATGGTGACAGGACGAGAAAAAGAGTGGGACGACCGTGATTTCCATTTCGATATTCCTTGGCAGCCTTTCTTTGCTCTCTCTCTCTCTCTCTCTCTCTCTCTCTCTCTCTCTCTCTCTCATACATGCACAGGTAGTAGCTAGAACAGTACTGGCCCCCAGCATGCTGCTCGTAACACCATCATCTGCCTACAGATGAACAAAACCCATCTCCTTTGTTTTCTTTTGCTTGTTATATACCCCAGTATTTCATGTTCGTAATTCCTCTTCTTGTCATTCATTCATTCATGCTTCGGGTTTTACATAATGCAGCAAAATAAAAAAAGAAAAGCAGTACTGTTCTCGTTGTTTAAAGTGGTACTGATTAATTTATATCTCCATTCATGTTATAATTTTCTTCTCTCTGAAATGAGATTTCTTGTTCTTCTCTTCTTGGACTGAGTTAGGATTTCAAGTAGCCTTCCTAGAGTGAAAGAGCTAGATCAATGTAAAACTACTGTGCTAAACCCAGAATCATTATGGTTCTGAAGGAAAATATCCGGCAGTTATAATGAGGACCACTGGGATGGGATAATAAAAGATTACATGGGTGTTTTTCACACAGTTGTATGGTACATATCCACTGGCAGAGAGATAGTGTGTGTGCCTGACATTTCCATCCCCCACAACCACTGGTTTGGTTGACATTTGCTGTGTCGAGGATAAAGGTGACTCTCTTTTATCTCTCTCAGCCTTTTCTAATACTGATAATTGGTTTTTAACACTCATAATAATGCAACAACAATGACAGACAGTAACTTAAATCTCCATTAAAGACATTTTCAGAGGAGGATAGGGCAATTGATGTCAATACGCAATGTTTGCAGATGCATGTGACTTTGATGGAGGAACCAAAAATAAAAAAGATTGATGTCTTAGATGGAATGATTTGAAGCAAAGCATGGTCCTGTTTTTCGTTTGAGTGTGAAAGCCTAAAGAAATCAAAGAGCTACCATATTTGGCTGACAATGTCAACTGCATGCTTCCTCCACTAGCATCCCAGCTTGTATCTAAATGGGAAGTTTTTCTTTTTCAGTGACTATTCACTAATTCTTGCGTGCAATGAAAACCCTACCCATTCCTCACCGAATCATGATAATGAGAAAAAAAAAATTTTATGACATTTGCAGGAACGTGTCATTCAAGTCTCTGATATTTTGCTTTTGTGTTCATTGTCATGGCTTTCTACAACAAGTTATCATGAAATTATTTCTTTTATAAGGGCTTCTTGAAAAATATGAGCTATACCTCTTAACACATGGGATGGATTATAGAGTACCAAAGCCAATATGTGAGGAGATCTGGCATCATGAAAACAAGGAAGATCGTTTCGATAAAATAAAAGCGCAAAGCAAAAGCCAGTAGTACTGTGCAGAAACATGATAGTTCTGTGAGATAGATTAGATACAATTAATACCAACTGGAGTTGAGTTTAATGCAGGCAATTAACTAAAATTCAAGGTCACAAGGTTTGATGGATTTGGGGTTTTGAGTTCTGAGTCTAGTATATAACCTAAACACATGAGATTCTTGCCCATATCTCTATTATTATATACTTGAAAAGACTCGAGTTAAAAGTCTGATGACTCTTAATTAATAAAGAAGTACCATCAGATCCATATCTTGCCTAAGATTAGGATCAGTAACTTTCTCTATGAAACGGGAATGATCTATTCTTATTTTTCATTTTATTAAATGTAATTACAGATAATTATAAAAACTTAAAGAGGAAAGAGTGTTTTTGAAATTATAGCTAATTCCATGCATGTCTTAGACAATTGAGGGTTGATTTTCAAATTGGCAAAGAGTACTGCAAAAGTGGTGTGATTAGAAAATATGGGATGGGGCCAGATCAAATGAGTATGCTTTAGAACACAAAGGAAGACGTTAAAGCTAATATATATGAGAAGCATGATAGCCTAGCACCTACCCTCTATGTGTCTGTGTATTTTTATATATATATATATATATATAAGACTGTAGACCACCGACATATATGACTGACGGTGTGAGTTGTTAAGAGTCATGGAGAAGTAAACTAGATAGGTAGATACTAATTATGTCAGATTAGATTCTGAAGAAATGAGTACGACAAGAGTTTTGATCAAAGGCAATGATTTAATGGAACAGTAGAATTGCATACTTTGATCGATCAATGTTAATGGCTGTAAAAGCCTATGGCTTCGGCTTTAGATGTTGTTGCCTTTCATCAAAACTCTCTCGTTCGTTTCCCCATTATACGCACTTTCGAGATTTCTGGTTTTTTCTTCTATCTCTTTTTGTTGGATGGAGGCCAGGGAAGACTCATGTGAACGGCTAGCAGCTTCTACGAGCATTTGATCATTCATGATCAGGAAGACACATCCAAGTAAAAGATACTAAGTCTAATTATAATTTATATATTGATTATATATATAATTGATTTTTAAAGGAGGAGGAGTAGTAGTATTTTCGATGATAACTTGGACTTCTTCTTTTGACGCAAAGGACAAATATGTAGTTAGTGCTTCCTGACGGTAATAAAAGTGAACATTCCATACTAGAATTCCCCTTAACAATGATGGTAACTTTTACGGCCCAGCTAAAAGGGCTATTTTGAAATCATAGGAACCTAAGCTTAGCTACTACCTTGCTTGCTTGCCAGGATAGACCTGATTTTGCCTCAAAAATTATAATTTTCACAGGCAACACAACCATATATATATACCAGAAAATGACAAGACATACAATATTTTTTATAAGATTTTATACAACTATTTATAAAATAACATCATTTTATATAAATACTTTCATTTTAAAACATGGTTATATAAATTATGGTGAAAGAGATTATTTCATATCTCTAATGTAGCAAGACAACCTGGCCCCTTCTATAATTAATTTGTTGGTATGAGATTCCACCTCGTTTGCCTTGAACATTTGAGAGATTGATCGAGCGTAGAACGCGGGGTCGATCTCTGAATTGTAGTCATTTGAGAGAATAATTGAGATGCTTTAATTTCAATTCAATCTAATTAAGATGGGCGATTAGATACTAAAGTGTAATCTCAAAGACATGACATTTGCGCGTGCACATAGAACATGAAGAGGTGGGTCATTTAAGCATGCTTTAGCAACAGTTTAGTGATGATATCTTTGATTCTGACATTATAGGCAAATGACTAATACAATCTGACGAGGATAAATAATTATTATTGTAAATCTTAATCACATGCCGAAAGGAACAAATTGCATGGCCCGCTTCAATCATGCCAATGTATAAAAAGTAAAACCAAGTTGTCTAAGCCTAGAGCATAGCATGCAGTCCTACTACTCTTAATTACACAAGAGATTATATATATAAATATGCATTGGTCCACAACCTCTTGAACATAGGCCGGGCGCCATGACCCAAACATTTCATCCCAATTTCCAAAGCATATATATATTTGACATTAATAGGGATATAAAGCTGTGATATAATTTGCACCGTCCTAGATGCATTTTTCTTCCTACATGAAAGTGTGGATCAAGTGTCGGTGCCAGACACATTTTCAAACATCCTTTAAACCAGCGTATGAGAGTAATTCTCGCACTAAATTCCCAATCAAATGACTGCAAAATCTCCTTAAAAGATCGCAGGAAACAGGAAAAAAGGTATGAGAAGAGTCTAATCCATTTCTGAAATAGACATCAACATTCAGTCTTAACCGTTAATTTTAGTGGCAGTAAGAGGGTCAACCTCGATTCTGCATCATCTCTGGACTTGATCATTATAAAGTCAGTGAACATATGACCAATGCCATCATTTCCAAATTGAGCAGATCGAAACTGATGATCCCAACAAATTAAAGAGAATACTTGACACAAGATCAGCCATGAAATTTCTTTGCTGGTTACGTGTTTCCTCACTGAAATTTCAAGATAACCTTTAGTGCACTAAAGACTATATTGTTTTGCACGATGAAAGAAAATAAACACATTAATCAGAGATTAGGAATGGACAAGATTTTTTTGGATACCACACAATCAAAAAGATTTTGGTAAACAGTCATTTGACCTAGGCTTTGGTGGAGCCGATTGTTTTTGCCGGCTCACATCAAGGTACGTATGTGGGGCTTAATAAACAAAGTGGGGGAGGGGGGATGATAAATTCATTTTGCAACGTGCAAATATTACAAGTACAAACATCTGGACTCAAAAACAACAACAAATATATCTTTGTGGCTTTCCTCCCAAAATCCAACTCTACAATTACTTCCTTTCAATTCAAATATTATCACGAGTTCTCAAACAAATTTGCACCAATATATGATTATCCGTGACCAGCACATGATAAAACTGTCTAATCTGTTAACTTCTCTGAGTTACATGGAGCATATTGTACAATAAAGTATGACTATGAGCCACAACAGGTATCATGCAGATTGTGAGTTGCTCATGGCTTCTGAAGATTCCTTTAGGCATCTCACAGCACCATCGTAGTTCAAGAAGCCCATAAACCAAAATTCATGGTTATCAACAGAGATGATCTGAATGTACTTTTCAGCATGATTGTTTCTGCTTGTTGAAGGATTAACAGCTTTGAGTTGATGTAACGGGATAACCACCTATTAACATCACGGAGAAAATAAGTACAAAGAAAAAATAAGTACACCCGAAGAAAACTCAAAAGTCAAATGTGGAGGCAACTTCAAGCATCATTACAACTATTCACTATTTTAAGCACTACAAAGAAGTCTGATCAAAATTCATATTGTATGCCAAAAAGGGTAAAAAGGGTTCTATGATTCCATCACTTTTACTCACGAGAAGAATTAATTATCCTCATTATTTCTCAAGAGTAATAACCTCAGAAAAAGGTAGTTGATAACACAAGCATAAGGCAGCATTGCTAAAGATCAGCAAGTCACCATTTAACTATAGGGGCAAAGTAAACGAAAAGGGCTACCCACCAGGCAGTTTGAGCTCGCCTTGATTTGATTATTAATTAGACTGTCCGTGAACACAAAACTAGACTCGATTACTACATGATACAAACTCATATAAAACTCATCAGACTTGATTGATGTTTGCAAAAGCTTGTACAAATCAACTTGGATATACTACTATATATACACATTAATATGTTAAAAGCATATATATTGATGTCGTGCGGTGCAGTTTGCTACTTTTAATCTAAACCCACTACTTTAATAGCATAAATATTACTGAGACGAAGTTACAAGCATGAAGTTAGTACAACATTTATTTGTAATTAATTAGTTACTATTAGTATATAATCTATTATTATCTATAACAAACTAAATATTATAGTTAATTAGTTACAACATGCATGTATACTTTGGTGTCAAAACGTTAGTTTATATGTTTTTGTTTTTTTGGATGAGTACAAAGATTTTATTCATGCTAATAGAATCTGTCAGCATATATAGTTTTTGTTTTTCGCCTACGATGATAAGCTTATACAGTTTTGCTCTTTCATTTTTATTCCCCAGTTATTTCAGAATGACCTAAAGTTTAAAGGATTTATCAATAGGTAATGTTGCTGCAATACTCAGAAATAGAAGTTGTGTACGAAGTATTTCAGCTTATTAGAGTTGATGTCTACCACCAACATGATAAGTCACTTTTATTTTATTTTCATATCATACTTGTGACTTATAAAAAAAAAAAAAGTATATTTGATCGTCAAGGGTGAATCTTGGAAAGTCTAAGATGATATCAGTGGGGATGGTGTCCAACATTAATAGCTTGGCAAGTTTTTTGGGTTGTAAAGTTGCTTCCTTGTCTATGAAATATTTGGGCCTTCCGTCGGGGGCGCCTTATAAGGCTAAAGCTACTTTTTTTATAAGTAAAAATATTATATATATTAATAGGAGTAACCAAGTACACTAGAAGTATACAAGAAAACACCTAGCCCATACTAGAGAGACCCTAATGACCCAAAAAGCCCGTGAAAAACTACCCAAAATACACCAATCCTAAATTAGAATGGAACACCCCAACCCAGCCCCAACCCCTTGTTTCCTGTAAAACTAATACTCTACTCAGAACTCCCTCTACAAGAGCATCTTCACAATGCCCTCCCATTAGTCTTCCCTCGACTTGAGCTACTATCCTGAGAGTCGTAGTTGATTGCCCAAGAAAAACGCTTTAACTCCCTGCTTTTCTTGAAAATTGATTTGGTTTCAACTGCGTGGCCCGTCTCAATCACAGTGAGTAGTGCTTTGAATTGGTCTTCACATCCTCCATGTGAAATCCCCATGATATGCTGAATCTAGTTAACTTTAGACAGAACCCAATCTGACAATGAACCCGCTATATCGTTTATCGGCGGAAGCGAAACCAAGGGAACAACATTATCCGCAGTCACAGTACCCAACTGCACTCCTGACTACAGATATTCCTCCACACAAGGCACCAACGACAAGCCCATATTCCAATCCCATACCTCCTCAGCAACTCCATTGGTTCTCTATAGTGGTAAGGTCATGGACACCATTGGAGATTCTGGGTTGGCAGCAAGTCCCTTATTCTCTGGCAACCCCTTATGTGTGACTTCTACGGATCCTCCACCATTTTCCTTCAGCTACAGTGTGGGAGCCATAGTTTCTTCAGGGAGAGCATTGACTAAGGGTGTAACACCGACTATCGTTCTTTCCTGGGTTACTTGTAGTGAAGGGCATTTCATTACGGATGTCTCGATGCTGATACCTGACATAGAACCCACTTCAAACAACCCGGTTTTCCTTTTGACCCGCCACACTCTCCTGGATCTCGTTATAGGGACAAGGCCGAATCCAATTTTCCGTTTTCCTTTATCTGAGTTCAAAGGATTTGAGCCTATCTTAGGCTTGTTTCTTACGACCTTGTTGCCTCCAGCTAAAAGCAAGTCTATTTTCGAAGACAAAAAAGCGATCACTGCCATCAACTCGACAAGTTGGGTTTCTATCTCCTTTAATGAATTGTGCATCACAACAAGCTGGTTTTGAGCTTGCGTGATTTGCAGACCACTTTCACAGTTCCCCTTACTCTCAGTCACCAAAGCATGACCCATCTTCAGAGCTGTCGCATATGATCGCCTCGCCGCCGTGGTTATACTTCGATCTTTTTGTTTCAACTCCAAATCGATGTTCTCATTCTTCTGGCTTTCCTTCCTTGACCCATCAGCATGAAAGGAAAAAAACATATACGTGGCTCTACATAATTCAACACCAAACTTCTTCCAACCCAAACCTTCATATCCTTCAGGAAAGAGAGTAGAATTACCTTAATCAAGAGCACACTTTCCAATCTTCCCACTTTCAATCTTTATTTTCTTTGCCTACAAGGGTGACTAAGAGGATTGAGAAGTTATTCCGTGCTTTCTTGTGGGGTGAAATGAGAGAGGAAGTTAAGTTCCATTTGGTTAGTTGCAATAAAGTTCGCTCTCCCATTTCTAATTGAGGTTTGGGAGTTTGTAATTTGAGGATATTTAAAAAAGTCTTGTTGGGGCAAATGGTTATGGAGGTACCAATTGGAAGGGGAGTCGCTTTGGAGGGAGGTTATTGATCATAAATATGGGTGCTTGGAGGGGTTGGTGTTCAAATGAGGTAAGGGAGGCATATGGTGTGGGTCTATGGAAATTCATTAGAAAGGGCTGGGAGAGTTTTGCAAGCCATGTTAGTTATGCAGTTGGAGAGGGTTCTAGGATCCGATTTTGGCTTTACATTTGGTGTGGTGAACACGCTCTCAATAGGGTTGTTTCCGGCCATTTATCGTTTCCAGCCATTTATCGTTTGGTTTCTGATTGGCATGCCTCTGTATCAGATATGTTAGTCCTTTCTAATGGTTCTTTCTAGTGGGATGTTTATTTTACTAGAGCTGTACATGATTGGGAAATTGATGAAGTTTTAGCTTTTTTCAGTTTTTTATACCCTTTGAGGCATGGTAGAAATGATGGGGATAGTCTTTTTTTTTTTTTTCAATTAAGTAATAAGAGATTTATTAATGCAAGTAGATAGGCATAGCCCAAGTATACAAGAAGTATACAAGCGTAAACACCTAAATACAAGCTATGAACTAGGAACTAGTAAAGTCAAAAAGAAACATTTAAAAAATCCCCATATCTGATACAGCAAAGTCAAAAAGAGTTCAAAAGAAAAACTCTCTAAATTCTCCCAACGAGCATTCTTTGTCATCAAAACAGCATCCATTCCTTTCTAGCCATAACACCACATTAGGCATAGAGGAATGAATCATCTCCCAAATATCAGCGCTGTGATGGCTGCCCATAGATCCTTTCCAACAAGCCAATAAATCCACCACTCTCTTGGGCATCACCCAAGCTATACCCGACCTGCTGAAAATATCATCCCAAAGAGTCTTTGCTACCTCACAATGCAGAAACAAATGATAAACCGACTCTCCATCTTTCTTGCACAAATAACACCAGTCCAAGCATATTATACTGTGCTTCCTCAAATTATCCGTTGTCAGAATCTTCCCGAGTGACACCAAACTGCCAAAAAAAGCAACTTTAGTTGGTACCTTGGATCTCCAAATACACTTCCAAGCGAATTGGTTGACACAATGGCACGTCATCACTTTATAATAAGAGCTAAAAAATTGAATTTCCAACATGTTGCCACAACATTCTGTCCTCTCCTCCTTGCACCATTTTTATGTCATAAATTCTACTGAAGAAGACAGTAACAATCGGCACTTCCCAATCATGAACATCTCTAATAAATCTCACATTCCATTGGGGAATATTGTTGGAAAAAGATACAGAATCAGCTACAGTGGCATCTTTCTCCCTTGCCATTCTAAATAGGGAAGGAAAAGCATTCTTGAGAGCCAATTCCCCACACCAGGAATCATGCCAAAATTGAATCCTATCTCTTCCTCCAACCTTAAACAAAACATGTTTAACAAATTCCCCCCAAAGATTCCATATGTACTTCCACAAGCCCACACCATACACACTTCTAACTTCATTAGAACATCAACAACCCCAAGCCCTCCCATATTTAGCATCCCTCTCTAATTGATATCTCCAAGCCGCCACAAGTAACTGATGAACAGACCTTATCCCAACTTACTAAATGGAGCTTCCTGTCATCACCAAGACCACCCCACAAAAAATTACAAAAGATTCTTTCAATTCTACAAGCCAAGAGGGAAAGAAATATGTTGGAAGATTGAACACCATACTTTTAATCAGAGTAATTCTCCCCCTTTGGATAAATAGATCCTTTTCCACACAGCTAACCTTCTTTCTATTTTCTCAATCACTCCATCAAATCAACTAAGATTTATAAGGGGCACCCAAGGGAAGGCCTAGATATTTCATGGGAAGAGATGAGATCTTACAACCCAAACATGTTTGTCAAGTCCCTAGTATTCGACATAGGGCCCACTGGAACAATTTCTGACTTAGATAAGTTTACTCTAAACCCAGAAACAGCTTCGAGAGCCCTCAACGATCGAAGGTGGTCATGATTAGGGTTGCTGAAAATAAGAATATCATCAGTGAACAGAAGATGCGAGACCTTGATACTACCAGGAGAGACTCCACCCACCACGACATGACATTCCCATCCACAGCTGCATCATCATTCTACTCAAAGCATCCATGACAATAATAAAGAGGAAAGGGGACAAAGGGAGCAATAAGTTTACAGTTTGATCGTATTATAAGCTTTTGATATCTCAGAACTGTTTTTCTTTTCATTCAAAGTGTATTCGGAGGTCTCATGTGCCTTCCAAAGTTGCTTTCTTCATATGGACTGCCTCTCCTGGGAAAACTTATTGACGGACGACGGACAATTTGAGGAAGCAGAGTCTCATGGTTATGGACTGGTGTTACGTGTAAAAAGCATGGGGAATCATGATCATTTACTTTTGCATTGCAAGGTGGCAAGGGCACTGTGGGATGGAATTTTTTTGTAGAACTGGTATGGCTTGGGTGATGCCTTTGAGGGTGGTAGACCTTCTAGCCAGTCGGAACGGTCTTCATGGTTGTTCTTAGGTGACTGCAGTTTGGAGGATGGTCCTTTTGTGTCTTATGCGGTGTATCTAGATTGAAAGGAATGATCGGTGTTTTAATGACAAGGAGCACACTTTGGAGGAACTTCGAAATTTTTTTGTGCATACCTTACTGCTTTGGTTTTCTGCTTCAGTGCTTAACGGAGCTAGTGCTCATGAATTTCTGTTGTTGTTTTCTGGTTCTTAGAATCTATTTAGGTGTTTCTTTTGTATACTCCTTGTGTACATGGGCTTCCCCTATTTCATTTGTATTAATAAAACTCTCTTTCTTACTTATAACAAAAAAAAGGAATATGAATGCTGATTCAAAAGCTCAATTACAAGCTACTGTCAGAGAAACTGGTTAGTAAGGGGGAATAATGACCCCCTCCCACCAAAAGCCCCATAAATTTTGGGTATTAATATTGCATGACATATGCTAGTCAGACTCTGGCCTGTTACTCGCTGGCACCTTTAGTAAATTGTATATAACCCTGTCCAACTAAATAGTCTAGTAACTCGTCTTGTCTCTTGCTTTACCTACCTGTCCCCTGGCTACTTATTCAATCACACATATATAATGTTGCCAGGGAAAAAGAAATAGAAGTCCAACCAGACTCCAATATGCCTGAGATAATGTTTCCTGAGATAATAGGCTATTGTCAAGATAAATTTTTTTCTTTTTTGATAAGCAAGTGATTAATCGAGATGAACATACAATATATAATTTAAAGACAGAAAAGAAATCTCCCCAATGCCTCCCCTACTGTATACAGGCATATACGATTTGTGCAAATGTACCTTATAATAGCTCCATTCGGTTTGGCCATTAACTTTATACGAAAGAGGATTATCACTACAAAAAGCAAGCTTTGCTGTAGACAGATATAGAACTCCCATGACTGGACCAGCTGATGTAGATAGGTAACATGCATATGAATCTTGAAGTTGCTCTTCAGGAACTGTCTCAAACGTTTGTCGGAAAATTTTCTCATATCCACCTTCTGCTAGGACCTTTGTTCCCTGTGCAATTCTTCCCATAGCAGCATCAGCAAAACTTGGGCTGGTTTTCACTATTTTAATGAAAAGGAGTGACTTTAATACTCAAAACAAAAATAAAAGACAAGCTTTCACAAATAATTGCATGCATGAAAAATGGGAAACGGTTTTGAAAATTTGATGAAAGTAATAACAAAATACCATAAACAATCAACATAAAATAGTAACAAGAGGGGGACAAGATCATCACTTTCTTTCAGTAACAAGATCATGTAAACAAGTCCACATTCCATCCTTACAATGAAACGAAAGGAAGATAATTCGATTTGGCAGAAAAAATGGGTATAGATGGCTGGGTCACATTGGAACAGATGGCTGCCCAAATCGAACATTGACCAAAAACATTGATCTACATTAAATTAGTAAAAATTTATTAATAACAGCTCTCAAGCTAACATCTATATTGCTGCACCAAAAACAGCTCTCAAGCTCACACCTATATGCCACTGAAGACCAGTCACTTTTCAACCTCACACTCTCTCTCGCTCGCCTCTACACCGAAAGCATGTAAGCTTTCTTCCTCAAGCTCTCTCCCTCTCTTACTGCCTCACACACTCTCTCTCCCCCTGCTCTTCTTCACTCTCTCTCTCTCTCTCTTTCGCCCTTTGTTGCTCACTGTTTTCATCTTCCCAACCACTTGCCAACACCCAACTGTAACCCAGCTGCACATCAACCACCATTGCACAGACATTGCTTTAAGGCAAAAAAATCTTCTTGTCATACTTTGTACAGACACCGGCAGAAGCCCATACCTTAACGCTAGATAGACCGATCACTAGCATTTTTTTTTTTTTGATAAATAAGAACTGATCACTAGCTACAGCATCTTCATCTTGTTGCCATATATCTCTTAAGACAACACCCTCTCTCCCTCGGTATGACACACTCACTCTATCTCTCTCTCTCTCTCTCTGTTTGTGTATATGCGTTAAAACCTGTGTCTTATAAATAGTCTAAGGTTTGATAGAAGTCATTTTGGCATTGTTGGTACTATGAGTCATGAGCTGATGTTAAAATAAGGGGTGTTACGTTTTGATGATAAGATGGGAGAAGGAAATCTGCTTTTAAGTGTCACGGGTGGCTCTAATGGGAGGATAAATTGTTTGGTTAGTTTGGATGTTACAGGTACTCAATTTTAATGGAAAAATTACTAAAGTTAAGGGTAGCCCATAAAATGAAATTTCAGTCTTTTTTAAATTGATAGTATGCGCTTATCAATAAATAAATAAATAAATTGATAGTATACAACTGATTAGAAACTGACCCAGTTATCATTGACACACTTATTATTGCTAGAGCTAAGAGGTAAGTAGCATGATCATATC
Source organism: Carya illinoinensis (assembly GCF_018687715.1). Taxonomy (NCBI): domain Eukaryota; kingdom Viridiplantae; phylum Streptophyta; class Magnoliopsida; order Fagales; family Juglandaceae; genus Carya; species Carya illinoinensis. The sequence continues at coordinate 7,436,253 of NC_056752.1, forward strand.
TTTATGTGTGTGGTAAACATTATGTCTTGGAAAAGTGTTGTTTAATTATTATGCCATGTAAAGCCCTTCATTGGAAGTCCCTTTTTATGTACCTATGTTGTGATGAAAGTAATTTATGGATGCCATGACATGACGAATTGTATATGCTATGATTCTATGCCTACCATGCCATAGTATCACTTATGGATGTCATGCATACAAATATGCATATCATGATTGATGTCATGCCATGCATTTAAGATATGAATTATAAAACCCCTAGGAGTTGGCTCAAGTCGTAAGAGCCTTGATCATGGTGGTATGCTCCCTCCAGTTCTAAGATACGAACCCTTAAGTGCAAAAAATTTCTAGCCATCAGATTAGGCAAATTTTTCCTTGAATTACCCAAGGGCTAAGATGCACTTGCAGGGGAAACTCCTTGATGAGGGCCTGTGCACCCTAGGATTAGTCGGGACTTTGTTTTGGGCACCCGGTGCCAATAAAAAAGATACGAATTATGGCATAACTTGTTGTAATATACTTCACATGTATCGTGGAAGACTTAAATGAAAAATGCTATTTGCACACGCCGAAGGGGAACCCCGCGTACACGGGTCCACGTGGATACAAATTAATGAAACGGTGCGTAGCAGTAGCAGTTTTCCTTCATCGATTCTCCTTCTCCGTTGCCTTTCCCCCCTTCAGAATTTCTCCTTCATTGATTCTCCTTTCCCACTTCAGATGAGATTAGGGCACAGAACACGGATTGAACGTCCATTTCATCTCCTTCTTCTCTTTTCTAAAATCGGCTTCATCTTCTTCTAATATTTCCCTCATCTATCTCATGATCTCTATGTCCACGATTCCGTAGTAGCTTCAATACTTTGATGGACTTACCCAACAATCGCTTTTGATTTCCTTGGAGAAAAAACGAGTATGAATCTGGTCTTTCGGCCTTGGTTTTACACTGGATTTTGTTACATAAAATACACGTTGGGGCTTGCTTTTTACTTTATCTCATCTTCTCCGAGCACCCATGAAGACGAACACATGTACTTCTCATCTCCTTCTCATGCCCTAAAGAGCACTACGTGGTCTCATGTGTCTGCTCCCCCTCTCTCTCTCATTTTTTTCTCAGATTTTTTGTGATTTTTGAATTGGATTTGAAGCTCAGAGCTTGGGTTTTGAGTGAGATTTCAAAGGTTCGGCAACGTGTTGGTGTTGCAGCTATTCTTTGTGACCAAAAAAAAAAAAGAATGAAAAAGTAGTACCGTAGGATGGCAAATGTAGTGGCAAACCAATAAGTTGTAATCGCTTATTTCATCCAAAAAAAAAAAAAAAGTCAAAACAAAGAAACCATTCATTTTCTCATAAACCAACCAGAGGACAAGAATGAAACGGGGAAAAAAAAAAAAGAAAAAAAAAATCTCTCTCTGATCTCTAAGATAGTGCATGTTGTTGCGTGAAATTGCTTTGTGGGACTCGATTCCTTCAACCAATAAGTTGTGGATAGGATCCTCCCTGGCTGGTAAGAAAAATATCAGGACATTAGTTGGGGTTCGATAGCACAACGGCTCCTCCTTGTAGGATGGGTATTTCTTTTTGAAATCGATTTTGGTCTCTTTTTTTTTTTCCTTCTTCTTTTTCTGATATCGGCTGACAACTTGTCAAGCGATTCCCCGAAAGCTACCCCACGACGGGTACATGTAGCAGAATTGTATAAGATAAGATAAACGAGGCGTCATGTGGACAATGCATGAAGCTTTAAAGAATGGGCGAGAATGCATAACACAAATGCAAAGTTATAGGTGGATGTGCAAACCGCATTGAATGACGTTTTCATGATGATGAGGTCCACCAGAGTAAGAGATTAAGGTTGGGTTTAGGTGTTGAGAAGTGTTGAGGTATGTTGTGAATAGTAGTAAAAAGTAGGTGAAAAGTAATAATAAAATAATAAATAGTAGTGGAGTATGTTGAGAAGTGTTGAGAGTATCTCAACACCCAAACACATCACAATTAAGGGCAATGAATCCATCTCCCTTGATCTCACAAGAAATAGGAACGAAGATGAAAGTTATGAACAAGTAAAGCGCTCCCCCTTGTAATCACATGGGGTGGGACTGGAAATGAACAAATTAAGCGGTTCCCCTTCTTGTCATAGGCAATGGGACCGGTGCACAAAGAAAAGAATATTTCCACTATGTAAGTGGAAGAACAAGTTTAATAAGCCATGCATATAGTATGTTGATTTCTTAGTCTGATTGTTTATTTCAGTGATCCTGGAAATTCAAATAAATGAGGTAATTTTTAGTATGTTGGATCTCTTATTTGACACAAGTTTTCATGTTTTAGTAGCATTCCTATACCTACAGGAAGGGAGGTGTTATTTTGGGTCAATAATTTCAAGAATTTTGTAAAGGGGTGGTATATTTTTTAGAGTTTTGCTACATACAAGCAAAATCGCATATTAATCTGCGTACTAATACTGATTTCTTCATATTTAAAATTTAAATTAGCACTATTTTTAATAAAATTTACTTTTTGACCAATCACATTAGATTGGTGCACATATTAGTGCGCAGTTGTGCTTGCACCTAGATTTTACCTATTTTTATCAGTAGAAAGGGATGTTATATTGGACCAACCTGTAAGTAAGACTTCAAATAATCTCATAGACAGAAAGAATTACCATTTGCATTCAGGTAATGAACAGTTGAAAAGCTACTTTGAGATTTACTACATATAAACACAAAGTTTACTATTGATGTTTATGTATTTGGAACCACAGAGGACAGAATTTGGCAATGTAAAGGCCGTAATTAATCATATTGGACTCCCCAGATGACCACCATTATTCAGAACTCCAAAATTTGACAACCATTTCCCAAAAAAGTCATAGTTTGATTAACCCTTCTTCATTCTTGGACCTCGTTTCTTAATATCAACTCTTCCACTGAAATCTGTTCTCCCAAAACTTTAAGACAGCACCAAACATGCATCTGGAAACATATTAAATCACACTGTATACCTAATAGATATGAGAATTTATTATTTCTTTTGATTGCAGATATTTTTCATGCATCTTGAAACATATCAAAACTAACTGCGTATACCTAAAACAATAAAAATAAATAAATTATTATTTCTTATGATTGCAGATATATTTTGTGATTGGTACGATCCACAGTTATAATGCATCTGAAGAGATAAATATATATGCATAACCAATAACCATGTGCAAAACCTTCTATCCCTTTCAAAAATACTTGGTTCTTTTTTAACAAGACTATTTCTTTCATCAATGAGGAAAACAAAAGGAAAAGGCTTCTTCTTCACTTTCAACTCCCTGTTCATTTATGTGGGTAACATTTGCCAGCCACTTTTGTGAGTGATCTTCGACATAACTCCAATGACTAGCATTTTTATTATTTTCCTGTATTTTTCTTTTACAACGGAAATAAAATACCCAATATTCTTAATCATTTTTTTATACCATATTACAATCTTTGTAATAAGCCCCCAAATCCCATTATCATGAAACAACCAAATCAATTCCAATAAAGTTCACTCCCAGAAACATCAACGAATAGAACAGAATTCAAAATTTCTGGCCCTTCAGTTCGTACAAAGATTCAAATTTCCAATGAACGAAAATCATAGGGCACAACATCTACACGCAGGGAAAGAAATAGAATGAAACAAAATAAAAGACGGAACCAGATATCCAACCGAAACTAAAAAATCAAACAACTTAACCATGCAGCTAATCAACACAGAATCAAAAGAACATCTTCATAATAGATAGAAATTATTCAAATCCAACATAGAATTTAATAAAACAAAAACCCTAAAAAACTTACAGTGTTGCCAAGTGTTTCCAGCGAGATCCTCAGCTTTCTTAGTTGCTTCCCCAACCTTCTTTCCCCATCTTCCCAGCACGTTCCGTACAGAATCCATCGAATCTGCCCGAAAAAAAAAAATATATCAAATGATTCACGTAGATGAATCCAGTAACTATACGCAAAGAAGAGAGAATAGTTTACCCTTGAACGAAAATGACGAGGAGGGCGCGGGGGAAGGAGAAACGTAGGGGTTGTTGGATCCGTGGGGGGACGACATAGCGGACGATCCCGTCACCAATTCAGGGCTCCAATGCACCGATTTCCTGGAAGCCGTGGGGGTCGTCGATGGCTCGGTCTGAGTCTGAATCTCATTTTGAGACTCCGATGCCATAACGAAACTCGTCCACTTGCCGTCCCCATTGGGGGAGTGAGACGTCTCTTTCGGATCAGGCTTTGGATTCGGGTCCTGTATCGGAGTTTGCGAAGATTGCTCAGTCTCCGACTTGGGGTGCTCCATTCTCTGGGAGGCGCGTGGCGAAGTATCGTGGTTTTGGGGGCTGTCCTAATCTGGCTTTTTCGATAATGCAAGTTTATTTTGCCTCTTTCGGGTTTGAGATTGTGAAAATTTTGACTATTAACAGCTGTGTGTGAGGACGGTAATGCCCTTTTGCCTCGCTATTATTATCATTATTTCAGTTTAGGAATAAAGCCAACCACTCCCATATAAAAGAGCATAACTGTATGAGTAAAACTATTGTTGAGTCTCCTCTCTAGGCTCTCTCGGAGAGATAAGAGGTGGTGGGGAAGAGTCGCAACCTTTATGATGGTGCTGTCTAAAGGAGAAAGGTGTCTTACTATAGTGGGACATCGTAGAAAAGTTGGAGGAGATGTGGGGACAATTAAATCTTACGAAAGAGGAGGATGTTGGGGATTGACCTTGAAAGTGGGGACGTGGAAGTTGTTCAGAGGTAGAGGGAGCTCTATTTGATTGGAAAAGTTCGTGTTGATAGATCAAGAGGGAGGTCAATTCTGGAATCTGTTGTAACTAAGGTGTCGAGATTGCCTAGGCAGGCTAAGTTGAAGTAGGGCCAAATGTTTTTATTCTTACTTTTGCTAATCATGATGATAAGCAAAGAGTTCAAGAGTGGGGACCATGGTTTTTAACAATAATTTCTTTGTTGTAAAACCATTAGATGGCTTTATTCAACCACGGCATATGAATTTTGATAAGCAGTCCTTGTGGATTCAATTGCACAATCTACCATTAGCAGGAATGAATCTACTTTGTGGTGAAAAAATTAGTAACTCGATTAGAAGTATTGAAGAAGTGGATATGGAGGATGATGATATGGGATGGGGTAGTTTTTTATGGGTTCAGGTCAGTGTAAATCTCACTAAACTCGTGGAAGAACTGTAACAATCAATGGCTCAAAGATATGAGTACTTATCAAGTATGAGAAGCTACCTCGGGTCTGCTTCAATTGTGGGTGTATAATTCATGGCCCTTTGGGGTGCAAACATAAGGATAAACAAATAGCAGGGCCATCACAATTTGTCCTGTGGTTACGAGCAGAGACTAGTGGAAGGCGTCATAGTGAGCAGTTCAATGAATGGGGTTTTCATGGAAGCAAGTTGGCAGAAGAAACTGGGTTAAAGGAGAGTCATCGCAATAATGGTGATGATGACAGTGGGAGATCTTAGGTTCAACCTCTGATGAAAGACCCAAATTTGGAAACCCCCTACTTTTATGGCAAGCACGTTGAAAAAGGTGAAAATTGGGTAACTAGAAGTTTAAATCAAGAAGGTGCACTAATGGAGAAAGGGTTAGAAAGTCAACGACAAGAAAATGAGAGTGATATGTAGAATGATGAAAATCAAGGGCAATTGGGGGAGAAAATAAGGGAGATGACAAATATAACGGAATTTCAAACCGAAGGGACATGGGACTTGGGAGGCTTTCCAATCTTCTGAGTTAGTGTTAGGTCATGGGCTTGAGACTTCTACGGCCTTGATAGTGGGCTTCCTTTCCATACTACCGTAGAATCGACCTAACAACTTGATGACATTTTTGTGAGAAGTTGTATGGAATGGGAAACTAAAAGCCTCCAACGGTTAAGAACTAGCCAAAAGCACACGAGGTCTAGTGGTGGGTGTAATAAAAGAGTATGTGCATCAAGTATGACTGCTAACCTGCTCTTGTCTCATATTGGAAAGAAAAGAACCCTTATTGATGAAGATGATTTTGTTTGCTATGTTACTGTTAAAAAGAAGAGTAGAAAATGTGAGTGTAAGTGCCCTTCTACAACATCTCATGTACAAACTATAGGATTCTATGAGAAGGATACTAAACAAATATTATAGGTGGAGGCTAGTGTCTAGCCTCGCTGGGTACAATGAAACTCTTATGTTAGAATTCTTGTGAGCTTGGAAACTTACAGGGAATTTGTGCCCTTCATGATATTGTCAAGAAGGAAGATCCCGATGTTATGTTCTAATTGGGAAAAAAAAAAGTTACTTGCAAAAAGGATGGAAGGTTTAAAATTTAGGTTGGGTTTTGAGTGTTGTCTGGTAGTGGATTGTGAAAGAAGAAGTGGTGGCATAGCACTATTGTGGAAGAAGGATATCTTGCTTTCTATTTTGAATTTTTCTAAATATCATATTCATGCAAGTGTAAAAGGCAATGCAGCTAAGAATAAAGAATGGATACTTACAGGCATTTATGGTAATCCAGACCCTAATAAAAGATATAAGACTTAGAATTTGATTAGATCCCTAAAAGGAATTGGAGAGCAGGTGTAGTTAGCGTTTGGCGATTTAAATGAAATCCTTAGTAATCAAGAAAAAATGGGGGGACAAACAAGGCCTGAACCGCATATGAGAGCTTTCATATCAGTTCTTGATGATTGTGAGTTGAAGGATATGTGATATTCAGGGACTATACATATCTGGTGTAATGGAAGAGAAAGTAAACACAACATTTGTGAGAGATTAGACGAGTTCTTAGCTAAATTGGAATAGAAGAATCTGTTTCACTCAGTGCAGGTCATACATGGGACAGTAGCTTACTCGAATCACACTCCTATCAAGTTACTTGTTGATGTTGAAAGATGTTAAGGAAGGGGTCAAAAACCTTTTAAATTTGAAGCAATGTGGATTGAGGCCATTGATTATGAACAAGTTATTGCTAAGGCCTGGAAGAGTAAAGTTAGTAACCTTGATATGGGTTTTGTGATGAGAAAAATTTCTAAATGTAGTGAGCAGTTGCAGGTATGGAATGGTAGGAGTGTAAAAATTAATCAGAAAACCGGTTCAGTTTTGGACCAGTCTGGTCTGGGACCGATTCCCTAAGTTCCAAAATCAATCGGTATCAGTCTAGTTTTGGTTCTATGTTTTTTATGACTGGATCGGACCATTCGCTATATTATATATTTTCAATTAATTTTTTAAATATTATATATAATATTTTTATATTATATATAATTTTTATATATAAGATAATGTTATTATAATTTATAATATAAAATTTTAATTTTAAACATGAAAATTTATTTGATCATATGCTTTAATCATAAAATATATATATTAATGACATTTTATAACCTAATAAATTCTCAATATATTCTTTTTGATAAGTACATTAACAAATTAGTAATACTAATATATCTTAGTGTAACATCCCCTTCCTTAATGTTAGGAATGTCACATACATATGTAATTAAAACCAAGTTAGAGACTTGCATAATTTAAAAAAAAAAAAACACATTGTTCATTCCTAAAGAAAACTTAAGTAAAACCATTGTCTAAAACATAGTCACCGACAAGTTTCCAAACCAACTAAATGAAAATAAAACCATAAATATAGTCTAACGTTCATTAGTCCACTCCTTTTAAACTTAGCCTACCTGCTCGTAGTCCTCATTCTTCTCACTTGGGTGGTGAAATAGAAAAAAATTAAAATGAGCCGAAGAAGAACTCACCACAATGTAAATATAATAAATAAATAAATATTTCATAACTTTTCATGCTGAAAGAATAAAATTCTTGTTATATCATGTTAATGCTTATGCTATATATGTCTTTCTTAATTTATTTGAATTAATTGATTAACTATCTGACCTGATTGGTCTACACACTTAATCTTAAATGCAAGGTTGTGCACTGGCCTCACATCCTGTTGCAGTAAGGAGAATCGCTAAGTAGTATTTTGACATATTACAGTGGACCATGCTTGAGTCCATGGCTGATGGCTTACACATCCACCCTGAATATTAAACAGAAAGGTCATTTGATTAACTTATTTTATATTATCTTATCTTGCAAATGAATTTAAGATAACTTCTGTGTTTTATGCGACATAAGATGCATTATATTCATACTAATATAAATAACTGTAACATGTTGAACCTGAACATGATGTAGAAAATCACATGATCATATGATATGATAACTGATATACTTATATAAATCATAACATGCATGGTACATAAAAAAAAAGGGCTATAAAAGAATTGACTTTAATAGTAATAATCTAATTATGTTTTAATCCTAACTTGTGATCAAATTACTTATCTCGAATCACTGATACCTAATAATCTCGTTGTATCTCGTTGCCTATAAACAAAATACTCTTTACATCACCAAGAATTCTAGGAATCATATTTTGACACTCCATTTAATAATTAAACTCACACTATGGTGAATAATAATTCTAATAACTATTTTGTTACATCTAAAATCAATACTATTATTATTCAAATAATTATCTATTCTTCTTGATCATAACTTAGTAGAAATTTATCAAAACAATTAGTGAAAAAATATAAACTTAAACCATTTAAATTGTTTTATTAACACTATTATTTTATACTGAAATACTTAAAGTTTATATTAATTCCAGTCAAACAACAATTCTCACGTGAATAAGACAAGTTAGCCCATTTTATCAAATGCCCTCAAAACCGAATGCAATTACAAAAAGACAAAACCCAACAAGGAGAATTTAAAGGCAAAACAGGAACCACATCACCCATAAACTTTTTATATAACCTTTTACGGAAAGTTAAATTGAATATATTGTTTAAAGGGCAAAGTTGTAAATCAGTTTCAAGCCTTTTCATAACTTGTCTAATGTCAGAGAAGTGGAAGCAACTTGATTACTGTAAGGAAGAAAAAGTTACACAGCAATTGAGGAATAACGGCACTTTCCGTAAATATAAAAAGATTGTACATAAATTTGACTAAGAAACAAATCTAAGAAAAAGACAGATGGAGTATGAACTATAAGAGTAGAAATATAAGAGCAGAAAATTAATAGTGATAATACGATTTATTTATAAAAAATGAATACGATAGAATAATAGCGGGTTTGAGTTTAATCTTAATAGATTCGGATTAAAACGGGTTAACTCGTTAAGATAAGATTGTTTAACTGGTTGATAATATATCAATTCATTTTGACACGTTATAACCCAGTAAAAAAGTTAAAATTATAATTATATTCTTATACTTAAAAGTAACATTTTTAGAATTTTAATTTCGATATTTTTATTATTTGGATTGTAATTTTGGACTTATAGTTAGTTTTATAATTTTTTTTATAGATATTATGATTTTAATATTTTTATAAAATTATACTAAATTTAATCATGTCAAACCAGTTAATTTCAGTTTATTCAATCCATTTACATAACCAGGTTAAAATAGGTTGACACGACACGACTCGTTGTGTGAATGGATCGTGTTAGAGGTTAATATTTTAACACGATAAGCTTCACGAGTTAGATTCGGAGTTATCCATATAGTATAATATATATGCATTGACACGACATAAACACGATCCGTTAATACGATTTGACCACCCTACAGAAAATACAGAGTGTTTATTTTAGTTTCCACTCAAGAGCAAACATACGAAGGAGAACAAAAGACTTGGGCAGCAGAGCTTACCCAAGAAGAACTGAAGAACAGAGACACTGTGGAAAAAGGCAGATCTGCTGGGGCTGGAGGCCTACATGAGATCGACTGCAAAGATGCATTTTAGTGCAACAAAGAAGATGTTAGGCTTTTGTTAGATTCATACATGGTGGAAAGATGGGATCTTGAAGAAAACTTACCAAGAGAAAAGAACATGTGGTGAGAAAATGATAATGATATGGTAATACTAATACTATCACTACTAATGATATAGTTATAATAAATTAAAATCACTATAAAAAATACTAATATATAGTTATTCTAATCACTATAGCTAATACTAATATATATATTAATATTATTAAAATTGAAAAATAATACCAAATCGGACCGAAACTGGTAAAATCAAATGTACCGGTTTATGAAAGTAACAAGTGCATAATCGATTTTTGAAAATGCAAAACTGGTGCATACCAGTTCGGTCTCAAATTTTGTCCAAAATTGAATCAAATTGGACCTGTTACACCCCTAGGAATAGGAAAACATTTGGGCTGGTACATATAAAGATCAAGCTTGCTATAACTAAACTTTAATAGTTACAACAGAGTGACCCAAGATGTATAAGGATCCAAGAGCATAATGAAGCTAGAGCTAAGGTATAGACTTGGTTGGAAGAGATCATGTGGAGACAAAGATCTAAAACTCTATGACTTAAAGAATGTGACCAAAATACCAAGGTTTTTCATAACAAGGCTTCTCAAATGAGAAAGATGAATACCATAACTGGAGTGAAACATAGTGAAGGGACATGGCAGACTGAGGAAGGAAGAAACATAGTAATCCTAAATTATTTTAATGATCTCTTTACTGTATCAAGAGGTAGAGAAAAATGTGGACTTTCTTGCTAGACTCACTAGCAAAATCACACCAGAGATTAATGAAGAGCTCACAAAGATATTTACTGAAAACGAGGTGACTATTGACTGCTCTACATCAAATGAACCCAACATAAGTTCTAGGACTTGATGGCATGACACCAATATTCTATAAAAAATATTGGCATATAGTTGGAAATGATGTCACTTCTGCAGCGTTAAATGCTTTAACACTCTTATAAGTTTCTTGCTACTCTTAACCATGCTTTTATCACTCTCATTCCTAAGAAGAAGAAACCTGAGATTGTTGTTGATTATAGACCCATTAATCATTGTAATGTGAGCTATAAATTGATGTCAAAAGTGTTAGCAAATAGGCTAAAGGTTGTTCTTGTTCATGTGATTTCTAGTTCACAGAGTGCTTTTGTACCTAACTGCCTTATTACTGACAATATTTTAATTGCTTAAGAACTTGTACAGTTTCTAAGTCATAAAAGGTAGGGTAAAGTGGGGTATATGTCTCTTAAATTGAATATGAGTGAAGCATATAATAGAGTTGAGTGGAAGTTTCTAGAAAATATCATGTTAAAGTTAGGATTTCATGCCAATGTGTGGGTTTGATTATATTATGTGTAAAATTTGTTTCATTTTCTGTTTTAATCAATGGAGAGCCACATGGTCCAATTACACCTTCAAGAAGATTGAGGCAGGGTGATCCTTTGTCACCCTACCTTTTCTTGTTGTACATTGAAAGCTTGGTTTCCCTGTTGCAACACTCAGAAGAAGCAAGAAGTCTCAAATGCATTCAAATCTGTAAATGAGCCCCAAGAATTAATCATTTGTTGTTTACATATGATAGTTTGTATTCTGCAGAGCTAATAAAGATGATAATTTGAAACTCCATAAACTGTTGGAGAAGTAAGAGGAAGCCTCGGGTCAACAAGTTAATATAGGAAAAACCTCTATGGTTTTTAGTAGAAATATAGGTACTGGTCTTTAAGATGAGCTCATGTTGTTATGTGGGGTTAATGGCTTTCAACAGTATGATATGTATCTTGGCTTACCTCCTACGATTGGTCGTGCTAAACATAAAGCTTTCTCTGATCTGAGACATAAGATGTTGCAGAAACTTCAATGATGGAATGAATGTTTGTTGTCTAAAAGGGAAAGGGAAATATTGATAAAGGTAGTAGCTATTTCTATCCCTATATACACTATGAGCTACTTCAAACTTCTTGGGACTTTATGTGATGAGTTGAAAAATATGGTAACTAAATTTTGGTGGGGGTAGAAAGAGAATGAGAACAAAATGCATTGCGTAAGCTGGAAGACAATGTGTGAACCCAAAATTGAAGGTGGAATGTCAAAGATCTCAAGACTTTTAATAGGTCATTGTTGGCTAAGCAGGGTTGGAGATTTATGATTGTTGATTCTACCTTGCTGCACAAAATATTTAGAGCAAAGTACTTTCCTCAAATAGATTTCTTTGATGCTAAGCTTGGCAAATCTCCTTCATATGTTTAGCGAGGCATATGAGAATCTAGGCCAGTATTGAAAGAAGGTTGTAGATGGAGGGTGGGGAATGAAAAAACTATCAGAATCTAGAAGGACTACTGGATACCTTGGCATAACACTGTGCATCAAACTATGGATGAGAATGGTACCCAGACTAGTGAAGCAACAATGGATAGTCTCATGGATAGTAGCACAAATTGGTGGGATCTGGAGAAAGTAAAGATTGTTCTCCGACTTAGAGATGCAGTAGAGGTGTTAAAGATTCTACTCACATTTGGTAATCATGAAGATAGGCTAATTTGAAAGCATGAGAAAGATGGGGAATATGGTGTGAAAAGTGCCTGCAAGTTACTTTGTGATATGAATAAAGGCAATCAAGAGTGGGAAAGTTCAAGAGCAGCAGGTCAGAGATGGATCTTGAAGGAAATTTAGAAGTTAAAAGTCCCTAATAAAATTAAAGTATTTGTTTGGAAAGCATATCGAAATGGATTATCAACTCTGCAAAACTTGAAAAGGAGAAATGTCCTAAATGATTAGATGTGCATATTCTGTGGAACTGAAGTGGAGGATCTAGATCATGCCCTCTTCTATTGCCCATCCATTGCAGACTGCCAGAATCAACATGTCCCAAGCCTTAAACCACAGAGCAGAGCAGAAAACTTTATTGATCTTGCTAGCTGGGCCCGTGATAAAGGATGTCAAGCAGATCTAGAAAAGTCTTTTCTTATTGCTTGGGGGATGCAGTATAGAAGGAATCATAAGATACATGAAGAGAAGGAACTCATGTCTGAACATATGCATGCCTTGTCTATGCAAAAGGAGTTCAAAGAAGTCAAAAGTCAACCTAAAAAAATGAGTCAGATACACTATTTTTGATCTCCTCCTCAACTGGGTGCACTAAAACTCAATGTAGATGGTCCATTTTTTAAGATCAACATAGTGCAGGAGTTGGGATGGTCCTTCGAGATGACGAAGGGGATTTTATATTGGCTATTAGTAGGAAAGAACATGAAGTAAATGATCCTACTAGATTGAATTACTTGCACTATTCAGAGGATTACAATTATGTGTGTATATGGGAATCAATGATCTCATTTTAGAAAGTAATTCATTTTTAATGGTGCAAGCAATCCAGTCTAGTACAAGTTCCTTATCCTTGCTGGGCAACCTATCATGAAGGAGACATGCGAACTGATGAAGCTCTTTTAGAACTGCACTCTTTAATATAGATGGAGGTTGGGAAATGTAATTACTCATAGACTTGCTTGACATGCTTTGCATGTAAATGATGCTTTAGTTTGGTGGGATTCAATCCCAGATTTCATATTGCTAGTTATTTGGACTAACAAATATATGTAATTTCCTTACTGATGAACAAATGTGGTGTTTGATATATATATATATATATATATATATATATAAAGGAGCATAACTGTATTTGGAAATCTAAATAATTTTATCCTAGCCAGATATAGATCTATTATATAATCATTACAATTTTTTAAATTTTTATATAAAATATAATAAACAATTTAATTTTTTTTTCAAATTTCAAAATATAAATAATATTTTTATAATATTTTATTCAGCTTTTAACTTTTATCTCATCTTATCTATGTAACCAAAGAAGACAAGCATCCAAATTATTTCAACTGAGTTTTTTGAGATTTCCTTTCTAGTTATAGTCGTTACAACATGACCCAAACATACTAAAAATTATTTCGACAAATATATTACCATGAGCTCTTAAGTTGTTTGAAGAGTTATAAATTATGAAATCAAATAAAAAAAATAAAAAATAAGAACCTCATCGTGAGACTAAGGATTTATTATAAGTTCGATTTGGATATTTGGCATTGATTAAAAAATATTTAAAAAATAAAATCAAAATCGATTTAAAAATGAAGAACTTCATCATTAGATTGAATAATTTATTATAAGTTAAATTTGGATATTTGGTAATAATAAAAAATATATGAAATTTCCTTCAAATATTTAAAATACATGCGTAAATTGACAATGTGATCTTTTTTATTTTCTAACTTTTTTATTTTGCAACCATTTATTTCTTTCTTTTGCCTTTGAAGAGATTTTTTACTTATTTTTAAATAAATAATTGGACCCGTAAACTGTTCCTCCTAGGAAATATAGAAATTGCCATGGGAGTTTGTCGAGTCTAAGGATTAAGAATGGTGGTTTGGATAATATTTTAAAATATTCATGAATAATAGTTAAATAATTTATAAATAATAATAAATGGTAATAAAATGATATGGGAATATTTGTTCTCAAGGAAGAGTCCTGCTAGTGGTCGCTTCAAATTATCGTTCCGTTTTCCTACTGACAGAACATTGTTTTAAACTTGGTTTAGAGAGTGACATGAGATGAAAAGATTTGAAAATAATAGTAAAATAGTTTTAGTTAACATGTTTTATAGGATTTTGAAAAATGAGAGAGAAAAAGTTGAATAAAAATATTATAAATTTAAAATATTATTAGAATATAAGTTTTTAATATTATTTTTGTTTTGTTATTTGTAAAATTTATTTTTTTTATTTTTTTAATTTTGTTTTGAAGATTAGGAAAGCTGTAATGATTAGATGAAAAGTTGAATATTTGAAATCGAAAAGACTTTGTGTTTGTAATATTTAGAAATTGAGATAAGATGAAATGAGTCAACATGATTTTACTATCCAAATCAGGCCTTACTAATCAAAGTAGTCTTTCCTTATTGCAAGTTTGCAAGCACAATGCATATTTCCCATCAGCTTTCCAGCCCTACACCCTGCTCTTCGCCTCATTTCCACGCTCCCTTTGCATTCCCTCGTTTTCTCAACCCCGAAGGCTTATCTCTCACATATATGCTGAATAAATACCGTAAGAGTAATGTCAGGTATAAGTTTTATATAGATAAAATATGTACAAGTCTTTTGTAAAAAAATGGATTCCACTAAAATGGAATTTTTTTTACACTTTTTCAAAGTGGAGTCTAACTTCTTTTACAGAAGTTTACTTAGAACTTGTCTATTTGATATCTTGATTGAAAAAAGAGAGCATCGTATTAAAACAAACAACCACAATTCATGCCATCCAAGGAAACAACACAATTAAAACAGAAATAGATAATTGTTCCATAAGTTAAAAAGCAAAAGTAAAAACTAAAAATAAGCAATAACAACTGTTTCCATCAAAAATCTTCTCGCACCTTACCAATCTCAAAGGCTCATGGCCCACAGCCTCCTGTGTGGCTCATCTAGTGCTAGGAAGCTTGTCTAAACACGGATCTTAAGTAATGCGTTGAAAGCATGGAGGAATATATCATCTGGCAGTGGAGGATAAAGCTCTTGCAATAATTTAACACACTGAGTGTGCTGATTCCAATGGGCATCGTTGTTGGAACTACTTGTGCCTCTGCTTCGCTTTGAAGAAGTGCCCTTACCCTATCCTCATAGCACTTCCGACTATTGCATTATGAGCTAGCTTTGAGAGGCAATTGGAGATCTCTACTTCGCTTTGGAGAGGAGTCCTCACCCCTATTCTCACAGCACTTCCGCCTCGCTATTACAGTATAAGCTAGCTTTAAGAGGCAGTTGGAGAGATCTACCTGCACTTGCGTGGAAGGCCCCCCATATTTCGGCGACATCCGTTTCGGCCCGACGAAATGGATGATCTCGTTCCGAATCCCATGGAGATGTCCATATCAGCAATGCCACTAGCCACACCATGTTGATTACTCAATTGCAGGGCTTTGCCAACGCATCTTTGCATGAAGCTAGTGTTCCTCCTCACTGGTTGGGTTTGGTTGTGTAGACACATGGTGGACTGTCCCAGTGGCAACCAAAGCCCCAAAAATGGTCCAGAGCATCTCGTACTTTGGGCAACCAACAGTGTGAAAGATCTTCCATTGTGGTTTCGCCTAACACAAACATGAGACAGTATTATGAGATCTGGTTAAGAAGACATAAAAAAAATCATTTCATCTATAATAAACTAATCTAACTGTTCATATAGAAGGGACATATGCTTACCATAAGACTGAAACTATTGAAGTTCCTAAAACCTAAACCACCTTGATCTTTTTATTTGTTGAGTTTGCTCCACTTGACCTAATGAATTTTTTAATGGTCCTCATTGAAACCCCACCAAAATTTCCTTAATAACTGGTCTAATCTATTTGTAATGGAATAAGGGAGAAGAAATATTCCCATGGTATAAGTAGGAATGGCCTGCAAGACAAATTTGAGCAGCACCTCTTTTCCAGCACCAAATAGATAGTTAGTCTTCCAGTTGGTAATTCAAGACCACACTCTATCAATAAGGCCATGAAAGGAAGCAGTCTTAGCTCTCCCAACTATGGCAGAGAGACCAAGATATTTCTCAAAAGAACCTGTTGCATTTACTCTAGCAATTTGCAGTATAGTATTTTTGTTTTCATGTGGAGTATTCCTATTGAAAAATATAGAGGATTTTTCCTTATTTAGCAGTTGACCAGAAGCAAGCTTGTATGAGTTCAGAATCCTCATTAATTTGCTCCATTCAAGAGAGTTGGATTTACAAAAGATCATGCCGTTATCAGCAAAGAAAAGATGATTAACTCTAATAGGGCCTTTTCCCATTTGAACACTAGTAATGCTTCCATTCACCTCTGCCTTGTTGAGAAGACATGATAAGACCTTTGCACAAAGAATAAAAAGGTAAGGGGAGATGGGGTCTGCTTGCCTTAGAACTCGAGTGGGCTTGAAAGAGTCTTGAGGTTCTCCATTGAGAAGAATAGAATAGAGGACTGATGAAATGCAAGTCATCACTAGAGACATCCACCTCCAATCAAATCCCAACTTGCACATCACAGAGGATAGAAAGGTCCTCTCCATACGGTCATATGTCTTGCTCATATCAAGTTTGAAAGTCATAAACCCTAATTTTCCTTGCATTCTAATTGACATTGTGTGGAGAGTTTCATAAGTCACCAAGATATTATCAGTGATGGCCTTACCTGGTACAAAGGTACTTTGATTCAAAGAAATGATGTAATACAAACTTAAGCCTATTTGAAATCACTTTAGCAACAATCTTGTAAATTATATTACATAAGCTAATAGGCCTAAAATTAGAAACTTTCTTGGGCTCTTTAACCTTTGGGATTAGAGTAATGAAAGTGTCATTGACACACTCCAAGGATCCTCCTTTATTCAGAATATTAAGAGCAAAATTATTGACATCTTTGCCAAGCAAATCCTAGTTGGATTGATAAAATAATCCTAGGAACCCATTAGAGCCTGGTGAGCCTAAGCCTTTCATCTGAAACACCGCCACTTTGATCTCTTCTTCAGTAAACTCCTTTATCAAAAACTCATTCATCTCAGGTGTCACTTTATGGGCCATATCCCTAAGACATTCTTCAATAACAGAGGGATGAGAGTCGGTGAAGGGCTTGGAGAAAAAATTTGAGAAAATAGTCCCAATCTATTGCTTCTCAGTCACCAACAAATTCCTACTATCCAAGACTTGGGTGATTCTATTGATTTTCCTTCTTTGAGTGGCATGCAGATGGTACAACTTAGTGTTTCTATCACTCATTTGTAGCCAATGTTGTTTTGTCCTTTGTTTCCATTTTAGATCCTCCTCAGCTAGGGACTGGTCAATTTCACTTTGCATCTTGAAAACAGAATTTACATGCTTCCCTCTTCCTTCTTCTTGCAACCCACTTAGCCTATTCAGCTTTTGTCTAATTTCAACAAGAGTACTTCTATTTGCTTTAACATTCCATTTCTTTAGGGTATAATTGCAGTTGAGTAGCCTACTGTCATGATGGTAGCATAATCCTCACCAAGAGCAGCCTTCCCCCAAGCATCTTTTATAGTTTTAGCATAGCCTTCCTTTAGTGTCCAAGCAGCTTCAAATCTGAAATGTTTTGCCGTAAAACTATTTTGATTCCTTTTGTTAGCTAAGAAAATCATTAATGGTGAATGGTCTGATTTCACAGTTGGTTCCACAATGTAGTAGGCATCCTTAAACAATTACATCTAAGCTGGATTAGTTAGAGCTTGATCTAGTTTTTCTTTTGTAAAATTTCGACCACTTCTATTGTTAGCCCAATTGTACTTTGAGCCTAAGGTCAGAATTGAGTCTAGGGAGCACCATTCAAGAGCATCTCTGAAAATCTCCATATGTTTCTAAGGCCTAGGAGGACCTTCCACATTCTCACCCTCACAAGTTATTTCATTAAAATCACCACAACATAACCATGGTATCGAAGTTACTGGTTTAAGGGACTTTAAGAAATCCCAACTCCTACTTCTTTTAGATGTCTCAGGATAGCCATAGAAGCCAGTGAAGAGCCAAGTTTGTGTGTCTAGGTTACTTGTAACATGAGTATTGACATGCCATCTTGAGTAGTTATAAATTACTACTTTAACATGATTCTTCCACAACAATTCGAGTCCACCACTACTACCTCTGCTTTCTACAACCCAAGCAAGCATCAAACTTTAAAATTCTACTAACCTCTTCCACTCTTGTTTTTGACTTTGTCTCCATGAGAAATACCATTGATGTGCACTTGTCCTTAACTAAGAGGTTAAGGAAATTAGTTGTCTGAGTGTTCCCAAGAAATCGGCAGTTCCAACTCATTAGATTCATGGCTATTGGCAGAGCTGCATTGTAACTTTTGTCAATACCATTTGAACATCATTTTTGTTTGTAAGGTAGATCTCAGTGCATTGAATCTGTTATTTTGGTTTTTTGGATTCATGGAGATTGGAAATATCTCCCAGGATCTTACTGGAAGTTTTTTTTTTTTTTTTTTTTTTTTGTAGTTTCTTTTAAACCAGTAGGTTCATTAGGATTGGTTGTATGAAGGTCTCGAGCTTTCCTTTTCCAGCTGGACTTTCTGGTTTTTATAGAATACTTAATAAGAGCCAGTTGAGCATGAGAACGCTTGTCACAACTTTTAGAGACTTTGATGGAGGAGTTGAGGTGGTCCTCATCAACCTCAGAGTCTACAGTTATGGGTTCTTGTTCCATGTGAACTTCTGGACTTTTTCCTGTTGGTGGAATATTTGGTTTTGAAAAAGTATTTTGGATTGAATTATAGGTTTCCCCTTTGGATAAAAGCCAATTTTTTTAGTATGTGGAAACTCACCTGTCATACAGCTGCTTTGACTTCTTCCCTGATTTTGTGAGCTTGCAAAAAGTCCTTTCATGGAGACTTGCACCATAGGTTCTAGCTCCCTAGAAACCTCCTAACATTGCGCCTTTGATCTCTCCTTTGGTTCTGCATTACACTTTTTTGTCTCACTGTCATTCCCCTCCCTGCTTGGTTGCTGCCACTTAGGATCTGAGTTGTTTGAGTCTGATCTACCCCCATAGGATCTAGTTGCCATCATTGAGTTCCTACATGGAGTTGCTCTTAACCAAGGACCATATTGAGTTGGATAATCAGTCTGTGACTAATATTCAAATCTCTGGTTATGGCATCCTCTTCCTTGGTGTTTTATGACTCCATACTTGAAATAGAAATTCTGCAGCCTCTCATATTTGAAGGTTATCCAGATTTTCCTATCCTCTACTTGGAGCCACTTCCCTCAAGTCAAAGGTCTTGTGATGTCTACCTCCATTTGCGCTCTCAAACTTCTACCCCATCCCTAGCCCTCTTTATCCACTTTGACCTTGATGACCTTGCCAATGGTAGAAGCAATTTGGTTTCCATATGCTTTTGTCATACCAGCAAATGGGACATTGTGTAGTTGCACCCAGAAAGGTTCGTGAGAGAACCTTACATCATTAGGAGGGAGATTGCTATCAACATCTTGGATGGCAATTAAATTTCTATCAAAGGTCCAGGGTCTGCCTAGCAGAATCTTTTCCTTATCCGTAGTCTTTTTAAATTCCATAATAAAGTTGTTTTCACCTACTTCAGTGAAGGTTACCCCTTCTTCCACTTTCCATACCTGTGGCATAGTTGAGTGAAGCGCTTCCTTATTGAAGTTTCTTTCTGTGATGACCATTGCCATAAGGCAATTTATCCCTCTATGAGCTACCGCTAGAATATCTTGATTTGACACCTTGACTAGATCTTCCTCATTCTTGGTAAGGTTGAAACCTTCCCATAACTTGAATAGGTCCTCCTCAACATGCGTGCCTTATACATAAAACCATGAGACACTCTCTTCTTAGTTGATGTAGGACGATTTCTTAAACTCCTAAAAAAGGATTCGGTTACTCTTTCTACACAGCCTGTAGGAGAAAATCTCAATCACCGCTTTAAAATTATTATGGTAATCACAGCACTCTCAACTCAAATCGAGAGACAAGATTCTTTGTATAAAGATGCAAAATAACTATCACCTTACACTCTTACTCTTCAGAGTAGAGAGAGAAGGACCAACGTGAAGTGATGATTAGTGTGTTAACATATCAAGAAGAAAGCAAATATAGTTGCTCATGTTGTAGAAAAAAATGCACTAGACACTATAGATCATATGATTATTGATATGGAGGAAATTCCTCGTTGTTTTCAACCTTTGTTACGGAGGTTTCTTATTAATAAAAGTTGATCTGTTTGAAAGAAAATTCTGAAAATTTTAAATAAAAACAAATTGGGTTGATACTTGTCCTTTTTCTGAATCCTTATTTACATGTCAGTTTCATCCAGATTTTTCAGATATATTCCCACGGGAAGGTGTGCCATGGTGATATTTTATAAATTTTTTTGAAAGAATACCAGCAAGGTTATATAGATTTATTTCTTTAAAAAAAAAAAGCGAAATTAAGTATTAAAAAATTAAATTTTTATTTGAATTTTATGTTTACTTAACTTCTTAAAAAAAAAAAAACTGCACAACTCAAAAGAAAAATAAAAACTGAAAAAAAAGAAAAAAAGTAGAGAGAATAGGAAGGAAGGACGGAAGGATGAGTGCGGGAGGAGGAAGGAGGAAACTCCACCCCTTTGGCTGGGTTGGGTTTTGGCATTTTCTAGAGAAAAGGTAAACTCTCTCTAAAACTGGGCTTGGGTCCCTTTGGCTTCTCAATCGGCACAAAATCAGATAAAATTATATCTTATAATTTATAACTCAAAAGGAAAAAGAATCTTGTCCAGGTGCCAACTTCTTTCATGGAGAGGAACTTTGGTAATCTTCCTACCTGCCCAACAACCATACTTCAATTTCATATTGAGTCCCCTGTTCAAGTGCAATGCGAGCAATATCTTAATTGGTATCTGTATAATAAAGAGAGGGGCACTTAATACTTAACGACCGCTTCATTGTGACATTATAACACTTTGATTAGACCATAAAACAATGATACATGCACAATCCTTTTTAATAGGTCTCGTAAATAGTTATATTAAGTTCGTGAAACAATCAATCACATAAAATATTTAAGTAAGATTGTTATAGCCACAAAGAGATTACATAAAAACAATCTCATAAATTAACATGATTTTATATGATCTGTTAGATCTACTTTATAAAAAAGTAATTTTATATTCTGACGAACTACATAAAATCTCATTAATTTATAAAATTATTTTTGTGTAATTTATTTGTAACTAAAATATTTCTTATAAAGTTAACCAGTGGTTAATATCATCATAAAATATAAGATTATTGACCGTCGATTAACGGCACTTTTCATTACATGATTATAAGAAAAAGACAATGAATATGGTTCAGTGAGAATGTGAGGCAATAAAGCAGCCTTCAAATCCTAAACCAGATCTATTCTTCGTCTCATGGGATCATCTGAATCTTCTCAATGAAGCTGAGCATTGTTTCCAGCGGTTTACCATCTGCACAGAAAGAGAGGGAATTGAAAAGTTAATAGATCTTACTTTTAATTATTAGTCCTATCCCCAAGTACTCGATATTTTAGTAAAATGAAAATGCAACGCCCCAAGGAAGGTCCTAGCTACGTATAAATCTACAGAAAATACTGAACTTCTTATAATCAATCCAGGATATATATGCAATATATCAAACACTTTCTTCAAATCCACGGTCTTCTTCCCTCGTTCTGTGGTCTTGTGTAAATAGCCTTCTTCCGGCTAGTCGGGTTCGCTTTTGTTAGGATAGACTAAAAAATATGGAACATATGTATGTGACAAAAACTAAAATTTGGTACTAACCAAGTCTAGGAACGGTGTGCCCTTTGGAATGATTGATGACAACAGGGTCCACGAATGAATCCAGCAGAGCAGTCCCATCTGGCTTCAGGAAGTCTGTCTCACCTACAGCACAAGACATGGTAATTAAGCAAAGAAAAGTGACGTCTGCTGGTGAAATCATCTCAGTCCACATAAAATTGGGATCAATTCATGGATTCACTACTGCGAGTGATTAGTGATGTAAACTAGAAGAAATGCAGGAAGACAATCTACATTGAGGACCCTTTTCTAATTAACAGCAGTACCCAAAGTGGGAGTCAATAACTTGCTTGACTTGCAGCAAAAAATTGTACCTAAGAATAATAAAACATATATATATATATATATATAGAGGACACATTCAATCTTCAACTTACCTATGAAGTGGAGAGATGGGCAGGTAATGGGTGATGAAAAAGCGTTGGCAGCCAGCTTAGGTGCCGCAAACTTGGATCCTCCAAGCTTAGCCCCAGATATAATTATCAAAAACTTTATCTTTGGTACCTTCGTAAGAGTCACCCCCTGCAAATTAACACAGGATGGTTTCACTTTGCACCTATGAAGTGCTACATGAAGGAAGCCTGAGAGAAATTAAATTGAAGATAAAAATGTAAGTTTCTTATACCTCGGCTTGCATTCCAGGCATTGCAGCTGCTAACATCGCCCCCTGAAATCCATTAACCAATTTGGAAAGAATTAAAGAACAGAGGTGGTAAAAAGCATTTTTTCTTGTTTCGGGAACAATATCGAAAGTCACTGTTTTTCAGAACCGCACCATGGAGAAGCCCAGTACTCCATCAAAAGGACCATTCTTGATCATGTAATCTTCTACGTATGCAAGACACTCTTCAAAATTCGTATACTCTGTATAATCCTACGATAAAACAACCATTGCAAATCAATAAAACGTACGAACATGTCCAAAATGGAGAAAGATGAAACACTAATCTTTTTGGAAAAAGATGTAAAACCTTGTTGGATTGCCACCACTCGTAGTAAGGAGGGTCAAAAATGCCTTCTACATCGGACTTTCCTCCAGCAGGAAAAGGAGCATCGAGGAAGACAAGGTCCAGCTTTTCGAGCACAGTTTCAGGCAATCTTCCTATCAATTTCTTGAGGATTTCACCGCTTGTTCTGAACCCATGAAGGCACAAAATTCTGGGTTTTTTCTGGGTTTGGTTCTCCATCAAGTGCCAGAGATTAAAGAACTTTTTGTCTTCGATTTCAAGAAATACTCAGAGACAAGCTCTCGGGTAGACGAGAAGCTATAGATAAGGAACCAACCGAAGACTCTCTTTACCATTCATCCACACCTAACATAGACTTTAAACTTTAAAGCCTCCTTACGCCCATCGATCTAGTTCAAAAAAATCCACTTTGGTGCACATAAATATGACATCAATATCTGGTTGTGGCTTTGTCCAAGCATTTGAGTAGGGTCCTGTTCTCCTACCGCACTTTGCATATAAAATTGTGGGAGTTTGGTCATCATAGTAGAAAAAAGTACTTAAACCTAACGCTTCAGAGGCGGCTCTTGGTCTCTATTGGCAGCTGAAAGTAGGTCTCTCAGCGGGGGATTCTTTGAATTTTGTATTTTTTCTCCCTCACCAACCCCCTTTTTTCTTTTGACCATCGCAATCGACATTAACATAAAACGTGTCCTTCACTAACCCACTCGATTATTTTTGGTTTTCAAATTCATTTTAATTTCTCTCATTTAATTATAATAATTTTTTTAAATTTTAATATAAAATATAATAAATAATTCAAATTTTTTAAATAATAAAATAATAATATTATTAAAAAATAATATTTTAATAATATTTTATATAATTTTTAATTTTTATTTCAACTCAATTCGTAAACGCAAGTGATATCTATACAGTTCTCCGCAAAGTTAACTTTAGGTGTGTGGAATCAGGCCCTGTAAAAGTGGAATTGACCCTCCTTTTCCAGTCCAACCCAACTCTGGCAAATATAATATATGTGTTCACAAAAAAAGATATATTATATTTATAATTTTAGTGAATATAAATTTTGTATTTTTTTTTTAGAAAAAATCAATCAATTTAAAATTTATAAGAAAAAAATTATTTTTATAACAATGAATCAATTTTTTTTTCTCAAATGGAAGATACAAGAATTACATACTTCAAGACTGTTTCTAGTATTAGTGTTATGCTATGGAGTATGTAAATAATTGATATTTTGCTTTTACATTTTAAGTCTATAACTTTTATTGGAAATTAAATTATGCTTTCATAAGTAGGTAATATGTGACGTCGCTAACCTCTCTCTAGTGTCAATTGCCCACTTTTCAGTTCTTATACCAAATTTGAGTGAAGGACGGAGCCGACGGCTATGTTTGGATGTTGAGATTAATTGAGTCGAATTATGAATAGTAATATTTTGTATGTCACATTGAGATGAGTTTAACCATTTTATAAAAGTTGAAAAAGTGGTGAGCCTTATTAATGATTGATTTGAAATGAGTTGAATTTGATTCAACAACTAAATATTGAGCTTCCCTCATCCGATTTCCCGCCCCCGTCTCTCCGACATCTCTTTTTTTTTTTTTTTCAAGTCAATTCAATTTGAACCAGTAAAAAAAAGGAAACAATTTTAATACAGTTTTTAATTGGTCTTGAAATTGATTTAATTGAATTTAGCCTATTTTAAATCCATTTGAACCAATTCAAGCTGATTTGAAACTATAATTGGGACTGAGTTTTAATTTTCAATCTCATTTAAGAAAATATCATAAAGTCAAATGTATATTAACTTTTTTATTATTGTGTTACTAAGTAGGGTAGAAAAATTGAAAGATAATTACCTGTGCAGTTTGTATTTTATTTTTAATGGATTAGAAAAAAAAAATGGGAGAGGAATGAATATTTTGTATTTGATTTTGATTATGAACAAAATACCACCATTACTATATCAGTCTTTTTCATAAACAAGAATACCTTAAGCAAGAAAATAAGATGCTTGGGGTCAAATAGATGAATTGCATGTTTACTGATAATATTTGGATTCTTATCATATATTCATTAAGGATAGTCAATGAATTTAAATTTTAAACTTTTCTTTAATGTTTTTTAAGAGAGTGAATAATAGAAGCCCTTGGGAGAGTCCAAGTTGCTAAAGCTGTTCCCACAAAATCACTCTTTATATTTGCACAGCAAGCAAGCCCCACGGTCCACTAAAGAAAGTGAAGCTAAGATATTTGATGAAAGTCCTCAAGGACAATGAGAATGCTGAGAGTCTTCTTATTAGTATTTATAGTGTGGGGTGCAATAATAAAAGTTGTGTATTGCCGTTAGAGAGAATAATATATACATGGTAATTGCTAGAACACAATCGATTCATAAAATAAAGTGTTAACTGTTGCGTGCGATGGAGTTTCCATTTGAGTGCTCGAGTTGGTCTTGTGTTGGTGATATTGTTGTAGTTGTTGGGTGAAAGTTTCCATGCCAACGGACACTTCATTTGGTAAGTGCTCTAATTTTGTGAATTTAGTCTTTGGTGTTTGAGTATTGTTAATACTCTCTCGCAAACTGTTCCAAGGGACATAACCAAGTTTGATGCGAAGATTAGAAAGTGCAGGACAACTAAGTGGTTTGGTAAGAAGATCAGGAAGTTGCAGAAATGCTACGACATGACGAGTATGAAGTAGACCAAAAGCGACATAGTCACCTATGTAGTGGTAGTCAATCTCAATATATTTGCTTCGAGCATGAAAAATATTGTTAACTATCATGTAATCAACATCGAGATTATTGCAAAGTAGCAACGGGGAGGTTGGTAGCTTGACACACAGGTCGTGAAGAAGAAAAGAGATCAAAGTGAGCTAGTCTGAGTCATAGCTCTATCTTCAACTTCAAAGCTCGAGCAGGAGACACTATGTTACTTTTTGCTAGATCAAGAAATGCAACTATTATTGTGAAATACACAGTAGCCTACAATTACACAATACCTTTGAATTTTACAAATTTCTCTGCATCTCAAAATTTCATATTTTTTAATCACCCAAGGACATCCTAAAGGAAAGGTGCTTTAGGAAATTCAATCTGCGGAGGAAATACATAATGGTGCGGTGGAGTTTTTTCAGGACCTTCTAGTGACGAACGACGATGTCTAGTTTGATGAGGAATCGCTCTCTTAACTCTTGCCGGCAATTTCAACACAGGAGAACGAAGCCTTTTGTGCTGCACCTACCATGGAGGAGGTTAAGATGGCGCTTTGGTCCATTTTGTCAAACAGTCGCCTGGGGTCCAATGGTTTCTCGACAAGTTTCTTTACCCTTGCATGGGATATTGTGAAGCAGGACCTTCTAGATATGGCTCGAGAATTTTTTGAAGGGACGCTATTCATGACTTTCTTTGGGTCGACAAATTGAGTGCTCATTCCAAAGGTTGACGAGCTTGTGAGGTTTGGGCAATCTCAACCAATTAGTCTATGTTCAGTGGCTTATAAAATCATAGTGAAAATCATAGTAATTTGTATGGCACCTATTCTTCATCAGATTATTTCTTCTGAACAATCCCATTCATTCCAGGAAGAAGTATCTTTGATAATGTGGCTCTTGCACATGAGCTAGTTCATGGGATTAATCAGAAGGTCAGGGGTGACAATGTTATGTTGAAAATTGATAAGGCTAAGGCATATGATCAGGTGAATTGGTGTTTTTTACTAGAGGTTTTGAGACAATTGGGTTTTTTAGAAAAATGGAAAGACCAGAGTTTTAATTGTATTTCTTCTCCATTTTATTTGGTTATGTTAAATGGATGCAGTAGGGGCTTCTTTAAATCCTCTCGTGGACTTTGGTAAGGTGACCCTTTATCACCTTATTTGTTTATTTTATTGGAGGAAGTGTTGTCACGAATGCTACATAAGGAGTTTCAGTTAAGAAGGATAAAGTCTTTTAATCCCAATGGATGAACTATGATCAATCACTTGTTGTATGCAGATGATATCTTGATTTTTGTGAATGGTGGAAAGGCTTCTTTTCGGAAGCTTATGGAAGTGCTGCACAAATATGAGACTATGTATGGTCAGTTGGTTAGCCCGCATAAGTCTTCCTTGTTTTTTTCTAAGCATATCTTGGTTGATCAGAAATAGGCTTTAAAACAAATATCCAGATTTGAAGAAGGCGCTTGGCTGTGTACATACTTGGGGATATCATTGCATATGGGGCGAATGTGATTAAGTATGATCCATTGTTGGGAAAAATTCAAAAGAAATTAGCGGGTTGGAAAATCAAATTGATTTCTTTTGGGGTAAAATTATTTTAATAAAGCATGTTCTAAACAGTATGCCAATTATTATGTTCTCAGTAAAGAATTTGCCAAAGGAGGTCATGTTGGCGATTAAAAAACTTTTCTCTAATTTTCTATGGGATTCTTCTATGGAAAATAAAAAGAGAAAATGGATATCTTGGAAGAATATTTGCTTGCCGGTAGAGGAAGGTGGACTTGGAATAAGAGATTTGGATGAGGTTCAAAATTCTTTTCTTATGAAGTTTGCTTGTAAATTAATTATGGGAAGTTTGTTGTGGTTGGATTTTTTCTCCACCAAATATGTGGGTAATTTACACCTCTCTCGGTCATGTCCTTGGGTAGAGGAACTCAATTTTGTAAAGGGATTATGTGATTAATGCCAACGTATTATGTAATTCAAGATGGCGGATCGGGAATGAAGAAATGAATTTTTGGTATGATAACTGGTTGGGAGATGGGTCTTTGGCTAAGAAGCATTCGGTGGTTAGGAATGGAAACTTGAAGGTGGGTGAGGTAATGGATACCAACGGGTGCAGTGTGGATGTTGAGAACTCTTGTTGCAGCACTGATGGTTGAGAAAATTCTGCAGGAAGGCTTTCAGTTGAGGGAAGGGGCTGATAAATGCATATGGATTCATACCGTGGATGGCAACTTCACCACGAAGTTAGTATGGAATTTGATTAGAAAGCAGGGGATTGTTTGCCCATAGAGGAGGTGGCTGTGGAAAGATTATGTGCCGACGAAAATGTTGTTCATGTGTTGGAGAGCAAGACAAAAGGCATTGCCTGTGGATCTAGTGGTCCAACAGCTTGGGATTCCTTTATGTTCCAGATGTTGCTGTTGTGTTGAACCCAAAATTAAAACAATAAATCATGTACTCTGGGAAGGGAAGAGGGCGACTGCAACTTGGAGGTTTTTTGCAGCAAGTTGTGGAGTGTGGATGCCACAATTTCGGAGCTGGGAAGGCGTGGTGAATTTCTGGTGGGGTCGTGCGAGGGGATTCTCTTAGGTTGGCTGGATTAAAGGGTTCTTTCAATTATTATTTCTTGGACTCTTTGGAAATTCAGATGCAAAGTTAGGATGGAAGATACACTTTATGACTGGAGGAGTATGATCTGAGTGGTGAAAGTAACGTTAATGGAGGTTACTAGCAAAGTGCGGTAGTTTAGAAAAATAGAAGCACAGGATTTATGTGTGCTACAAGAATTAAATTGCCTCATTGTACAAGTACGTTCGAAAGTGCTGAAATTGATAAAGTGGATGGCGCCGGATATAAGTATGTTAAAGCTAAATGTAGATGGTGGATCTTGTGGTAATTTGGGGATGTCGGGTGGTGGAGGTGTTATTCAGGACTCACAGGGGAGAGTCTTGACTGGGTTTGCTCATTTTTATGGCCAAGCGACGAACACAATTGCAAAGTATCGTGCTTTACTAGATGGATTATGGTTGTGTCATGCACCTGGATTGAGGGATTTCTTGGTGGAGTCCAACTCTACGGTAGTGATTGGATGGTTGGTTTTGGGTAATTGTAAATATTGGTATTTATGGGACTTTTGGGAGGAAGTAAATGTGCTTGTAAACTTGCTTTAGCCTTAGATTCGACACAATTTTAGAGAAGCAAATATAGTCACGGATTTTCTGGCTAGGGAAAGGGCAAAAGGAAGGATAGAAGATTTTATGGGGGAAAATTATGTGAACGGCAAACTTCCGGGTCTAGTTTGCTTAGATAAATTGGGGATTCTTTATATTCGTTCTTGATATATTTTTTCTACGGTATTTCTCTGCCATAAGTGGAAGTTTGATTAATAAAGTTGGGAGGGGGTTATAAAAAAAAAAAGGAAAGTAATACCATAGCCTTAATTGTTTAGGTATCTCAGTGCTAGGTACAATGGTCTTTTTTTTTTTTTTTATTAATTGAAACTGGGTGCCTAGAATGAAGTCTTGTTTAATATGCTCTCAACAAGGATTTTTTTGCAAGTGCATCTCAGATAATTCAAAAGGATATTATCCCAATTTAATGGCCACTAAAAATTATTTGCACCCAAGCATTCAAACCTTAAGACTTGGAGAGAGCATATCACCAAGACCAATGATTTTATCACTCAAGCGAACCCCTAGAGGTTAGGTATAATGGTCTTTAATTAACAACAACATTATTGATTGATCAAATGATAGGTAAAGAAGTTAATTAATCTTATACATCAATCGTGATTATTATCTACATGTCACACCTCCTGTGCCCATTTTTTGAAATGATTGTCCAGAAATATTTTGATTACAAAAAGCATCTTTTTATTCTTTTATTTTTTTAAGCAACAAGAAGCATCTTTTTCTACTATTAAGTTGGGATCCAACTACCATCTCTACTTGAAAGTATCTACCTTTTTGGTGAAGGGATGAACGTATTGCATCATGAAAAATTGCTGCTTCTTATTTTCAACAGCAATTGGCAATGAGTCAAGCTGGGGCAAGGGTGAGAACACTGAGAAGTGGCATGCGGAGGTTGAATAGAATGATTACCCAGCAGCACTCAAATCATATCTTGCAAGTGATTATTTTTGGACTTGTTTGTTTCAGTGTAGTCTCCTTCGGGTCCAACCTTACCTACGAAATAGGTTGCATGGTAAAACCAGTTTTATAGCTACAGTTATGAAGCTTACCTATGTATGAAAGGTTTTATATCCCAAACACATACATACGTGCTTGCTTACTGACTTAAATTCCAACATGCACGAATTAACAATGTTATTGCTTTGAGACGTATCACTTAAAATGGTTAGCCTCGTCTCTGTTCACCTTTCTTAGAATTCGATTCTCCAGAGCAATCAACCCCTTCTATCTTCTTTTTTTTTTTTTTTTTTTTTGGAATAAGCAAGCATTTCATATATTAAGGCATAAAATAAAGTTGGTTACGCAGCAGCAGTTTTATGTTGCGCTTTCGGCCTGTCCAAAATCACACAAGACAATATTTAAGTGGTTTAGCAAATTGCTTATGTCCATTGGAGCCTTTTTTACTAAATTTGTACGAAGTTTACAACTCTACAAATTCTCTCACGTTCTCCCTCTTTCTCTTTAATTTTTCCTACACCAATTACACTAGCAGAGCTTTCCTTTTATAGGAGAGCAATGGGGGGACACGCACCCACTCCTCTTGACCAGAGGAGCCTCTGGAGGTGAGTGGGTGGGTGGATGGTTGGTGAGCATGGGGGTGGGTGGCTGCAAACCTAAACCCATTTCACACTTGGGGGGTTTATTCAATAATCACCCCCTCCACCCAAGTGTGTCATACTAAGATGCTTACAAACTGATTCATTCTTCAAATGAATGCACATCTTTCTTTGACATGAGAGACTTCTGCTATCGAATACGCTCCAATGCACCTGAGGGTGCTTAGCAGTGTACAATATTGATCAAGTCCAAACAGTGTTGGAACTTGATCCCTGTGACGACCTTCATCAACATATCTGCTAGATTATCTTCAGTGCTAATCTTCTGAAGTTTGATGTCATCTTCTTCTAATATTTCACGTACAAAGTGAAATCGAACATCTATATGTTTTATTCAAGAGTGATATACTTGATTCTTGGCCAAATAAATTACACTCTGACTGTCACAGTAAACGGTAACCTCTTGCTGTTTAAAGCCCAAATCTGTTACCAATCCCTGTAACCAAATAGCTTCTTTCACGGCTTCTGTTATAGCCATGTATTCAGCCTCAGTTGATGATAGTGCAATTGTCGACTGTAAAGTTGATCGCCAACTAACTGGTCCCCCAGCCATAGTGAACATATATCCAGTTGTTGATCGGCGTTTGTCAAGATCACCTGCATAGTCTAAGTCAACATATCCAGTTACTAGACTATCTTCACTCTTCTCAAACTTCAAACTAATATCTACGGTCCCCACAATATACCGTAGAATCCACTTAGCCGCATGTCAATGAACCTTTCCAGGATTATGCATATAGCGACTAACTAAGCTAACGGCCTGGGAGATATCAGGTCGTGTACACACCATGATATACATTAAGCTTCCAACAACACTTGCATATGGGACATTCCTCATGTAGTCCCGCTCTTCATCGGTCTTAGGAGATTGCAATGCACTGAGCTTGAAATATGGGGCCATGGGAATACTCACCGGCTTCGTCTTCGAGTTGATGTTGAATCGTTGCAGTATTCTCTTCAGATACTGCATCTGAATAAGGTGAACTGTACCTTTTACCCTATTTCTGCTGATCTCTATCCCCAGTATTCTTCATGCTTCTCCCAGATCTTTCATTTCAAACTCATTACTTAACAAAGTTTTTAAGCGATCTATCTCCCCCTTGCTTTTACATACAATTAACATATCATCTACATATAAAAGCAAATAAATGAAAGATCCATTTGCAAGTTTTCTGAAATATACACAATGATCGTATTGGCAACGAGTGTATTTCAGATCCATCATAAAGCGGTCGAACCGCTTATACCATTGCCGAGGTGACTGTTTCAAACCATAGAGAGACTTCTTTAGATTGCATACCCAATTCTCTTTGCCAGCTTCTTTGAATCCTTCTGGTTGAGACAGATAAATCTCCTCTTCCAGATCACCATGTAAGAAAGCTGTCTTTACATCAAGCTGTGCTAACTCAAGATCATATTGTGCAACCAAAACTAGCAATATCCGAATGGATGAATGCTTCACAACAGGAGAGAATACTTCACTGTAATCAATTCCCTCTGTCTGAGCGTAGCCCTTGGTTACCAACCTAGTTTTGTATCGCACTCCATTTTTAGCAGCTTGATCATCTTTCTGATTGAAGATCCACTTACAGCCAATTGTCTTTTTTTCTTTTGGAAGTGGCACAAGCTCCCAAGTCTGGTTCTGGTGAAGAGACTGCATCTCTTCATTCATCGCTTTTGTCCATTCAACTTGTTCACTGGACTGTACGGCTTCTCTGTAAGTGGTTGGGATCTCACCCCCTTCAGCTGATAATGCATATGTCACATAGTCTGCATAACGTGTCAGTATACGTTTCTCTCGTCTCGGTCTATTGGTTGCTATTGATTCGGGTTGACATAGAGGTACTATGACTGGATTATCAACTTCATCTTGTCCATGCTTTCCCAACTTCTTTGAAGTAATAAACTCCACACTTTGCAAATCATCTGATGTTTTGCCATCACTGTTGCCTTCACTGGAATCTTTATGCTTATGTGACTTAAGCATCTCAGATTCGTTGAATGTAACATTTCTACTGATGATTACCTTTCTGGACTCTATACACCAGAGTCTATACCCTTTTACACCAGTACTAAAGCCCAAGAATTTTACTTTTTTGGCTCTAGGATCAAGCTTACTTTCTTTAACATGATAGTAAGCAGGACATCTGAAAACGTGTAAAAAATCATAATCAGTAGCATGTGTACCTCTCCAAATTTCAATGGGTGTCTTCCAATCATTGGCAGCTGTGGGTAGTCGGTTGATGAGGTGGCAGGCATAGGTCACAGCTTCAGCCCAAAATTGTTTACTGAATTCAGCATTCAGCACCATACATCGCACTTTCTCTAATAAAGTATGATTCATTCATTCTGCCACACCGTTCTACTGCGGTGTATCTCGTACCGTGAAGTGTCTGACAATTCCCTCTCTCCGGCATACTTCCATGAAGGGGTCTGAAGTATACTCACTTCCATTATCAGATCTGAGCAGCTTGATCTTTCTGCCGGTCTGAGTCTCGACCATTTTCTTCCAATCAAGGAAGATATTCAGCACTTCATCTTTATTCTTCATCGTATATACCCACACACGACGAGAATAATCATCTACAAAATGTTACAAACCAATGCTTACCTCCCAAAGATGCATTTTGGGTAGGTCCCCAAACATCGGAGTGTACATAGTCAAGAATTCCCTGTGTATTGTGTACAGCGGTTTCGAACTTGATCCGCTTCTGCTTCCCTAATACACAGTGCTCACAAAAGGACAGTTTATCAGTCTTGGCACCTTTGAGTAAGCCTTGCTTCACCAGTGTTTGCAAAACTTTTTCTCCTGCGTGTCCCATACGCATATGCCAAAGACTGGTGGTGTCAGCATCAGTCTCATCTAACTCTTCACAGCATGTGGAAGCTCTTCCATCAGCAGTACTTCCTTGCAATAAGTACAAGTTTCCTCGCCTTAAACCATTCATTGCCACCTGAACTCCCATTAGTACTTTGAGAGTTTCGTCTTCAATGGTGATTCTGAATCCCTTTGAATCCAGAGATCCCAGTGAGATGAGATTCTTTCGCAAGTTCGAAATGTACCGAACTTCTGTCAGAGTCTTGACGCTGCCATCGTGCAGCTTTAACCGAATGCTACCTATTCCTTGAGTCTTACAGGCACTATCATTGCCCATAAGTACTGCTCCACCATCAATTTTTGTGAAGTCAGTAAACCAGTCCCGATTGGGACACATATGATAGGTACATCCGGAATCCATAATCCATTCATCGGAATGACAAATGGATGATGAACTTGCCAAGGCAAAATCTGACTCGTCATCTCTGTCCACGACATTGCCTGTGGTGGGTTGATTCTGCTGTTATCCCTTCCGGTTGGGACAATCCTTCCTCTAGTGTCCTTCGTTGTGACAAAAGGAACACTCGTCTCTGGCAATTCTTCTGCCGATTGATGAACCACGTGATGTGGTTCGGGTTTTCGAATGAAAACCTTTCCTCCTTCCGGGATACCTTGACTGTGGTCTCCCCCTTGCTGTTAGCGCTTCATTTTATGTATCTTGTTGTACCTGCTTATCTTTTCTACGGTACTCATTACTAATTAAAGAACTGGATACATCATCAAAACTGATTTTTTCCTTCCCATACAATAGAGTAGTAATTAAATGCTCATATGTATCAGGCAAGAAATTCAACAGTAGTAAAGCCTTATCTTCATCTTCGATTTTAACATCCAAATTTAACAAATCAGCAAGAATTTGGTTATAATTATTCAGATGTTCAGACATTGAAATACCTTCACGAAATTGGAATCTGAAGAGGTTCTTCTTCAAGTGCAAATGGCTCTCAATGCTCTTCTTCATGAACTTATCCTTCAATTTCTGCCAAAGTACCCTAGCATCTGTCTCTCTCATGACAAAATACTTTTGTTCTTTGGTAAAGCATAATCGGATTGTACTACAAGCTTGAGTATTAAGCTTCTTCCAACCCTGATCAGTCATATCATCTGGCTTTCCTCCCAACGCAATATCCAATTCTTGTTGGATCAAAACGTCCATGACTTCACACTGCCACATGCCAAAGTTGCTTGTTCCATCGAATTTCTCAACTTCAAACTTGGCATTTGACACAGTGGACCGACGTCCTGAGCTACTGGCATGTTCAGAGCTCCTGTCTCTTCCAGAATGTTCCATTTGAATTTAGAAAAATTTAGACAAAAAATTTCAAAATTCTAACCATACGGATGAGTCCGGAACGATCCAAATAGTAGGAAAGAATCGAACTCCAAATGGCTTAGATCAAGCCGAAAATGGATCTGAAAAACGAACAGTTCCGATCTGTCTGGCGCGTGGGATGCACGCGCTGATTAGGGCGTCTGGGGGCGCGTGGGATGCACGTTCTGATTAGGGCGTCTGTAGCAGCTGTGTGTGCGTGGGGCGCGTGTGTGGCGCGTGTATGCTGAACCTGTGTAGGGCGCGTGGGGAGCGTGTCTGACACACGCAGAACGTCTTAGGGCGCGTGGGGGACACGCGTCTTTCTCTTCCAGGAGCGTGAGGGTGCATGGCAGCGAGTGGTGACGCGTGGCGCATGTAACTCAGTCGTCTTCAACCAGAAGATACGTGTGGGGCGCATGGATCGACGCTTCGATCTTTTATCGGCGCGTGCGGGCTACTCCGACCTCCATTTTCAATTCCGTTTGCAGCAACGGATTCGTCTCGACGAGAGGAACATCCTGGAGTGGTCAAAATTTGATTTTGATCACTTTGATTTCTGGACAGCTTGAACCAAGAGCTCTGATACCAATTGTTGCGCCTCCGGCCTGTCCAAAATCACACAAGACGATATTTAAATGGTTTAGCAAATTACTTATGTCCACTGGAGCCTTTTTTACTGAATTTGTACAAAGTTTACAACTCTACAAATTCTCTCACGTCCTCCCTCTTTCTCTCTAATTTTTTCCACACCAATTACACTAGCAGAGCTCTCCTTTTATAGGAGAGCAATGAGGGGACACACACCCACTCCTCTTGACTAGAAGAGCCTCGGGAGATGAGTGGGTGGGTGGGTGGATGGTTGGTAAGCATGGGGGTGGGTGGCTGCAAACCCAAACCCATTTCACATTTGGGGGTTTATTCAACAGTTTTATACATAGACAAGGGGATTTTTGCCACTATAAAAGTTAAGTAAGGGAGGTGGAATAGAAATAAGGGGTATGCTTCAAAAAAAAAAAAAAATTGGTTGCTGCCCACTGTGCAATAGAATGCACGCATCGATTTAAATCTCGATGTATTTTCCTCGTACCCCTCCTATCTTTATATGAAAGAGTTTTCATATGAGGAGGACCACATAGCACCCAACCTTTCATTAACAAGAAATATCTTATATTTATTTTACCACTTATCTTGTAATTAATTAATGTAATCGTATCATTTTATCAAAAAATAACTTAAAATTTGTATAACTACTCTCCATCTGTAAAAGAGTTGTAAAAATAGATATAAAAGAGTTGAAAGTTAATCATTTTTGTATAGATGATAGTTTGTGCGTGGTTAAATTTAAATATAACAGGCGCACAGGGATGCTGCTCACAGACATCATACAAATGCTCAAAAAAATTAATCATTGGGCTTTGCTAGACGCAGTCGGCAAATGCAGTCGGCATGCAAACGGCTATACGGAATAAATTAAAAAAAATTATAAAAATATTTTTTTTTCATGGTTGTACAGAATGAATAAAAAAAAGTTATAAAAATAATTTTTTTTTCATATAGGTCCCATATTAATTCATTTTTTTCAAAGTGAGTGCACGCCGACTGCATTTGCCGACTGCAAAAATCATTTCTCTTAATCATTAGCGTGTTAAACATATCAAGAGTGATGCATATATAATTGCTTGTGTTTTAGAAAAAAATGCACTAGACATTATAGATCATATGACTATTGATACTGAGGAAATTCCTCGTTGTTTTCAACCTTTGTTACGCCGGTTTCTTATTAATAAAACTTGATCTGTTTGAAACAAAATCTAAACAAATCGGGTTGAAATTTGTCCTTTTTCTGTATCCTTAATAATAAAAAGAGTATAATTTATTATTAAAAAATTAATTTTTTATGTGAATTTTATATTTACTCAATTTAAAAAAAAAAATACACAGCACATTCTATGACAGTAAATATCATTAACAACACTTTTCCTTACATAATTATAAGAAAAAGACAATGAGTATGGTTCACTGAGAATATCAGACAATAGAGTAGCCTCAAGAGTACCTCATGGTATTCTCAACACTTATCATTACTATTGATTATTTTATTGTTACTTTTCACATAACTTTTACTACTATTCACTACTATTCTTCGGGTCATGGAATCATCTGAATCTTCTCAATGAAGCTGAGCATTGTTTCCAGCGGTTTACCATCTGCACAGAAAGAGAGGGAATTGAAAAGTTAATAGATCTTACTTTTAATTATTAGTCCTAGCCCCGAGTACTCGATATTTTGGTAAAATGAAAGTGCAAGGCCCCAAGGAAGGTCCTAGCTACGTATAAATCTACAGAAAAGACTGAACTTCTTATACTCAATCCAGGATATATCCGCAATATGTCAAACACTTTCTTCAAATTCACAAATCATAATCTTCCTTTCTAGCTCTGTGGTTTTGTGTAAAGCCTTTCGGCAACTCGGGTTCGGTTCTGTTAGGATATACTAGAAAATATAGAACACATGTATGTGGCGAAAACCAAAATTCGGTACCAACCAAGTCTAGGAACGGTGTGCCCTTCGGAGTGATTGATGACAACAGGGTCCACGAATGAATCCAGCAGAGCAGTCCCATCTGGCTTCACGATGTCTGTCTCACCTGCAGCACAAGACATGGTAATTAAGCAAAGAAAAGTGACGTCTGCTGGTGAAATCATCTCAGTCCACATAAAATTGGGATCAAATCATGGATTCAATACTGCGAGTGACTAGTAGAAATGCAGGAAGACAATCTGCATTGAGGACCCTTTTCTATTTAACCGCAGTACCCACAGTAGGAGTCAATAACTTGCTTGACTTGCAGCAAACTTGTACCTGAGAATAATAATACATATACATATGTGGCTGTGTATGTGTGTGTAGGACACATTCAGTCTTCAACTTACCTATGAAGTGGAGAGATGGGCAGGTAACGGGGGATGCAAAAGCGTTGGCAGCCAGCTTAGGTGCCGCAAACTTGGATCCTCCAAGCTTAGCCCCAGATATAATGATCAGAAACTTTATCTTTGGTACCTTGGTAAGAGCCAGCCCCTGCAAATTAACACAGGATAATTCACTTTGCACCTATGAAATGCAACATGAAGGATGCCTGAGAAATTGAAGCCGAGATCAGAGCGATTATTGAAGGTCTCAGAAGATGTAAAGAATTGGGTTTCTCAGCCATTGATATTGAGAGCGATTCATTAGTGGTGGTTAAGTGAATTTAAAATAAATCCTGCATTGTTTGGTATCTCTGAGATTTTTGGGATGAATTGTCCTGTTTGTTGGAAAAATTTGATTATTCTATTAAACACTGTTTTAGTGAGGGAAATATGGTTGCTGATTTTTTTGCTAGAAGAGGTGCTTTCAAAGAGAATAATATGATTAGGAATGTGAGTTTATTGCCTCATGATGTCCGTGAATTGTATAGAATGGATTGGGTGGGATTGGTAGATATTCGTGTCTCTTGATTGTTTGGTTGGGGTGTTTCTTTACTGATTTGTTTTATGGGTATTTGGATGTTTATTCAGGTGTATTTGATTGTTTTGGGAGAGTTATTTTAGTTAATTATGATATTTTCCTTGTTACCACGATACTCCGCCACAATTGAGGCTGATTTTCAATAAACTTGGGGAGAGACCCCTCTGTACATGCGGTCGCCGACTCTTTAAAAAAAAAAAAAAAATACAAAAGATGCCTGAGAGATTAAGTCTCTTCAACACTTCTCACTACTATTTATTACTTTATTATTATTTTTCACCTACTTTTTTTACTATTCATTACTTTTTACCTACTTTTTATTACTATTCATTACTTTATTATTATTTTTCACCTACTTTTTATTACTATTCATAACTCTCCTCAACACTTCTCAACACCCAAACCCAAATTAAATTGAAAATACCAAAGCAAGTTTCTTATACCTCGGCTTGCATTCCAGGCATTGTAGCTGCTAACATCGCCCCCTGAAATTCATTGACCAATTTGGAAATAAATAAGAACAGAGGTAGTGAAAAACATTTTTTCTTGTTTCAGGAACAATATCGAAAGTCAGTGTTTTTCAGAACCGCACCATGGAGAAGCCCAGTACTCCATCAAAAGGACCATTCTTGATCATGTAATCTTCTACGTATGCAAGACACTCTTCAAAATTCGTATACTCTGTATAATCCTACGATAAAACAACCATTGCAAATCAATAAAACGTACGAGCATGTCCAAAATGGAGAAAGATGAAACACTAATAATCTTTTTGGAAAAAGATGTAAAACCTCGTTGGAATGAAACCACTCGTAGTAAGGAGGGTCAAAAATGCCTTCTAAAGCGGACTTCCCTCCAGCAGGAAAAGGTGCGTCGAGGAAGACAAGGTCCAGCTTTTCGAGCACGGTTTCAGGCAATCTTCCTACGAATTTCTTGAGGATTTCACCGCTATTTCTGAACCCATGAAGGCACAAAATTCTGGGTTTTTTCTGGGTTTGGTTCTCCATCAAGCGCCAGAGATTAGAGAACTTTCTGTCCTCGATTCCGAGAAATACTCAAGAGACAAGCGCTTGAGTAGCGTAGAAGCCTTCGATAAGGATCAAACCGAAGACTTTTGGGTTCGGTTTGACTGTTCAGATTTTTCATCTTAAATTTAAAATTTTTATTTCGTTATTTTAATTATTTTAATTTTTTAT
Source organism: Carya illinoinensis (assembly GCF_018687715.1). Taxonomy (NCBI): domain Eukaryota; kingdom Viridiplantae; phylum Streptophyta; class Magnoliopsida; order Fagales; family Juglandaceae; genus Carya; species Carya illinoinensis. The sequence goes on from NC_056752.1 coordinate 7,475,920, forward strand.
ATAAAATATAATAAATAATTTAATTTATTTTTAATTTTTTTAAATTTTAAAATAATAATATTTTAATATTTTATTTTAAAATTTAAAATTCTTATCTTACTATCAAATCGAACCATCCATCCACACCTAAGTTCCTAATAGTATTATAAAAAAATCAATTTGTAACTCTGAAATTATTTTTTAGAGTAATTCTACATGCAGGCCACTTGCGGACGGATTCGCGCACTAATGATGATGTGGCAGCTGAAAAATTAAAAAAAAACAAAAAATTTCGGACGATTGCACTAAAGCTTCTTCCACACGCTAGTTCAGGCATTTTCCCTCCCAGGTCGTCTTGAAGCTGCTCCGAGCGACCCTGACTTGAGCTCCCCGAGCGAGCAGCCTCATCTCCTCCGCACGACGATCTCATCCACACCACCTCCTCTGCGCGAGCACCTCCTCTGTGCGAGCACCTCCTTCGCACGACCATCTCCACTACAGAACCACCTCCTTCGCGCGACCACCTCCACTGCACAACCAGCTCTTCTGCGTGAGCACCTCCAGTGCACAACCACCTCTTTTGCGTGACGACGTCAACTGCACAACGAGCTCCTTTGCGCGACCACTTCCTGGAAATGTATAAACTCTTTTATTTAACTGTATTTAGTTCCTGGTTGTTGTAATAACGAAGGATTTGGCTTTGCCTTTTGAAAACAGAGTTACATGAAGTATCAAAACAGAGTTATATGGAGTACAAATGGACATGGTGAGACAAACTTTTATTATTATTTTTTTTTTAAATAAGGCAAATATTGTTTAGACTTTAGCTTATGGTAAGATATTATACAAAAAAAAACCATCGCTTTTTTAATTTATTATCTTCCCAAGTTCATGCATGTCAATGGTCGGTTGTAGCTGAAGCTGAATTCTTAACCATGAACTATTCCCACCGGTCAAAAGAATTATCCCGAGAAAAGATCTAGCCTCACGGACCCCATAATGCTTTGGTTTATGGAATGGTTTACTATATGTTTGGTTTAATGTTATGGAAAACTCTTGTTATTGTTAAGAGAATGAGAACAAAATACTTTGAATATTATATGAATGCTTAAATGAGAACTTAAGTATATTTTCCATCAAAGGAAGGTGAGTAGGGTGTGAATAAAAAGGAATCTGACTTTGGGGGCAAGGGCTAACAATGTGGGCAACTCTTATGTCTTAAATCCAAATCATGTGCTTGCACCATCTAATAGGAACAATTTAGTCATAAATGACTGCTAGTTGTTGCTAACTAAGTTAGAATCTATTTATGAGATCGATGGTGGATTAATTTTTTGTATTCTTAACTGAAATTATAACTTCTATTACTTCAATTTAGCTAATACTTTCATAATTTATATGTATTAGCTATAATGCTAGCAAGCCATATATCTATGAACCTTAGTGCTGATCATATATATGACGTGGCATCACTACGTGGTGTCACGTGGTTTATTAATGCTTTTATAAATATAATTTGATGAGGACATCTAAATTTGAAATTTTCTCTGAATATTAATTTTGTTTTGACACATTTATGTTTTGAAGTATTTTGGTTTTTTTTATGCTCATGATTTTTTAATAATAAATCATGTAGCACTACGTATGTGGTGGTGGCATGTCACAATGGTCATTTAAGTAGTTAGTTTAAGAAGGTCCGTTAGCATGAGTTGTATATATGTGTATATATAAACCTATAAGAGTTTGAATGGAAAAATTTAATTGGCATTTGTAATAAATTATCTATGACATTTTAATCATATCACAAATGCAAGGACGACCCAGTGTCTATCCAAAAGCATCAAAAGGCGTGTTCGAACAAGCCATTCCGTAGTAATAGAGATGCTTCAAGTCCATGATGCTTAGTTGATGGGCATTTGGGGGAAATGTAGTTTTTCAGGTTTAATGTGTATTTGCAAATATATTTAGTTGAATGTTGGTGTAATATATTGTGTATTTGAAAAAAAAAATATTAATATATTTTCTGCAACTCTTAATATTATATTATTATTTTGCTACATATATGAAGTGCATGCTTGAGGTACCAGATTTCTTTTTTTGGGTATATAGGCATGTCTTTTTTTTAATCTTCTAATGCTTTGTTTAGATGGAGAAAGGGAATGATTATGCATGTCCTATAACACGTTCTATAGCAGATTCAACAATAAATCCATCCACAAATCCTCCCTCCCAGGTACTCATTGAGCATGTTTAAAATTTATGAAAGTGACTTCATCATGACTGGTTTTGTTCCACAGATGATAGCAATACCATTCTGTCCACTGGGATCGACGTCTCCAACAGGAAATCCATCAACCAATCTACCAACCCAGGTGAAATCTCCATTAAACTAAGAGAAGATGAATTTATGTACTAATTCATAAATTGAGAATCAAATCTGATGAGGCTATATTAATACATATTTTTTTCATAATCCCTAGGTGATACCAATACCATGTTATCCGGATTTTTCAAACTATATGCATGGTTGCCATCCACTAATGCCAAATACGTGGTTACCCCCATTTTTCGAGTGTCCTGAAGCCAGTGCATCTTCACAAACTAGTCAGGTGATAAATTTATTCAAGCAGATTTTGCACTTATATTTAACCATATATGAAATTGATTTAATTCATTTCGTGGGTGTAAACTGCAGGGAATTCCGCCGCCCCCATTTATCTCGATTCTTAACCCTTCGATTGGTTTACACTCTGTAAGTTCAAGCCATGTTGATGAAACCCAAGATCCCACACCTGAGTCTACTGGAAAAAGTATGGATACTGTTGATGGGAGGAGTGATGATCAATCTGGGGCACATGATATGCTGCCGCAGACTGAGGGGGCTGATATTGTTGAGGAGCCGAAATTGGGGATGGTGTTTAAATCTGAAGAGGACTTACTGTCTTATTATAAAAGATATGGGCAACAATGCGGTTTTGAGATAATGACTCAGAGGAGCCATAGGTTTGAGGATGGGAGCCTTAGATATGGCTCATTGGGTTGTGCTCGGGGTGGGAAGGCACGTAACCGTACGTCAAATGTTGCCAGGCCACATTCGACATCAAAGACAGACTGTAAGGCAAGAATAAATGTGACGTTAGAAAGAGGTGTGTTCAAGGTGAACAGTATAGATAATTCCCATAATCAAGGATTAAGTCCAAAAAAGTCGAGATTTTTTCGCTGCAATAGAGAAGTGAGCGAGTCCGTTAAGAGAGTGTTAGACATAAATGATCAAGCTGGGATAAGAATGAACAAGAGTTTTGCCTCTCTTGTGCAAGAAGTAGGTGGGTTTGAGAACTTGCCATTCAATGAAAAGGACTGTCAGAATTATATTGACAAGGCACGCCACCTTCGACTTGGGAAAGCTGGTGTTCGAGCCCTCCGTGAGTATTTTGCGCGGATGCAATACAAAAATGACGGATTCTTTTCACTAATGGATATGAATGATGATGGACGGTTGATGAATGTATTCTGGGCGGATGCACGAACTAAGGCAGCCTACAAATATTTTGGTGATGTTGTGACTTTCGACACCACCTATTTGACAAATATATATGGGATGCCGTTTGCACCGTTTGTTGGTGTAAACCACCATGGCCAGTTGATTTTGTTGGGCGCAGGATTAATTTCTAGTGAAGATACAGAAACGTTTATATGGTTATTTCAGACTTGGTGTAATTGTATGGACGGTGAAACTCCCAAGGCTATTATCACGGACCAAGATAGAGCCATGAAAAATGCAATAAGCTTTGTCTTTCCAAATAGTCGACACAGATTCTGCCTATGGCACATTTTGAAAAAGTTGCCTGAGAAGCTAGGTTCACATGGTGCATTCAAAACTGGATTGAAAACTGGGTTGTTAAATTGTGTGTATGACTCTCACATAGTTGAGGAGTTTGAGGGGTCTTGGGAAGTGTTAATTCAGAAGTACAACTTGCAGGATAATGTCTGGTTGAAGAGTTTATACGCTGAGTGTACATATTGGGCACCGGTATTCATGAAAGATGTTTTCTGGGCTAGAATGAGTACAACCCAAGGAAACGAGAGTATGAACGCTTTTTTTGACGGGTGTGTTTATGCTAAGACAAACTTAAAATAGTTTGTCGATCAGTTCGATAATGCATTGAGGAAGAAGATTGAGAATAAAAGTGCGGCAGACTTCCAGTCATTCAATGTTACAATTCCTGTCGTCTCTCCCTCTCAAGACATATACACTTGCAATAAATTTAGAGAAGTTCAGAAAGAAGTAATAGGGATGCTTGCAACTCTTCCAACTCTACACCAGAAGGATGGTGTAATTGCAACATACAATATAGAAGATGAAGTGAATGTTGATGATTTCATCAAGGAGGTTACCCACATGGTCTACTTTAATGAGGCTGAATGTGAGGTGAAGTGTTCATGTGCCTTGTTTGAGATGAGAAGGGTATTGTGTAGGCATGTATTGGGCATTATGAGACTTAACAACGTTCGATCGGTGCCAGAAAAGTACATACTAGATCGATGGCGAAAAGACATAAAGAGAACTTACACTCTTATACGAAGTACTTATGATGGGGTTGATGAGAGACCTGAAGCTAGCAGATATTCACGTATCATAAAGAAATGCAACGAAGTAGCCACAAATGCATCTTCATGTGATGAGCACACGGAGGACATGCTAGCTAAGTTAGATGCAATGAACTTAGGCTACCGCACGAACAAGCCGCCATCAAAGGTGAATGTTACAACTGCCGTGGAAACTACAACTGCCACTTCTAAATATGTACTGAGTCCTCATGTAGTGAGAGGAAAAGGCAGATCGCCATCTCTCAGGAAAAAATCCATGATTGAACATTTGAAACCCACGACAAAGAAGACTACTCAGAAAGGAAAACGTAAACAGGTTAACTCAATTAACCATTCTCAATTTCCACTAACAAATGTTGAACTTTATGTGTGTTTTACTTTTAAGCGTTCTTTATGACTTAATACAAATTGGTTTATTTTTCTCCTTTGTAGCCGCATGGAATAGAAGGCGAAATTGTGGAAACTAGAAGGAATTTATTTGGTTCCACAGATGTTGGGACACAACAAAGTGTCACATTTCAGGTTACAATTGGGTTTTTAATGCTAGGAAAAATTTCTCAAGATTAAACTTTAGTTCTTACTAATATTTTGCATTCTGTATTATTAGCCTCCTCAGAACGCTACCAAAGTGTTGAACTTTAGTGCCACCGAGTTAGACTTTGCGGTGAATGAGACTCAAAAAAGTGTAAGATGATTTAGTTTAATTGTTGTCATAGCTAAGTTAAATGTTACATCTTGTGTAAATAGGTAAACTTTTTGTGGAGGATGTTCATTTGTATATTAACTATTATATTATACATGTGACAGATGCAACTTCGATTGAATGGAACCCTGCCGGATAGCTTGTCTGGGACACAACCGTGACAATATGTCACTTTACGTGGTTTGTATCTCGAATGCTTATGCACATAATTTAAGTGGGATTGGGAAAAAATAATTAACATTGACTTATGGCAATTTTGCATTTACTTTTGCACATTGAATGTTTAATCATGATGCTCAAGATATCTACTTGTGGAAAAAATACACTTGCTGGTTTGGTGGAGTATGAATTGGTTCATATATATATGCCTTAGCATGTGAAGGAAGTGTTATTCATATGGATTTTCAGCTAGCTTGTGGGAAAAAAGAATTCAAACTTATACTGTCTTATTTTGCACTGAATTTTGCACATACAAATTTTAATACATATATATATATAAATATATATATATATATATATATATATATTTTTGGGCACATGATACTTTGATGTCATATTCAGCTTTAAAGAACCTAATTTATGATATTGATTGAGCACATTCAATGATTGGGTGCTTTGCTTTCCAGTTTGAGAATGTTGATGATTTCAGTTTATTTTGTACAAAGCCATGAAGATTAAGGGGAAGAATGATGGGGAGTCGACCAGCTCAACTTAAACCACCAATATGCACTATGGTATTCAACAGATTACCATGGAGATAGGCTGAGGCAAATCCAACTTTTAAGTAAATATTTTTTGATGGGTGGATATATTATTTTTGTAATCATCAACATTGAATATTTTTGGACTTTAGTTTTTGCAATTAGGCATTTGATGGGTGGAGAAGTTGTAATTATTTTTGATGTATTGAAGCTGTTGTAATTATTTTTGGTGTAAAGAAGCTGTTGTAATTATTTATCATAGGGTGGACTCTTGTTGTAAATTATGGTTTGATATATATAGAGCTTATTTACTTCAGGGGTTCATGTAATTGATGGATATTGTGAATTCTATCCCATGTGAATGACAAATATTTTTCTGCATGGTACCCGGATTTACTGCATTTTGTTGGGGTCTTGAAGCCATTCACAGGTTATTGCTATCACTTGAGCAGTTTTGGTCACTTCAGGTGCAGCAACCAATTTCCAAAAGATCACCCATATGTTATATGGCTTCTATAGGTTTTGTTCGTAAATTGAAAGATGTCTCTAAGTGGGATTCACATCACACCCAAAATACTGGCCGAGATGGACTTGTTTGTGTATTGACTTATGGACTTGTAACATTAATTTCTTTCTCGGGTGTAAGGAAAGTAATAGAATTTCTATTTTTCTGTCACATTCAGTATATGCTATTTCTGGGCTGGGTTTTGGACGGTTCATTCACTCAATTTCCAGATTTAGCATATCCAGCAACACAACACAATTTCCAGATTTATGCCTACCAACACAGCACATTCAGCATATTTAGACCTGTCCATCATTATACACATACTCAAAATTTCCAGATTTGGTTTAAACTAGCCATACCTGTCCAGATTTATTCATGATCAATTTCCATATACAAATTGCAACACTTTTACAAAAGTGTTGTCCCAAAAGTTTCAAAATAGTCAACATATATCTACATTTATACAACATATAGTTCAAGCACAAATAAGGCAAAGTCCCAAAGTACTCTAAACCAAATCTGAACTACTGTTCAGACTTATACAAAAAATTTCCAGATTTCTACTTTCATAGCCAGACGCTGTCCAGAACCCTAAACTTCAATTTCCACATACAAATTACAACACTTATTCAAAAGTGTTGTACCAAAAGTTTCAAAATACTGAACATAGCTATAGATTTATACAAAACACAGTTCATGCACAGATGTCACAACGTCCCAAAGTATTCTAAACCAAATCTGGACTTAAGTCCAGATTTGGTTTATTGAGTTTCCAGATAAGTTAGGCTACTCAATGCGATCGTATCAAGCACAAATAAAGTAAAATAGAAACTGCCCAATATATACGAATATGTGTGCGTTGACGCGGGACTTCCACCTCCCTCTTGACAATTTCGCCATCTCTTAGGCAAACCTCTTTCATCCAACGTCGAACCTCTTCCATCATTTTTTGAACCTCTTCCTCTCTTGTTCGAACCTCTTCCTTTCTTCTTCGAAACAGTTGCAATAATTTCCAAACCTCTTCATGTGTTTTCTGCAACTCTTTATGTGTTTTCTGGAGCTCTTCCTTCTTCATTAAAATCTCAATTTCTACTTTCATAAGGTCATTCTCTATTTCCTTACCACTATCTACCCATATGAAAAAGTTGCAATGTGGTAATCCCTGTATAAACAAACAAACAAACAAACAATTGAGAATGTTATCAAAACATGTAGTCAATCTGAAATTGGTATTGGAAAAGTATACAATAACCGATTTTTGTACCTTCGTATTGTACTTTGAACACCCAAAGAAGGATCGGCCCAGATTTCTTGGCGTGTTCGATGTTCTAAGTGAAGCAGGTGACCCACAATTGCAAATTGGGTTGTTTCTCAAAGTATGATATGAAATAGAAGATGAAGAAACTGATGATGATACCTTATCTCCCTCAGATAACATGTTCCTAATCAACGATGCAGTATACTGTTGCTAAAAAAAAATAGTGTTTTTCATTCATTGTTTTCTGTTGGGGTTTAGAAGTTTTTTTTTTTCCTTTTAGAAGAGAGTTTACTCAGAAAAAGGTGAGATGGTTTAATCCTTAAAAAGGTTAGTTGAGTTTAATCCAGCCGAAGGGGAGCTGAGTTTAATCCTTAAAAATCAAGTGCAAAAGGAGTTAGTTTATGTGTGCCCCAAGTTGAAGTGAAGTGTAAAGGTGTGTTCAATGCTTTAGCAAAAGTTGGTTCATCTACTATGATGGTATCCACATCCAAGTGCACACATACTTTGCAAAAGTTTCTTGTAAAAATGAAAACTTCACTTCACTTCACATACTGCTATATGCAGAAAGTATAGAACTCTGAACATAAATAAACTAGTTCATCTACTATGATGGTGTACACATCCTAGCATGCACATACTTTACAAAAGTAACTTGTAAAGTCGAGATTTGTTTCTATAATTCTAAACAAATCAAGAAATAATGCTATATATTTTTAGGAAGTGCAAATCTCTAACATCAAAGACATTATAAAAGTAAACTTGATTATAAAAAAGTTACAAAAAAATCACTATTGTTTTAAAGGAATGTATGAGACATACACATTCTAAAACTGCACAGATTATTTCTAAAAATTCAAGAAGTGGCAGTCTAAGCTACAATATTTTCAAACAGAAGATGTAATTGATATGAAGAACAAAGATATTGGTGGGCGTATAGATTATTGATGAGGGAACATATTAAAAAGATTGATCAGGCCAAACTCATGGGACCATCTATCATTGAACTTTATAACATAACCGTATGGCCTCAAGCCTTGGATACAGATATTTATCCCATATTCCCAATCCCACTCACCCACCTGACAATGATTTTAAAGTTTGGTTTATAGTGATTGATTCTCATCATATTGTTCTTATTACAATATGATCTATCTATTTATATATTATTTATATACACAAACACATTCATTTTACAAGATATGTATATGTATATGTATATATATTTCATAATAGTACAAGATATTTTATATGTAAAAAGATAAAACAACCACAAATGGAAAATACCCAAATGGATTCAGAAAAAACAGAGCAACTCGAGCTGGATATTGGAAATCAGACTTACTTTTTGTTGCCTTCAATTCACAGGACTAAAAACAAATCCAAACAAATCCAAATCCATGGGTATCCTTAAAACCAGATTAGGGGCTTCTAACAATTCCTCAAATCCAAAAAAAAATTAAAAAAAAGTTGCCTATTACAATCCAACACCATGTACAGATCGATATTATCTACTAAAAATGATGTTAGTTTTCTCATAGCAAATCTAAAACACATATTGGAACAGATTAGGGGCTTCTAACAAGGAACACACAGCAAACCCAAAAAGAAAAAAACCGTAGGCCGAATACAACAACATGTACAGATCGAGAAAATTTACAACTAATCATGTTAATTTTCTCACAGCAAACCTAAATAAGATCTTCCAACAGATTAGGGGCTTCTAACAAGGAAAAAACAAAAAACCCAAAAAAATAAAACCCTAGGCCAAGTCCAACAGCATGTACATATCGATAAAATGTATACAAATCATGTTAATTTTCTCAAAGCATTCCTAAATAACATCTTCGAACAGATTAGAGGCTTCTAACAACGAAAACACAGAAAACCCTAGGCCAAATACAGATCGGTTAAGCAAAACATCAATATATAACCAATGTTAACGATCGAATAACCAAAAGCAGGAGAGAGAGAGAGAGAGAGAGAGAGAGAGAGAGAGAGAGAGAGAGAGAGAGAGAGAGAGAGAGAGAGAGAGAGAGAGAGAGAGAGAGAGACCTATTATGATTTAGGGTTTCCCGAACTGCACAGATCTACCGCAGGGAAATCTGGCTTACCACAGCGACATCCGAAGACCTTCAGAGATGAGAGGGTTTTGAGATGGGGAGGATTTTCTCCCTTTGCTAACACGGGGATGAGAGGTGAGAGGTGAGAGGAGAAGTTTGTCAAATTGGGAAAGTGGGAAACGATGCAGAACAGGGATGAGAGCTGAAAGGTGAGAGGAGAAGTGAAAAACAAAAAAGGTGGGAAAAGTGAATAATGAAAGGAGTGCAGCCGGTTTGTCAAATTCATCTTCCCGCTTAGGATAAAACTCACCATTTCATTAATGTCCATGTCAGCTTGGTGCGTGAATCCATCAACAAGTGGCCTGCAACAAGAGTTTTCCTATTTTTTATTTGTGAGTGGTAGTTGATGGTAAATATTTTGAATGCTTCTTTGAATTTTTGTTTTTGTCCCGTTCAATCGGTAGAGCAGCACCAATCTAACCATAAAACATGCCCCCCCCCCCCCCTCGATTCTTTGAATCCTTCATTTCTACCTCTACAGTTTTTTGTAGAGTTGACTTCAGTTGTGTGAAATCAGGCCCTGTAAAACTGGAATTGGTCCTCTTCTCCAGTTAGTTTTGTTATGTATAAACAGAATCACATAGTAGTCTATATATTAGTACTGATTTTTTTTATATTTTAAATTTAAATTAATACTTCTTTTAATAAAATTTATTTTTTAATCAATTATATTAAATTGATATACATATTAATACACAATTATGCTTACAACTAGATTTTTCTTTTCCAGTCCAACCTAACTCTAGCAAATATTATATATGTGTTCACAAAAAAGGATATATTATATTATGAAAAATTATATTTATTATTTTGGTGAGTATAAATTTTGCATATTTTTTTAGAAAAAATAAATAAATTTAAAATTTATAAGAAAAAAATTATTTTTTAATAATGAATCAAACTTTTTTCAAATGAAAGATAAGAAAATTACATATTTCAAGACTATTTCTAATATTACTGTTATGCTATGGGGTATGTAAATAATTGATATTTTGCTTTTACATTTTAAATCTATAACTTTTATAGGAAATTAAATTATGTTTTCATAAGTAGGTAATATGTGATGTTAAACTCTCTCTAGTGTCTATTACCCCTAGGGGTGTATAGAAAACTGAAAAACCGATCACCATCAAAGCGAACCAACCGGTCGGAACCAGGGGTGAACTGGTCAACATACGGTGATGGGGTTTCGATTTGAGTGCTAACCATTGCATGTGATGGGGTTTCGATTTGAGTCTTGGGTTGGTCTTCTGTTGGTGATATTGTTGTAGTTGTTGGGCAAAAAGTTACCATGGAAAGGGAGGCTTCATTTGGTAAGTGCTCTAATTTTGTGAATTTAGCTGTTGGTGTTTGGTTATTGTTAATACTCTCCCACAAACTGCACCAAAGGACGAGACCAAGTTTGATGTGAAGATTAGAAAGTGTAGAACGACCAAGTGGTGTGGTAAGAAGATTAGAAAGTTGCAGAGATGCTAGGACATGGCAAGTACGAAGTAGACCAAAAGCGACATGGTCACCTATGTAGTAGCCATCGATCTTTATATATTTTGCTTCAAGCATGAAAAACAGGGTTAACTGTCATGTAAACAACACTGAGATTATCGTAAAGTAGCAATGGAGAGTTCAGTAGCTTGACGCCCAGGTCACGAAGAAGAAAAGAGATTCAGGTGAGCTCAGTTGTAATTTGAGTCATAACTCTATATTCAACTTCAGAGCTCAAGAAAGAGATAGTATGTTGCTTTTTGCCATAGCAGGAAATGCAATTGCTACTGTGAAATACGCAGTACTTAGTGGTGGAATGCTGAGTGAGAGAGCATCCAGCCCAACATGCATATAAAAGGGCATAAAGATCAAATGTAGAATTAGAGCTAAAATGAAGACCAAGTTCAATAGTACATTTTAAGAATGTGTTTGACTTTTTAAGAATGGGGTATGTAAATAATTGATATTTTGCTTTTACATTTTAAATCTATAACTTTTATAGGAAATTAAATTATGTTTTCATAAGTAGGTAATAATATGTGATGTCAACCTCTCTCTAGTGTCTATTACCCCTAGGGGTGTATAGAAAACTGAAAAACCAATCGCTATCAAAGCGAACCAACCGGCCAAAACCAAGGGTGAACCGGTCAACACACGGTGATGGGGTTTCGATTTGAGTGCTAACCATTGCATGTGATGGGGTTTCGATTTGAGTGCTTGGGTTGGTCTTCTGTTGGTGATATTGTTGTAGTTGTTGGGCAAAAAGTTACCATGGAAAGGGAGGCTTCATTTGGTAAGTGCTCTAATTTTGTGAATTTAGCCGTTGGTGTTTGGTTATTGTTAATACTCTCCCGCAAACTGCACCAAGGGACGAGACCAAGTTTTATGTGAAGATTAGAAAGTGCAGAACGACCAAGTGGTGTGGTAAGAAGACTAGAAAGTTGCAGAGATGCTAAGACATGGCAAGTACGAAGTAGACCAAAAGCGACATGGTCACCTATGTAGTAGCCATCGATCTTTATATATTTTGCTTCAAGCATGAAAAACAGGGTTAACTGTCATGTAAACAACACTGAGATTATCGTAAAGTAGCAATGGAGAGTTCGGTAGCTTGACGCCCAGGTCACGAAGAAGAAAAGAGATTCAGGTGAGCTCAGCTGTAATTTGAGTCATAACTCTATATTCAACTTCAGAGCTCAAGAAAGAGATAGTATGTTGCTTTTTGCCATAGCAGGAAATGCAGTTGCTATTGTGAAATATGCAGTACTCAGTGGTGGAATGCTGAGTGAGAGAGCATCCAGCCCAACATGCATATAAAAGGGCATAAAGATCAAATGTAGAATTAGAGCTAAAATGAAGACCAAGTTCAATAATACCTTTTAAGAATGTGTTTGACCATTTAAAATGTGCTTATGTTTCTATAGGAGAGTGCATAGATTGGGAAACAAATTTAATACTATAGGATAGGTCCCCGGGGGGGGGGGGGTAGGAGTAAGATATTGGAGGGTACCAACTATATTGTGATAATGGGCTTGGTTAGGAAAAGGTGTTGCAAAGGTAATGCCTTTGGTCTTGGTTATCATGGGAGTACCCATGGACTTACAGTTGTCATTTGAGCACGTTCTACGTTCTAAAATTTTGAGGGCATATTTGGTTCAAGACAAGATAAGGCCATCAAGACTCAAGTTGATTTGAATACCCATAAAATATTAGAGGGGGCAAGATCTTTCATGGAAAATTGACTCCTAAGAGTCGAAATAAACTCATGAAGATAATTGAAAGAGGAACCAGTGAGTAAAATATCATCAACATACAATAGTAATATAAGATAACCTTGAGATGAATGATAAATAAATAGAGAGGAATTGGAAATGCTATCAATAAAGCCATAAGTAAGTAGGAAAATATTGAACTTGTCAAATCGAGCATGTGGCGCTTGTTTTAAACCATAGAGAGCTTTATTTAACTTGCAAATATGAGAAGAGTGAGTTGAGTGGATAAAACCTGGAGGTTGTTCCATGTAGATGGATTCATGGAAATCAGCATGAAGGAAGGCATTTTTGACATCCTACATCGATTGATCAGGGTAAGAGTGGTGACCATTTGGATCGTGCTCGGTCTGATACTTGGAAAAAAAGTTTTACGGTAGTCAATACCATCGATTTGGTGAAACCTTTTAGCAACTAAACTAGCCATCAAACAATCAAGACTGCCATCAGCGTTGAGTTTGATTTTAAAAACTCCATTTGCAACCAATAACAAACATGGAAGAATCACAAGAACAAGGGTCTATTTATTGTTCTCATACAAGGCTTGGAATTCATCAATCATGGCTTGGGACCAACCAAGATGATTAAGGGTGGAGTAGATGATTTTGGGCTCTTTGGGTATGGTTGTGAGATCATGATGGTTGGCATATTTTGGGTTGAGTTTGTAGATGCTGGCTTTGGAGTGGGCAACCATGGTGTGTTTGGTGGGCTCAGAAGGAGTTGTGGGCCTCTAGGAGGGGAGAGCAGGTGGTGGGGAAGGAATTTCTATGATATCAAGGTTGGGTAATGTAGTGGGGTTAGGATCATGGGTATAGATTGAGTAGGAGGGGGTAATCCATATGTCAATGATAGAAAGAGTATGCTCAGAGAGTTGGGGGTAGTTGAAGGTTCCCACACTGTTTATAAGGAAAGATAAGTTCATCAAAGACAACATGATCAGAAATATAAGTGCGACAAGTGGGAGTGTGATAGCAATTGTACTAGCAATGCCTATCACTGTAGCCTAAAAAAGCATACAGTAAGGTTTTGAGGACAAATTTATTTTGTTTGAAAGAAAATGGTGAAAAATATCTTGTGGTGGTTAATGAGAAGTAAACTAAGTTGTAGCAAATTCGCTGCCCCCATTAGTTTGAATTTTTTTTTTTTTTTTCATTGAATCGACAACATATTTTTCAAAAAGTAAAAAGGTAGAAAAAAAATCAAATTTTTTTATAGTCGAATGCATTTAGAAAAAGCATAAACTAGAAATGCATAGTAATAAAATTTGCCAACAGAAATAACAAGGTCAGGACCCCAAAAGTCATAATAAACCTTATCAAAGACAACATGAGTTAAACTAGAAAAGGGTAAAAAATGGAGTTTGCTAAGTTTGCCTAATTGGAAACTTTCACAAACAGAGTGAGTTTTATTAGAACCAATAGTTTGAATAAGTCCATTGGACTTTAGGACTTAAGATTATAGGTAAGAGGATGTCTTAAATGCTGGTGCCACACTTCTTCAAAGACAGTCCTGAAATGAGTGGAGAAGTGAGCTTCGTAAGGGGGGTATAAGGTGTAGAGATTAACCTTCTCTCATTTGGTCATCAGGATGCGGTTGATCTCCCATTCCTTAACAACAAAATCAACACTATATGTCATAGAGTTTTGCTATTTATCATCCCACATACCACACACAACACATATTTTTATATTTTTTTAATTTATTTTTAAAAAATTTGGTTTTATCCTTCTTAAAAAAAGTGAGTTCTTCTACTTATCATCTATATACCACATATTTGGTAAGAAAAAAAAGATTATGTGAGATGTGTGATGTGAAAACGATAGAATTTTTCTATGTAATAACCAAGCAAAGGCCCAATCCACCCCAAAGGCCCAACCTCCTTTCCCTCCTCTCCCCTATCTCCTACATAATGAAAGTAAATGTTTTGTTCTGCATATTGAATTATGTAAATGCTCATATTTATGTACTAGTATATGTTCTATATCTATTGAATTGTTGATAACTCATCAATTATCTCCACAATATTTTTCAGATAATTTAAATATTTTAGATAAGGATAAAAATTATGGAGTATGAATGAGATGATTTTAAACATAATGGATTAAGCATATAAGGTTTCTATGAGTATTTGTGAATTTTATTACATAAATTTGTTGTGTTCTAATGAATTTGTATTTCAGAGGTTAATTACATTGAGATGGTTGGTTTGAAACAATAATTTTTATATGGCATTGAGAATTTGGAGTTTATAAATATATTGTTGGCATGTGAGTTAAATGAGAGGAAGTAACTCTCCGACCATTCTGGGACCGAGGCGTCATATGGTAAGTGCTCTATTTTATTGAATTTAGTCATTTGTATTTGAGTAATGTTAATACACCATACTCGTGAATAGGGCTGTAAATGAACTAGTCTATTCGATAGCCTGCTTGATACTCATTCGATTAAACTCGAATCGAACTCGACTCGTGAAAAAGAAATCACGTTCGTGAAAGCAGATACCCGCTTGATTTGTAAATGACATATACCCGACAAAACTCGACTGGACTCGAGTAAGACTCGTTTAGACTCGCTCGTTTATGCTCGAATCGACTCAGCTAAGACTCGTTTAGACTCGTATCGACTCGATTAAAACTCATTCATATATTGATAAATATATACATACACCTATGCATGTATATATGTATTACCTAATAATATAAGCATACCACTTTTATAATTAAATATATAACATGTATTCTAATTACTTATGTCTATATAGTGAATATATTTTATAATTTGTATAATAATTAGTCGATAAAACTTAATAATTTCATATACTAGTATATAAGAACCATATATGAAATAGATATATGCTATAATATTAAGTGTATGTATTAATAATATATGTATGCATATAATATATTGTTATTTTGGATAAATATCAACTAGTTATATATTAATTATTTATAAGTTTTTTAAAATTTTATAATTTAATAGAGGTTCTACTTGTTAGTTGTATAAGTTCTTTTATTTATTTATTTAATTTATTAATTATTCAATTTTATTCTTAAAAAAAAAAACAATTCAAACTTGAGTTAAGAGTTTAGCTTATCGAGTCGAGTTTGAACAAAAAAAAAATCTCGAACTCGAGTATTTTGAGTCGAGCTAAGCTTAACAAGCTAAAAATTGGCTCAGCTCGGCTCGATTACAGCCCTATTCGTGAATGTCTTGAAAATACGCTCCTTTTCAATTGAAAGAAATTGGCTCTAGTTTTGACTCTCTTGAGTAGGTCATGGTGGTTAGGGGTGTAACTAGTCTAATTTTAGACAAATTTAGAAATCGAACTAGTATATATCAGTTTTAAAAATTTAAGAACCGAAACAGATCGGTTCATCACCGAAACTAACACTTTCATTTTTTCACAGTTTTGGTTCAATCCGGTCCATTTTTTTAATTTACCGTTTACACGTATGACACTACATAAGTTTAATATTATAATTTTTTCAACAATTAATTTAATTATTAGAGTTTAGTATTTATTATTAATTAGTATTTATTATTAATAATTAATAACTTATTACTGTGTAATTATACTAATATAGTATTAGTAGTGTCTAATTTATTATTGAGATTAATTTATCAAAAGTTTATATTAATAACTGAAAATTAATATTCATATTTAAGATTAAAATTTTTTTATTATGTAAATTAGTAATTTAACATATAATATAAAATTTTTTATATATAATATTAAAAATTAAAAATTTATATATATCAGATTGATTAAAACCGATTTTTCGATTTTTTTAACACACGGCGATTTTTCCAAACAAAAGAGGTTGAAACGATTACAGAGAAAAATGACTTGCACTTCATAGAACATTGAGGAATTCTCCTCTCCGGCGAAGACAAGTCCCGGATGACCCACGCTTCCCTTCTAGGATTAGCGGTTCCCACTCTCTTCCGATGGCAAATCCTTACCGATCAAGGTACCCAATTTACCTCTGAATTCTATTCTCCACAACTTCTTTCTTGGAGACCGATCATTCTGTATCTCAGTCTCTCATGCACGCCATATATTATTTGAATTTGGGGGTAATGTGTTGTGCAGCGATGGTCTTAGTGCGAGACAGGGCTCTAATTCTGATGAGATCCAACTGAGGATTGATCCTGTCCATGGAGACCTCGATGAGGAAATCTCGGGTCTTCATTCCCAAGTTAGACGCCTTAAAAGCGTACGTTTTCCAATTTCCTTCGCTGCTGGGATGCTAACTGTTGGGTTTGGAATTCATTATCTTACTTCAAAAGGAAAATTTTCCAATCTGAGCAATGGATTCATTTTAGTTTGGTGGCATAATTCATAGAATTGTACCTGAAATTTGTAGAAGAACTTATAATTTTCAAGGCATGTTTGGGACTTAATAAGGCAAGTATGAAATTGAAAACAGAAGGAGTATTTTGTTCTTAGTTTGTGAAGGTGTTTTCATTTGAGTTAGAGAATAATCATCTGCATCTTTAGCTAGTTTTTTTTTAATATAACAATAAAATGTGGATATTTGCTCATTTGTTTAATTTATAAGCACTTGAGCTCATATTGATAACTCCACTGTAGCATAGTCATCCAAGCAAGTGTTGCTGATGGTCACTTAATCAGTGGATGCAAATTTTGCTTTCGTATGGTCATCAATGTTTGCCTTTTTTTTTTTTTTTTTTTGATAAGTAATAATCTTTCTTGAATATGAAGAAACTAGGCAATGCCCAAGTACACAGGGAGTATACAAAGTGAGACACCTAGTTACATTCTAGTGAGCTATAAGGAAAATAGAAACTCATGAACATTCCCGCCCTTTAGAACAATGGCTGAAAACCATTGAAACAGAGAAAAAACAAAAAAATTCCAGATTGCCCCCACTCCCCGCTCCTTATCATTAAAGCACCTCTCATTCCTTTCTGATCATAAATGCCACATTAAGCACAAGGGTATCATCCACCACACTGCTGCCAATTGAGCACTGTTGTGAGATCTATTCCAGCATGCAAGTACCTCCACCACACTCCTAGGCATAACCCAGCTTAGCCCATCTCTACTAAAGATTCTGGCCCACAACTCCCCAGCCACCTCAGAATGTAAAAGCAGGTGATCTATCGATTCCCCACTCTTTTTGCACATATAGCACCACTTCATTACAACCAGACCTCACTTTCTAAGGTTATCAATTGTTAAAATCTTCCCATGAGCGGCTGTATAAAGAAAGCAACTTTAGAGGGTTCTAACACCTTCCATATACTCTTCCACAGAAAGAAAGTAGACTGTTGTATTGTTAAGGCCTTATAAAAGGATTTAACAGTAAACTTTTTATTCCCCGTGTGAGTCCACAACATACGGTCACCCCCATTGATGCCTAGATTTACTGAATACAAATAACTGTAGAAATCTACCAGCTCTTAAAGTTCCCAATCCTGAGCATTTCTTGTAAAAGTGATATTCCAAGTTACCGTCCCATTGGCACGACATAATATTTCTGAAATGGATGCTTGCTGGTTTCCAGCCAAGTTAAATACTGCTGGAAATATAGTACAAAGAGAACTCTCCCCACTCCATGAATCTAACCAAAAGCGGATTCGTGCTCCATCACCCACCTCAAACTTTAGATGTTTTTCAAAAGCATCCCATCCCTTTCTTATGAACTTCCACAGGCTTACTCCATAGGACCCCCTACCCTCTAAAGAACACCATTCCCCCCACGCACAACCATACTTTTGATCAATGACCTCCCTCCACAACGAGTTTCCTTCCAATTGGTATCTCCACAACCACTTTCCTAATAATGCCTTGTTAAACACACTCAAATTCCGCACCCCTAACCCCCCATTCGCAATCGGCCAGGTCACCCTTTGCCAACTCACAAGGTGAAATTTGAATTCCTACCCCATGCCCCCCCACAGAAAAGCTCTGAACAACTTCTCTATCCGGTTTGCCACCTTTCCCGGTAAAGGGAATAGAGAAAGATAGTAGGTGGGGAGATTGGACAGTGTGCTTTAAGGTGCCCCCAAGGGAAGTCCCAAGTATTTAATAGAGAGGGATGCAATTTTACAACCCAATAGCTCTGCTAAAGAGGCTATATTGCTCACGTCCCCCACCAGGACCAACTCCAACTTCTCCAAGTTCACCTTGAGCCCCGATATAGCTTTAAAACACAACAACAATGCCCTTAGGGTTCGAATTTGGCCACTAGCTGCATCACAAAGAATGAGGGTATCATCCGCAAAAAGTAAATGAGAAATGGTGCTAACATTATTGTTGCTTCCCACTGAGAAACCAGCGAGAAAGCCCCCCCTTATGGCAGCCACCATGTGACTCAAAGCCTCCATCACAGTAACAAACAGGAAAGGGGATGGTGGGTCTCCTTGCCTTAACTCCCTAGAAGACTGGAAAAAGCCACATGATCTTCCATTCAATAGAACTGAAAACCGAGCTGTTGATACACAATGCTTGATCCATTCACATCACTTATCTCCAAAACCACATCTTCTAAGCATATAGAAAAGAAATCCTAGCTTACATGGTTGTAAGCTCTTTCCATATCTAGTTTGCAAAGGACCCCCAGAATGCTTTCTCTTAGCCGACTGTCCAGATATTCATTTGCTATCAAGACTGAGTCTAAAATTTGCCGACCCCAAATGAAAGCATTTTGAGGTTTGGATATGAGCCTATCCATCACCACGCTCATACGCTTAGCTAACAGCTTAGCGATGATTTTGTAAATCCCACCTACCAAACTGATAGGCCGGAAATCTTTCAAGTCATTGGCGCCTGCCATCTTCGGAATGAGAGCAATGAATGTAGTGTTTAGTGACTTTTCAAACTTATGACTAGTATGAAAATCATGAAAAATCTTCATTACTTTCTCCTTTACTATATCCCAACATTCTTGAAAGAAAGCCATGGAATAACCATCTGGTCCAGGGGCTTTGTCTTTACACATACCTTTCACCACAACATGCACCTCCTCTTCCTCAAATGGCCTCTCCAACCATCCTGCTACCTCCAAACCCAGTTGTTCAAAACTTAAGCCATCAAGTTTGGGGCGCCAATCTACTTTTTCAATAAGGAGTTCCTCATAATACTGCACTATATGGTCTTGAATTTCTTCAGTTGAATGCAACACCTGTGAGTCGAAATGGATGACTTCAATAACGTTGTTGCGCCTATGTGAATTGGCCACCTTGTGAAAGAACTTGGTGCACTTGTCCCCCTCCTTCAACCAAAGCGCTCTAGATTTTTGCCTCCAAGATATCTCTTCCATTAACAAAGCTTTCTCAATTTCAGTCACAACCACATTCTTCCTTGACATAGAAGCCTCATTAACATTCCCTTCCTACAAAGCATGCAACTCTTCCCATAGCATATTTTTCTGCACTTCTGTATGTCTAAATACTTCTATATTCCACTTTTTTACATCAGTCTTAAGTGCTTTAAGTTTACCCGCCACAATGAAGCTAGGAGTACCATCAAAAGAGTAGCCGTCCCACCAAGCCCTTACCTTCTCCACAAATCCTTCAGCTTCCAGCCACATATTCTCAAATTTGAATGAATGCCTACCCCCTTGGATGCTACCACAATCAAGCAAAATTGGGAAGTGATCAGAACACACCCGTGGCAACCTTTTTTGGCATAGATCCGGGACACGCATCTCCCAAGAAGAAGAGACTAATAATCTATCCAATCGGGACCCCCCTCGACTGTTGGACCAAGTATAGGCCCCCTTTGCAATGGCAAGTTCACAAGATTCAAATAAAAAATCAGCTCTGAAAAAGCTTCCATTGCGCCTGTCGACGTGGATGCCCCCTCCCTTTCACTAGAGAACCTAACTACATTAAAATCTCCACAAAAGACCCAAGGTAAGTCCCAAACAACATGTAAACCCGCCATTTCCTCCCACAACAAGCTTTTCTCTCTATCCGCATTGGGCCCATACATGTTCGCTAGAGCCCACGTCCACCCATCCTGTATATTCTTAAAAGATACTGCCACTGAAAACTTCCCAATACATTCCTCTACCAGCTCCACCACTCGCTTATCCCACAATACCAACACACCTCCCAAAGCCCCTGATGAAGTTAAGTAACACCACCCTACAAAGGAGCAGCTCCACAAGCTACGAATTATGTGTCTATCAATACTACACATCTTGGTCTCTTGAAGGCAAACAATGTCTACCTTCCAAATACAGAAAAGAGATCTACTATGAAGGTGCTTATTCACATCGTTGATCCTCCTTACATTCCACGAAATGATTTTAGGCATTAATATAAGGCGCTGACCCCCTTCCCTTCACCTTCTCCCTCCCCACATTTCCTTCCTTATTATCATAGTAAATAGAACTCTTGAGGCATTTCAACTCCCGGTCTTGTTTCACAACTGATTTCAGAACTGTAGTTCTCCCTACCTCTATTGCAACTAGAAGAGCCTTGAACTGATCTTCAAACCCAGGACACAAAATCCCCACACATTCATGAAGTTTCTCAACTTCTTTTAGCACCCAGTCTGAGGAAAATTTGAACACTGGCTTTGGAGATAGAGTACGTAGCGGGATAGGGCTATCCATATCTCCCTCAGCCCCGCTAGTCACAATATCCCTCAACTCAGCCTCTTCTATGCCTTCTGCTAATGTCCCAGTGTCCCTCTTTGGCCCCCCTTCTAATTCCAGCAACCACATCTCCTTATTACTGTCCCCCTCCACTTCAGACTTATTCACCTCCCCTTCCTCTAACTCAAACTCCCTTTCCCGTGCTTCAGAAATATCCTCAGATGCTTCCCGTGCTTTGAAGATGACCATCGGCGTCATCTGGGCATGTGTCGGCGACCCGTGCCTTTAAAATGAGGAATTTTTATTTTTTTTAAATGCTGATTAGCAGAAGCTGTTGATACTAGCACTAAAAAGTTCTTGTTTTATTGCTTAGACTTAGTTAAGCTTGTAAATTGTTTCCATAATGCCATCAAGACACATGTTTGTGGAATTGGTAACTTAAAATACTGGTGCTTGAATATGGGTAGTCCAGTGCTGAATGTTCAAAATTTGTCATTCTGTTGAATCTTGAATTTCCATAGCTTGATTCTACTTCTCAGCTACATTTGTTGTTTTTTGATGGTGGAGATCCTAGTTCACCATTCTTCTAGTTGCTTTCAGAACTTTTGTTAGTGTTTTGCCAAACAATGCGGCCATGCCCGAAGTACAGTTTTAGCTAACTGAGCATTCCTTTTTTTTGATAAGTAAAACTAACTGAGCATTCCTAGCAGCATATTATGATAAATATTTTCCGTAGTTCTGCTTTATAGTTTGGCTTACTCTGTCCTCTTTGGACAGTATTCCTTATGCTTCCAATATTTTTCTGAAACTCACACACTTCACAAAACCCCATTACCACTTACAGGCTTTAAACCAAGCAGTGACCTACAATTCCACAGCACCTTTGAATTTTACAAATTTCTCTGTGTCTGAAAATTTCATGTTTTTTTGTTGCCCAAGGACACCCTAAAGGAAAGTAATACCATAGCCTGAGTTTTTAAGGTATCTTGGTGATAGGTACAATGGTCTTTTTTTTTTATTGGAACTGGGTGTCTGGAACAAAGTCTTGTCTAATATGCTCTTAGCAAGGAGTTTCTTGCAAGTGTATCTCGGATAATTCAAGATGATATTACCCAAGTCTGATGACCACTAGAAATTGTTTGCACCCAATCATCCAAACCTTAAGACTTGGAGGGAGCATACCACCAAGACCAAGGATCTTATCACTTGAGCCAACCCCTAGGGGTTAGGTACAATGGTCTTTTAACAACAGCATTATTGATTGATCAAATTATAGGTAAAGAAGTTAATTAATCTTATACATCAATCGTGATTATTATCTGCATGTCACCTCCTGTTTTGAACTGATTGTCCAGAAATATTTTGATCACAAAAAGCATCTTTTTCTACCTTTTTATTTTATTTATTTATTTTTATAAGTAACAAGCAGCATCTTTTTCGACTATTAAGTTGGTATTCTACTACCATCTCTCCTCATCATTTAATCTCGTCTGTTAAATCACAATTGTGTCATTAGTTGAGGCTGTTGCATTATGTCTTATCAATGTTGTTATTTCTTTTAGCGCTAGAACTTTGCCCTGATAATTTAATGATAGGTATTGTTTTGTCTTGCATTTGGCTTACATAAGTCCTGCAATTGTATGTCTCGAAGAATTCATGTTCTTGTTACTTCTGGTAAAGGGGTTTCGTTCTAGAATGGCTATTTGGGAAACTGCAATTGGTTTCTTAATTAACCTGTGCTCTATCCGCTGACTCACATATTGCCCTCTTGCTGATTGATTAAAGCCACCTCCCTATTATGGGGAGTTCAAGAGATTCACTCCTATCAACCCTGTAGGGTCAAAACTTGTGTTCTTAGAATATAAAAATATATATTCCTACCTTTTTGTTTGGGAATTTTACTAAACTTTCAAATTTCAATTCCAAAATTCCAATTCATGCAGGTGGCTCAAGAGATTGAAGCAGAAACGAGAATTCAGAATGATATCCTCTCTGATTTGGTAAATTTAAAGCTTGAACCTTATATTTTGTTAAAATCTAATGTCCTGAGGACGCCTAGTGTCTTAGTGTGCCGTGATTGAGATCATTGTTTGATGCTTCTTTTCTGATTTGCCTTGTGGATGCATGACCCTTCTTTGTGCCAATACTTAATTTTTGTTAATGAAACACACACCTGCATGCATGTGCACATGTGCGGGCACACACGCACACAAAAACCATATGAAGTCCTGGCATTCTTCTTAAAGTATCTACTTTTTTGGTGAAGGGATGAACGTATTGCATCATGACAAATTGCTGCTTCTGATTTTCAACAGCAATTGGCAATGAGTCAAGCTGGGGCAGGGGTGAGAAATGGCATGCGGAGGTTGAATAGAACGATTACCCAGGAGCGCTCAAATCATATCTTGCAAGTGATTATTTTTGGACTTGTTTGTTTCAGTGTAGTCTACTTCTGGTCCAAGCTAGTAAGAAGATGAGGACCTAAATTACTCCGAAAGAAAGGCTCTGCTACTCGAGAATCAAAAAGTGTCGATCTGTGGCCATCATGTGTGTCCAGGTGCTATGAAACAGGTTGCATCGTAAAACTAGTTTTATGGCTGCAGTTGTGAAGGTTACCTATGTATGAAAGGTTTTCTATCCTCCCCCCTCCCCATGTTGCAGCACATACTTGCTTACTGATTTTCCAACATGCGCGAATTAACAATGTTATTGCTTTGAGATTTATCAACTTAAAATGGTTAGCCTTGCCTCTGTTCACCTTTCTTAGAATTCGATTCTCTAGAGCAATCAACCCCTATCTTTGTATGAAAGAGTTCCATATAAGGAGGACCACATTTCGTGATCAGCAGGATCTGAATAGTGGGATGGGGGTGAGTGATCTCAAGCAACCATTATACCATTTGAACCCTAGTTTCAGAACTGAGATCATTTTCTCAATGAGAGCAGTTATTTACACTGTTACCAGCAGTTGCAGTTAGCTATCTGAAATTCGCAATAAGGACTTATGAGCAAGGAATAAGTCCAGTCATGTCAGTAGTCTATTGCCGGTTAAAGTCCCTTTGTTTTATATTCCAAATTTGGGTGCCTGTATTGGTAGAGCAGAAGGGTATGATACATGGACTTCCTGCATGCCTTCGTTTCTGATTGCTGCCTGCATGACTAAGCTCACTTGACTGACTCAGATTATCAGATTACTCCCACCGAGAAATGCTCCCAGGCTTCGGCTTCTTTCACGGACAGGGAGAACATTTCCAATATGAGTTGTTGGTTCCAACCGGATTGGAATATATTGCAAGAAAAATGCTGTGGGCAAGCGGCTTGGGAAGTCGTTGCGTAGTCGGTGCCAATGTGATATAAATGAAACGGTTTGTTTCATACAAATTTGCATACGCACCGTTTTATCACTTGATTTCCATCTTCTTCCTTCTCCGTCTTCAGCCTCCTTCCCCCTTCCCCCTCTCTTTGATATTCCCATCCCCTTCTCCCTAGTAGATTACAAATGAAATTGAAGAAACAGTTGGAAAAAAAAAAAAAGGTTTCCCCACACAACCGTTATTTTCCTTGCATAAGGAAAAAATATCCCAAATAGAGGACTGAAGAGATTACAATTTTCTTCAACTTATATCTACATTAACAACTCCAATAATAGAAATTGCATAGAAATAGATCTAGTTGAGAAACCCAACAACAAAAAATAGATTCTGACGAACAAGAGTCGAGAAGCAGTTCTAAATCCAAGAAATAAAAAAGTCCTAGCTTTGCAAACATTTTCACTAAATGGAACAACAACACAAATTAAACACTCAGATTTACATCTAGGAAATAAAAAAATAAGCAAAAATTAAAAAAAAAAAAATTTCCACATAGTCGTTGTCTTCGTTTAGGCGATTCTCCTCATCTTTGCTTTCCCTTACTGTTGTTGTTGGAGTTTTCTACATTGAAAGGAGGGGCACAGTGAGGATATCATGCCGAGGGAAAGAGAAAAAGAAAAAGAGAATGAGAAACAATAGAAGAGATGGAGAAATTGGGGTGGGGAGAGAAAGAGACCATGTTGAGAAAGAGAATAAGAAAGGGAGACGAAAATGTAATGAGAGAGATATAGACTGGTTCGATAATGGAAAGAGAGAGAAGAGAGAGAGAGAGAGAGAGAGAGCAATGGAGAAGAAGAAGAAACAGTATGATGAAGTACCTGGAGTTGATCCTTGCTTCTACCGATGAGGGAACGAAGACACCCACCAACAAAGAAGACAACATCTACATTTCTCCTTCTATTTTGCTTGGGTTTTTTTTTTTTTTTTAATTTAATTTTTATAATAACTCGACTGACGTGGCATAATATATTAGACAACTACACGTCGATTGTATCTCCCGACTGTCCCTAGCAGAATTGATATTGTAAACGTTACACATGAGGAACGATATCTATAGGATATATTTTACAACATATTTCATAACAGTATTGTAAAATTGGATATTCTTATAAAATAATGTTATTTTTATAAGATAAACATTCTTTTAAAACATTTCATTGTTGTATAAAATGTTGCAACATAGACATTCGATTATGTTGCCCAGATGACTAACACAAGAGGGGGGGTGAATTGAGTTGTATTAAAAAAAATTAACAATTATAAATCAAATATATAATATAAAATATAAACAAAATATGAAATAACAATAAATATAAGGAGTAAGGGTAAGAGAGAAGCAAACTCAGTATGTTAACGAGGTTCGGCCCCACTGCCTACGTCCTCGCCTCAAGCTACCCCTTGAGGATTCCCAAATTCACTATTCAACCTCCTTCAGGTGGAGATAGAAACCTATTACACCTTTGAACAACACCGCTACAAAGGATCCGTGTAGAACACCCTCTACACTTGCAATCACCTTACACGTGGTGATTCAACTATTCCCTGTGTAGAATACTTTCTACACACACAAGGGTTATACACACCCTTTTTCTGATACAAAAGCTGATAGTGGGTAGGTTATCAGAAAACACTCCTCAACGAGTGAAATAAAAACAATACAGCTCAAGCTATATCTCTCAAAATGAATAAGGATTAAGGCTCAATGTTTAGAGAAGAGAGAATGAAAGCTTTGAATGAATGTTGTATGCTCTTGGTGTTGTGAATGTGAAACTCTCAAATGATCTATTTATAGGCATATGAGACTTCATATTCAAATTTAAAAAGATTCACATGTCAAAGACAACATCATTCACTTTTTCAAAAAATTCAAATAAAAGGTTCTTCTTTTTCAATTGTCAAAAACAACATCATTCACTTTTTCAAAGAATTCAAATAAAAGGTTCTTCTTTTTCAATTGTCAAAGATAACATCATTCACTTTTTCAAAAAAATCAAACCTAATCTTTTACTTTTGGCATATGACAAAATGAGCACACTTTCATTTTCAAAAAATTCAAACCTAATCTTTTACTTTTTGTATAAGTCTAAAAAAGCATCAATCACTTTTGAAAATATTCAAATAAAACATGCACATGTGAAAGATGACAATCAATCATCTTTAATATTTTCAAAGTTCAACCCTTTAATCAAGGCATGCACATGCAAAAGATGACAATCAATCATCTTTCAAAATTTTCAAATTTAATTTTCAAAAATATTCATGCACATGTGGAAAATGTATTTTAATGCTTTATGATAAAATATTAATTTTGAGCATTAATCCTAATTTCGAATTTTGAAGAGATTTACAACATTACTCTATAATTTTAATGTGAACTTGTTCCCTTCTTGCTCATGCTTGTTTCCTTGATGTGCTTGACTCCATTGTGTAGACAACTTGAGCTTGAGACTTCTTTATTCTTTGAATTCATTTGTTATCATCAAAATCCATGTGTAAATATATAATTACACAAAACTTGAAATCTTGGGTTCAACAATCTCCCCCTTTTTGATGATGACAAATACTTGATAGAACCTGAAACCTGTATTAATACTTAAGCTCCCCCTGAGAATGTGCGTTAGTTTTTCAAGCAAAAGTATAAATATAATTCCAAGCATATATAACAAGTTTAGCAATTTAAACAGTGTTAATGTTCTAGTCTAACACTTCTCCCCCTTTTGGCATCATTAAAAAGGATCCGCAACAAGAAAATGGACTGAAGAAAACGATGCGTTTAATAGTCACTGTAGATAGTTGAAAAATGGAGCCGTCCGTGACCCGACAAGTGCTGCAAAGCCTCGAGGCCTAACTCTATGAATTTAATACGGCTGAAGATTTAAACAATCGCCTGATGTTGTTGACAAACGGGATTGAAGGCTCCGAGTTTCTATAAAAAAATGATCATTTTCATTTATCGGATGCCAAAAAAATAATCACTTCTTGACCTGAGTTCTGTTTTTCCACAACGATAGAATGGCTGAGCAATTCTCTTCCACTAATGTTCCAGACTTGAATCAGGAACCCTTGACGCATCAATCATCAATCTTCTCTCCTGAGGCCGTCAATACCATGATAGGAGCAGTGAACCGTTTTTCTAGTAAGGCTGATTCTGAGATTATTGCAGAATCAAGAATGCTCAGTAATCAATATGCTGCCTCTGTTACGATCATGTCTCGAAGGTTAATGGCGAGGGTGAGTGAGATTGATCATCTTAACATGCAAATATCTGAGTTACGACAGAAGCTTGCTAATAAGGATAGTGAGAATAAAAGGCTAAAGCAAGAAAACCAAGAGTTGAAAAAATTTGCAGATTGGTATGCTCATGATCTGCAACCACGAATAGAAGAGCTGGAACGAGAAAGGGTTCAGATACAAAGTCAACATCGGCAGATAACAGCAGAGGTTCATCGTTTACTAGAAAAATAGGGACAATCTACTGTTAATCTCGCTGGCTTAGTAAGAAAACTTTTGACAATGTGTGTCCAGCATATCTTGTATTTCTTTTGACTAAATAAGATTTGAAGAGAAAATAGTTTGTCTTATTCTTTATGCTATCTCTATAAAATCAGTCCTGAAGTTCATCTAATCCGCATCAAGTTCTCATCTCATCTCTATAACTCGTTTTAAGCCTTCTATTCTTTTCTCAATGGCTCATTCTTCTAACATTTCTCTAGATCCATCCATGAGGCATTCTGCATCCCAACCTCCTGTTCTTTCTGCAGCTACCATTGGTGCCATGTTGCAGCAAGAAAATAATAATCTGACTAATAAGTCAGATTCTGATGCTATTTATGACTTGGTGAGTCTTGGGACTCGCTACTCTTCCTCTATTGTGGCTTTTTCTCAACGACTACAAGCCAAAAATCACGAAGTTGAAAAGCTCAAAGAACAAATTGTTGTACTTCAACAAATTGTTCAAGAGTCTCACACAAGGGAAGGAATCATTCGGCAGAAGAATAAACAGTTGAAATCTTTATTAGATTCTTCATTCCGCTTGCCGGTTCCCATGAATAAGAATGACATGATATTGTATGAAGAGAATGAGCGTCTCAAACATGAGGCTAAGAATCTCAAATTTATGTAAAAGTATTAAAAAAAAATCTATCTCTATTTTTATTGACTCAGGTCTATCTTTTAAGAGATATTCATAGCATGCATCATACCTATTTCTCTTCTGATCATACATAATCTATCTTCTGGTAAAGGTTTTGTGAAAATATCTGCTAACTGATCGTGTGTGTTTGTGAACTCTAACATTATATCACCTTTTTGCACATGATCTCGAAGAAAATGATACCTTATTTCAATATGCTTAGTTCTAGAATGTTGTATTGGGTTCTTTGAAAGATTTATAGCACTTGTATTATCACATTTGATTGGAATGTGATTATACATGAGTTTAAAATCTTCAAGTTGTTGCTTCAAGTAGAGAACTTGAGTACAACAACTACCCGCAGCAACATATTCTGCCTCAGCAGTAGATAGTGCAACAGAATTTTGTTTTTTACTAAACCAGGAAACTAATGCATGACCTAAGAAATGGCATGCTCCACTAGTGCTTTTTCGATCTATTTTACAGCCAGCATAATCTGCATCTGTGTAGCTGATTAAATCGAAAGATGTGTGCTTAGGGTACCATAACCCTAGGTTAATTGTACCACTAAGATATCTAAGAATGCGCTTAACTGCAATTAAATGTGATTCTTTTGGAGATGATTGAAAACGTGCACATAAGCACACACTAAACATAATATCTGGTCTACTGGCTGTTAAATATAATAAGCTACCAATCATACCTCGATATATCTTCGAGTCAACTGGCTTACCGGATTCATCTTTATCAAGTTTAGTTGATGGGCTCATTGGTGTTCCAATTTCCTTAGCATTTTCCATCCCAAACTTCTTCAGTAATTCCTTAATATATTTTGATTGATTGATGAATGTCCCACTTTTTGCTTGCTTAATTTGCAATCCGAGAAAGAATGTAAGTTCACCCATCATGCTCATCTCAAATTCTTCCTGCATAGTCTTAGCAAAAACTTGACACATATTTTCATTAGTAGCACCGAATATTATATCATCAACATAAATCTGAATCAAAAGAATATCATCATTTTCATATTTAATGAAAAGAGTTGTGTCGATTTTTTCTCTTGAAAAACCTTTTTCAATCAAGAAACCACTGAGTCTCTCGTACCAAGCTCTAGGAGCTTGTTTAAGTCCATATAGTGCTTTTGTGAGTTTGAAAACATGATTTGGGGAAATATGATTTTCAAAAGCTGGAGGTTGCTCAACATATACCTCTTCATTTATAAAACCATTTAAGAAAGCACTTTTAACATCCATTTGAAAAAGTTTGAAATCTTTATAACAAGCATATGCAAGTAGCATTCGAATAGCTTCTAATCTTGCGACAGGTGCATATGTCTCATCATAATCGATTCCTTCTTCTTGATTAAAACCTTGGGCTACAAGTCGAGCCTTATTTCTAGTAATGACTCCAGACTCATCTTTCTTGTTTCTAAAAACCCATTTTGTTCCAATAATAGTATAATTTTTGGGTCTAGGAACAAGTGTCCAAACATCATTTCTTTCAAATTGATTCAACTCTTCTTGCATAGCTAGAATCCAAGATTCATCAAGAAGTGCGTCATCAATATTTTTGGGTTCAATTTGAGATAGAAAAGCAGTATGATTACAAATATTTTTAAGAGATGATCGAGTACTTACACCTTGTGAAGGTTCTCCCAAAATTTGTTCCACTGGATGATCTTTCACAAATTTCCACTGTTTGGTTGCATCTTGTATTAAATTTTGATGATCTTTCCTGATGGCTCCATGTTGAACTTCCTCTATTGCTTTCTCTTTGTTGAGATTGAGACTTTCTATTCCCACGATCTTCCATTTCGAGTTGTCTCCAAATGTCACGTGTCCTTCTTCTTTAGATCTAAGATCAAAGAACTTAGTCTTGTCTCCCGTCATGTGTCTTGAACATCCACTATCTAAAAACCACTTATTTTTGCTTGTGGATGACTTCATGCATACCTATAAAAACAATTAAAATGATTTTTCTTGGTACCCAAGTTCTTTGGGTCCTTTATTTATTAGTATTAGAAGAAACAAGATTTTTAGGTACCCATATGGCCCTAATAGTCATTGTATGATTTCTTCTAATAGGACAAGTATGATAATTATGACCATTTCTATTACAAAAATTACAAATAGCATGTGACATATATGAAAAACTTGAATGATTATAATAATATCCTTTTTTGACAAAATTATTTTTATGAAAAGAATTTTGAATATTAGTCTTTGAGGTAGAATGATTATCAAAGAAATTTTTATAAGGTTTGTATTTTTGTTTTGGCATATATCCCAAACCTGCCTTGTCAAAAACACATCTTTGACTACCAAGAAGTTTTTCAAAATTTCTTTTTCCATTCGTAAAGTTTTCAACAATATTTTCTAAATCAGTTTTCTTCTTATTCAATTCAAGATTTTCATCTTTCAAAATGATACTTTCTTTTCTTAAAATTTCAATTTCGTTTGTTAAAGAAGAATTTTTCTTTTTCAAAGCAGTATACTTGATACCCAATTTTTCAAATTCCTCATAAATCTCTTCTAAAACATTTTGCAATTCTTCATATGAAGGATTTTCAATATTATTAAGATTTGTTACCTCAATGTCATCTTTAGCCATAAGACAAAGATTTGCTGATTCTTCATTGCTTGCTTCACTATCTGAGCTACTTGAATCATCATCCCATGTAGCTTTCATTGCTTTCTTGCCCTTGTTTCGATCTTTCTTTAGCAGAGGACAATCTGGCTTGATATGACCAGGTTTATTGCATTTATAACAAATTAAAGTGTCGTTTTTACCTGAATCTTTCTTGGAAAACTTTTTGAAAGATTTCCTCGGAGGAGTTCTATTTTTCTTCAAGAACCTCTGAATTCTTCTTGTTATCATCGCAACTTCTTCATCTTTATCGTCATTGTCCTCATCTTCATCACTTTCACTTTCATGAGGAACAGCTTTAAGTGCTAAGCTCTTCTTTGGTTTTCCTTCTTCTTCTCCTCTTTTCAATGTGTACTCATGGGTGATAAGTGACCCGATGAGTTCATTGACTTCGAGCTTCTTGAGGTCTCTAACTTCAAGAATCGCTGTAACTTTTGATTCCCAACGTTTTGGTAAAGAGTTGAGAATTTTTCTTACTATCTCCACCTTGGAATAAACTTTGCCAAGAGCTGTCAAGCTATTTATGATGTTAGTAAAACGAGTGTGCATACTAGAAATAGATTCATCATCATTCATCTTAAACATTTCATATTCATGAGTAAGAATATAAATTTTTGATTCCTTGACTTGCGAAGTTCCTTCATAGGTTACTTCCAAGTTATCCCAAATTTCCTTTGCCGTAGCGCAATTCATTATTCTATTAAACTCATTTCCATTAAGAGCATTATATAATAAATTCATAGCAGTTAAATTTAAAGTATAAAGTCTATCGTCTTCACGATCAAACTCTTCTTCTTCCTTTTTGACCTTTACTCCACCAACCACTTTTGTTGGAATATAAGGTCCATTTACAATACATTTCCATATTTCTCTACCTTGAGCTTGAAGAAATATTCTCATTCTAACTTTCCAGAATGAGTAATTATCTCCACAAAAGAGTGGAGGCCGACTACTAGATTGACCTTCACCAAATGAAGCTGCAATGTTAGCCATAAGATCTTAACTCAAAAGATAGTTAATCTTATAATAGAGCTCTTAGCTCTGATACCAATTGTTGCCCAGATGACTAACACAAGAGGGGGGGTGAATTGAGTTGTATTAAAAAAAATTAACAATTATAAATCAAATATATAATATAAAATATAAACAAAATATGAAATAACAATAAATATAAGGAGTAAGGGTAAGAGAGAAGCAAACTCAGTATGTTAACGAGGTTCGGCCCCACTGCCTACGTCCTCGCCTCAAGCTACCCCTTGAGGATTCCCAAATTCACTATTCAACCTCCTTCAGGTGGAGATAGAAACCTATTACACCTTTGAACAACACCGCTACAAAGGATCCGTGTAGAACACCCTCTACACTTGCAATCACCTTACACGTGGTGATTCAACTATTCCCTGTGTAGAATACTTTCTACACACACAAGGGTTATACACACCCTTTTTCTGATACAAAAGCTGATAGTGGGTAGGTTATCAGAAAACACTCCTCAACGAGTGAAATAAAAACAATACAGCTCAAGCTATATCTCTCAAAATGAACAAGGATTAAGGCTCAATGTTTAGAGAAGAGAGAATGAAAGCTTTGAATGAATGTTGTATGCTCTTGGTGTTGTGAATGTGAAACTCTCAAATGATCTATTTATAGGCATATGAGACTTCATATTCAAATTTAAAAAGATTCACATGTCAAAGACAACATCATTCACTTTTTCAAAAAATTCAAATAAAAGGTTCTTCTTTTTCAATTGTCAAAAACAACATCATTCACTTTTTCAAAGAATTCAAATAAAAGGTTCTTCTTTTTCAATTGTCAAAGATAACATCATTCACTTTTTCAAAAAAATCAAACCTAATCTTTTACTTTTGGCATATGACAAAATGAGCACACTTTCATTTTCAAAAAATTCAAACCTAATCTTTTACTTTTTGTATAAGTCTAAAAAAGCATCAATCACTTTTGAAAATATTCAAATAAAACATGCACATGTGAAAGATGACAATCAATCATCTTTAATATTTTCAAAGTTCAACCCTTTAATCAAGGCATGCACATGCAAAAGATGACAATCAATCATCTTTCAA
The DNA here is from genome assembly GCF_018687715.1 of Carya illinoinensis. Taxonomy (NCBI): domain Eukaryota; kingdom Viridiplantae; phylum Streptophyta; class Magnoliopsida; order Fagales; family Juglandaceae; genus Carya; species Carya illinoinensis. Next base: position 7,509,857 of record NC_056752.1, read on the forward strand.
AATTTTCAAATTTAATTTTCAAAAATATTCATGCACATGTGAAAAATGTATTTTAATGCTTTATGATAAAATATTAATTTTGAGCATTAATCCTAATTTCGAATTTTGAAGAGATTTACAACATTACTCTATAATTTTAATGTGAACTTGTTCCCTTCTTGCTCATGCTTGTTTCCTTGATGTGCTTGACTCCATTGTGTAGACAACTTGAGCTTGAGACTTCTTTATTCTTTGAATTCATTTGTTATCATCAAAATCCATGTGTAAATATATAATTACACAAAACTTGAAATCTTAGGTTCAACAGATTATGTTACGCAGCGTGCAAATTCACTCAAGATTTGATGAATTGGGCCTCTACATGTGTAGAAGGAAACATTCCAACCTTTTTGTCCTCACTCTTCTCGCATTTTCACCATGGAAAAGACTGGTCTTTTACCCTCAAGTTTTAATATTTATTTTTAAAACTTTATTCTTGTATTGTACTCTTTGCCTTAAAAAAGTATAAAGTTCTTTTTAATCAGGAAAAGGTTCCTAATTTAGGGTTGCTTTACTAATCAGCAAGACCTGGGAGAAAGACTGTATACCATAGACCCATTTCATCCTTGTTTTCTCCTTGGATTCTAGTACAAAGGGTATTTTATTACATTAATCATTATATCAATTAGTGTAGCTTTCCAAGCAAATTAGTTAGATAAAAACACAATTTTCGTTTGACTTTCGTGTTATTAGCGACAAAAGCGGTAGAGCAAACATGTGAGATCCAGAAATATTGACGACATGTTCAGACATTAAGAAAAACAATTAGTGATGACATGTTGTCCAATGTGGCCATCAACAGGCGTTCTCACCAGCTCACCATTACCTAATCGGAAAAAGGAATTCTAAGCAAAAACTTTGACAAATATGGCTTTACCCACGTGACTACAAAACCTATATTTCAAGGCTCCGTCCACCCAACGTTGTACGAGACAATCTGACTTCCTCCCAAGGATTACTTCTTTTGATAATTTTACCATATCGAAAAATAATGTGGTAATGTAAGAGCAAAGTTCTTGAAAGAAGACAACTTACCTCGTGCAATTTGCCTGTTTCTTGTCCGTCTCCCAAAAGTCACCCGATTCTAAGGACTATTCGCTTTAAAAAAGCATCATTTAAAAAAAATTAAAAATTAATATGATTTAATTTATAAATCTTTTTAACATAAAGTAGATGTAACGTGCTATTAAATTAGATCGGCTTTGAGGTAGCGATTACTTTACTTGGTTGATTTGTATTTTTGTGCCACGTGTGCTTTGGCTTCGTGCATGCCCCTTGTTGACCACCGTATCACGGAATTCTAAGAACCCCGTAGAGGAACCCAGCTGTAATTTACGATGGATCTATAGCAAACAGCAATTTATGATTAAAATAAGCTTTTAAAAGAATTCCCCACCCCCTCCCAAAATATATATGTATTTTTTTATTCAAAACCGTCCAAAATAGCAACTTAACAATGAATCAAAACACAGCCCCATGTTCTCATTCCTTTAGAGATAATCGAAATTTATTGGAAATTGAATTCCTTCACTGGATAAAAGTTATAATCATATATACAGATAAATTTTTAAATCACAAATTAACTGCTACATTTAAGGTTTCGCTTTATCAATACACAAAAATCTTTTATGATTGGTATAATTTTAACGATTGGCGTAATTTTTTATTGATAAATTATCTAATAAATAACACTCTGCTTAAAATAGAGAATGATAAAATAAACTTTATATATATAGTTATTATAATATTATCCGCAAAATTCACATAAATTACTTCAATAAATGTTATAAGTTCATTTACATGTATATTTTTTTTATGAGTAATATTATATATAGTTATAGAGTACGTAAATATAATATAGTTATTTTGGAAAAGAGTAAAATTTATTATTTAAAATTTAATTTCTTTTCATATGAGTTTTAAATTTATTTACTTTTTTTAAAATAATTATGTATTACTTACACATTCATAATTGTAAGAAAAATGATATTTACAGTCATGGTTGTGTAAGCGGCGTGCAGTCGCTTTGAAAAAAATGAATTAATATAGAATCCACATGAAAAGAAACTAATTTTTTAATCGTAGACTACACTCTTTTTCAAAGCGATTATACAATATTTATAAGTTCACGATTATATATAGTATTGCTGTAATGGTAATTATTAATTATTTTTTATTTGATGACTTCAAATCTGAATAGTAAATTTTCCTTCACAGCATGTCATATCGAGGTGCATTTAATACTTGCTGTTGGAGGATCATTTTCTATGTTATTTGGATCGTATAGAAAGAACCTCGTTAGTCATTTCCTGCCCAATAATCATAGGCCCCAAGTTTTAAACAACTATATAATATAATATAATATAATATAATATAATATATATGTGTGTGTGTATATATATATATATATAGACGATGCTCCCCATGTTCTCAACCTTTCATCACAGCCTATTTTTTCCCTATGCCAGCTGTTGCCAGCTCCACTTCTATTCTTATAATTCAGCCAAACATATAATAACATGACTAACCATTAGATACTACCAAAATATCCCACTCCTTGACCCATTATCCTACTCTCTTACCCAGCCTTACCAAAGATTTATATACCCCCACCATTCCACACCTGCCACCTGTACACCCCCTAACACGTCTTCCCAGCAGAGCAATTGTTTTGTTTTCACCTACTCTGACTCTCCGAGAAACTCTTTTCTTTTCTTATTTATTTATTTATTATTTTTTTTAATATTAACTAGAGTGACATGTATTTTTGGGTGAAAATGAGCATTTTTTTTTTGTCCAACGGTCACATTTTACATTATTAATTTATTATTCTTCTTCTCCTTTCTCTTTCCCCGATTATCTTCTGCACCAAACGGCTGTGCCACAGCTAATTTCATCAATAATCTAATGGACTAATCCCCATACCAAACGGCTATTATTTCTATTGCCGTATGTACAACTAAAATGTTCTTCATCAGAGCCACAGTAAACTCGACACGTGGCCGGACCTTCCATTGACTTGGCCCGTGATGCAACCTAAGTAGACCCATGATGCCACCTAGATGGACCCCATTTAAGACAAAATGACCAAATGGGTATGTGCCACATCGTCGTGTCTGAGTTTTCGAAAGGTCCATACCAATTCAATTCACACGAGAGATATACGTGTTTTTAATGATGTAATTGATAAAAATAATTATTTTATGTAAAAAAATAATATATAAAAGAATACATCAAAATAATTTCGTTTATAAATTTTTGAAAAGTATTATCGAGGGGCCTTTGCGTAATACAAACCCAGCACGCCACGAGTTTATGTTGGTCCTCCTCATGTCTTGTTGAAATGGTTATAACGCGGAAGCCAGACTGTGAAAACTTCAATTTTATGTTCGAAACCAAGCAATATGCAGGCAGGTGGTCGGAAAGAGACGTCCTACTCACCCCCCAAGCCACCGACACACATCCAGTTTCAATGGCACCCTGGTAATTAAACTATGTTTACAAAAAAAAATTAAGTTCCTAATATAACCCTCATCTTGACAGGTGTCGCGTTTGGGGAAACTTGATTAGGAGCACCATCTGTACCTGATAATCCTCGCAGAAAGTTCAACGAACAGAACATGAGAGAGAGAGGGGGGACAGATTATTATTCAACATTTGATTGACACCGCCACCCCCACAAAGCTCATCATCATGTTGTTATTATTATAAATATTAAGTACATGCACACATGATTTTAAAACGATTCCAGAAAAGCATCTTTACGCATGATTATTGATTAGGTTAATCGCTGTCTCTGCTCAGCTCTCAACCCACCCACTCTCTTCCTCTCTTTTTATACTCTTCCCCATACTTTTCAGGCCCCCTCATCCAGTACCCCTCATCTCTCTCATCTAGCTACCTTAGTACTTTTCTCTCCTGAACATACTCCATCTCACAAGTTTTTTCTCAGTTTTGAAGGTGAAGATGAAGATGGGTGTTTCTGGGCTCCAACTCTTTCTCATCTTGGGTCTCTTGGCCTCCTCCTGCTTAGCCCAGGGTCCAGCGCCTTCACCAAAGGCAACGCCGCCAACTGCAACCCCGCCCACCGCTACACCTCCCACACCAGTCCCATCCCCGCCAGCACCAGTGCCGTCCCCTAAAAAATCTCCATCTCCAGCCCCAGCTCCAACCACGCCCGCCCCAGCTCCGACCACTCACACCCCAGCTCCTTCCACAACTGCACCAACCCCGGCCTCGACCAAGGCTCCCACTCCCTCGTCGGCATCTCCCTCGCCCTTGTCCCCTGCTCCCACCTTATCTTCACCCCCTTCACCCTCTGCTCCTTCTCCCGGCCCCGGAACTCCCTCACCCGAGCCACCGGCGGCTCCTCCCCCGAGTGGTGCATTCTCTACTAGCAAAGCTGTCGTTGCTGGGACCGCTCTTGTTGGAGCTTTGTTCGCCGTGGTTCTGGCTTAGACCGTGTTGGGGTCTGTCCACGTGGAGGCTTTTCGGTTTTAACAAGATCTTTCATTTCGATTGACGGCTGGGATCTATTTATTTCTCCTTCTATGTATTTTTTTGCCCCTTTTTAATTTCCTTTTTGGATATTTATTTTTATCTGTGTTTGTTTCATTCAAAATTGGGTTTGACAGAGGATGCATTTGGACGGTGATGATGAGAATGATTATTTGGGAGATTCATTTCTTCTGTGTTGGCACGTGTATCCAATGTGTAGATGAGTCCATGTACATCAGCTAATAGTCGAATAAAACTGTTTGTTATTCTTTTCGTCTCTGATCTGATACAAAGTTTGCCCATTTTGCTTTTTCTTGTTGGGAAGATACCATTTGGATATTCTAAGGAGATATAGTTTTATTCTTTCTTATTTTGTTATTCTTTTCTATTTTATTGAAAAAAGTTAAAAAAAAAATTTGAAATTTACATAAAAAAAAGTTTAATAATCATCTTACTTTTTTAATAAAAATATGTGAAATTTGTATATTTTAAAATTATTTCTAGCATTATTTTTAGAATAATTTTATGTATAATCGTAAATTACGTAAGTGCCATAGCTTTAAGAAAAGTGTAATTTATTATCAAAAAATTAATTTTTTTATGTAGATTTTATATTTATTAATTTTTTTTTTTAAAATGATTAGAAGACGCTTGCATACATGTAACTATTATTTTTCTTATTTTTATACTTATCATGAATTATATTTTAAGTGGCTATCCGATTATTAGTACCCGAAAAAATGTGATTACATATAATAAAATTAAAATAAAGAATAATACTACTCTTTTCCAAATCATTAACGTGAATTAATTTTGAGACACGATGAAACCCAAATAACTTCTAAATAGCACTATGTCTTCTAATGCGAAGGAGAGAGTGAATTTAATGAAATTTTGAGGGATTCCCTCGTATTCAAGTTGAATTATAAAAGGGAATAAGTATAACATTTCCTCGTAAACTTGAAAAAAGAAATGTAGGAATGAGTGTGATGTTATGATTTTGTGTTGTTGCATATAACAATTCTTTCTTTATTTCTGCGAGGGCCATCGCAGTATATGTCACTATCTATTTGGTGGACTCTCGACAATGATAATAATTTACTTTGTCATATACCAACTGCTTTACATCGGATTCTCCCATTTTAATTTGAATAATGATATACACAAGAACAATATTATATATAGTTGTAGAACTACAAATACCGTATAATTACTTTGAAAAAGAGTGGGATCTACGATTAAAAAATTAATTTTTTTTTTTCATGTGGATCCCATATTAATTCATTTTTTTCAAAGCGACTGTACGCCATTTGTACAACTACGACTGCAAATATCATTTCTCTATACATAATATGCTAAAAGCTTGTGACTTAGATGACATGAGATCCAACTTATGTAAGATAAGTCTTCAGTTTGATCCCATCCTCAAATTTTCCCATTATCAAATACAAAAATGATATATACAATTTAAAAGTATAAGTTTCTTATAAATATTTTTATTAAAATAGTAAGTTTCATTATAGAATCCACCATTTTACAAAATGCACAATAGTTATGTTTTTAAAGTTTCCCCCAAACATTACTCTTTCAATTTAGTATGGTTAATCCTCTATTCAATAAGAGAAATGATATTTGCAGTCATAGAGTATATAAGTGTCGTACAATTCATTTAAAAAAAATTAAATATATAATTTAAATAAAAAAATTAAATTTTTAATAATGATATCACTATCTTTTAAAAACAATTGTAATACTCACACTCATTAACTGTAAGTATATTACTCATTCAATATATTGATTTAAGGTACTGGCACTACAAGAAATTCGATCTTTTGCAGCGATTTTTATAGTATTGCAAATAAATTCGCTGCCAAAGGGGATTAATTACAACGAGCTTCTATTTCGCTGCAGCTTTTAATGTCAACTTTTTTGAAAATCCTTTTGCAGCGATTGTAACTCCTAATGTGACAGAAAAATGCGCTGCAAAAAGTAAAAAACTTGTTGCGACGTTTATAATCGCTGTAATTGCGTTTAAATACTTGAGTTGGCGCGTCAAAACGCTCGAAAATAAAAATTGCGCCTTCGATTTTGCCCCATACTCTTCCAAATGCAGACTTCTTCCCCAACTTCTTCCCCATTTTCTCTCCACGTACCTGCACATTAAGCAAAACCCACCCAAAAATGTTGCTACACGGCTGTCCTCTTCCACCGAAAACCACCACTAACAACAATGCCCCCATCGATTTGGCGCCCGCAGAAGGTATTGTGCTACATTTCCTCTTAGCGCGATAAATACCAATTTCTTGGGAGAAGTAAACGGTGCAACCTTTTCCAGTTCAAAAATCCATCTTGAAGACATTTCCTAAGCCGCTAGTCGGCATCGAGTAAGCCCCTTTTCTTTTCTGATTGCAAACGGTTTTCCAACTGGCCCATATGAAGCTGTCCTCTCCTCCACTCGATTGTAGCCGATTAAAATGGGTAAGATACTCTGTTTTTTTTTCTTCTTAATGAAACCGTGCAGCATGCATCATTTCAATGCCCCATGTATGTTTAATTTTTTAATTTTTTTATTTGGTGGGAGTTTGTTATGATCCTTGCTATGAGTCACGGTATTGTAACTAAGGAAGGGAATGGAAATGGAATGATGGATATGGCTGTGAAAACAGATAATGAAACTGAAGTGTTTGTGAAAATGCAAATGAGAACCACAAGTTTCTATTGACCACGGGAATGCTTGATAATCTTCCAGTTTTTCCCTTTCTTCCTTGTGTTTTCCTTATATACATAAATACTACCCTGTAACTATGCTTTTGATAGGGTAAAATGACATCACCGATTGTAATTGTGATGACTCTTGGACTTTAGAAATGATTTGTTATGTCATTGTGATGAAGCTCTGTTTTGCTCATCTTGTTGGTCATTTATTTTGCTTCCGGTTTTTGCCTCATGTTTTGCTCATCTTGTTAGAAATGATTAGCCTCATATTTTGCTCATCTTTTTTTGTATGTAAGCTTTGTTTTCAGTTGTAGGATTTAGTTAATTGTTAACAGTTGAAGGTATAAAGCTCTATGTTTTTTTTGTTTGTTTAAGGGCTGTGTTGGTATACTTTCTTGCTCAAGATGTTTCATTGTACCATGCGTTGTGGTTTTTTGTGCATATATATATCTATATATTACTGATGTTGTACTACTTATATTAGATTAGGATGGACACAAGCAGTATGTTGCATTCCTAAGATGCTTATTGTATTTCTAGCTTTCCATCAACTTAGTTGCACTCACTGTCAAAATTATAAGATGCTCATTATCCTTATCTTCAGAGAATTTAGTATAGGAAGTTGACATGAATAAATAGATCATATATATGAAGCTATATTATTAAAGATATTTTTTGGTCTTATATAAAACCTTTTTAATGGAAATTAGTTAAAATTTCCAAAACCCCAAGAATTAATTAGGCATTATTTTATAATTATTTAAGACATTTCATTCTTTCTTTTTTTTTTTTCTTTTCACTCATTATCACTTTAATTATTATATATGGGGCACGGAGTGATTTGCATGCAGCTCTAATCTCTCAAACTACTTTAAAGATGATCACTTGAAAAGTGAGGGGTTAAAGTTATCCAACAAAGGCACATTTTTATAAGGTTATTTTGACTATGTTTTTTTTCTTCCATGTGTTGTCTTATTTTATATCATTTTTGTCACTTCTCATGGATGGAATAATATTTCACTTTATGCTTTAAGCAGAATCCTTCAACAATTGAACGAGTATTCTCATCACTCAGTTTGTTTATCTATTCTTCTTTTTTCTTATAAATTTCACTTTATGCTTTAATGAAATGCTCTTTTTATATCAAAATTGAGTTTCCCTACTGTTAACACTTGATTTAAAGGATATGGAAATCTGTATCTACAAAGGTTATAACACTTAAAATGATTTGCTAGCATAAGCCTCTAGACGGAGGACATTAATTTCCACATGGTTTAATTGTGGATTAAAAGTATATGAAACATAATAATGTTTGGGAAATTTTTGGATAAGATGTTCTGATAGATGTCAGAGGGCTGGGTGTTCCATTGACTGTTTTGTGGTACCAGGTGATTTTAGTCCTCTCTTTTTAGTCCATATCAGAACTTCATTTTTGTGTGTCGAACTCTTAAAAATCAGTTTGTAATTGTGAGCTATGTCCTGGAGCAAATAAGAAAAGTGAACAGCCAAGGATTTCTCCCAAACTTGTAAGTCTCTCTTTCATAATTTTCTGATTTTGCCACTAGTCCATCTCATTCTCTCTTTCATAATTTTCTAGTTTTTAAGCTAGTCAATCTCATTCTTTCTAACCATATTTGTACAACTTAGAACTATGTTTTCCTTTTCTTTTCCTTAATTATTGATCATAGGTAGTAGCATAAATTAGATAATTGGTGCTGCATTTCATTCATTTCCACCATTGAGACTATGTTAGGCACATAGAACACAACCACCCTGGAGACTAGGTAGTAGCATAAATTAGATAACTGGTGAGGCTTGCATGAGATGCATGGCCCAATCAGCACTTAGTCCAACCACCAGAAAAGCCATTGCTCTCTTAAGCAGGGTAACATAAATTATACTAATGGTAGTTTTTCCTTGTTAAGTTCAAATAGGATCATAGAAGGTACTTGGCCGAGCTAGAGTTTGAAGCACTAAAAGAACGTGTAGCTGGGAAGAGTAGGGTAACATTATCAAGCTTTTCAGATGACCTATGTGCTGCATGTAAGGTTTGTTTGCCTTTTCCTTTGTTTGTTCTGGCAAGAACTTTCTTTCTTTCGACTGTTCTTTTAGTTTTTTGGTGGTTTTGTATGCTCTTTGTATGCTTTTTATTGAGTAAAGTAGTATGCCCTGAGTTGAATCTCTCTACAAAGGATGCTTATAAAATTCTGAGTCTAATATTGGCTATACATATTGGTATTAATAAATGTTGTACTTATAAGAAAAAAACATTTCAATGCCGATGACACATTTCAATTCCAATGCTGAGGGTCTGTGCACCCTGGGAGATTGGTCGAGACTTTGTTCTGGACACCTGGTGCAATCCAAGGAAAAAAAAAACAGAATCTTAAGACATATTCAACCATGCTGGGCTGTAGCCATGTGTGATTTGTTTTTAAGTATCTGCAGTTCCTAGATCAGTTCCTTGGTGTCTTTACAAATAGGGATTTTTAGAACGACAGTGTCTTCTGTATTCTACATGCTGGGTAGCAAAGGGACCAGCTCCAGGTTATATTTTGTCTCTTTTGATAAAAATATGTTATAAGAGTACAAATGGGGGTGCCACCTAAATGAAAATGGGGAGTGTACAAGAGCAACACTAAAAGGAAAACTAAAACAGAGGAAGTACACAGGATGTATACAAAGGAAATACCTACTACTTTCCAAGAACAAAAGGAAAACTAAAACAGAAACTGGAAAATATCTTCCATTACAAAAACTTTATCCCACAATCTCAAAGTGCTAAAGAAAAAATCCCTAAGTTCTCCCAATGATTGTTCCTGCTATTTCCTGCTACTAATATGAATCAGTTGATCACAAGCTCAGGTCATTGTCATTCTGTCTGAGTTGTGTTGGTTTGCCACTGATCATTCTAATTATAAAAGTTTGTTTTTCATTGTGATGCTTTCCTTTTTGTTTCACTGGATTTTGCCTCATCTTCTTTAAGTTATCCTGGTAAAGATTGTTCCTTAAGCTATGAGTATTTGATGCAGGTATACAGACGAAAAATGATTAATTTACTGTAAGGAAAGCTTCACAACGAATAATAAAGATATGGCTAACTAGGGAGATCTACTTTTTGATAGTCATGGGTCCCCTACTGGATGTGTGAGCTGTATTTGCTTATTAGAGTAAAATACGATATATAACCAGTTAATAAAGTTGCAATCATAAAATGGAAACTTTTAATCAAGCTGATAATAAGAACCATACATCTGTCTGGTCATTATTTGTCCGTGTGCTTATCAAATACCTTGTTTTGTGCTTTGATAAGACTGTGTATCCCTCTAAAAGTATAGCTAACACATCTAAAATTTCAGAGTTCAAATCCGCCATTCACATCAGTTGAATTGGATCACAGTGATTCTGGAAGGGAAGGATGCACTGTCACTACTCTTACAGTAACTGCAGAACCAAAGAATTGGCAGAGTGCAATTAGAGTTGCTGTCCAAGAGGTTCAATATTTCTATTAATCCCACTCTACTTTCTTGTTCTCTTCCATTTCTAAGTAAATTCCTATCATTTCTACATTCTTAACCCATGATCTTTATATATCTTTCATGTAGAAAACTGAATGGCCTTTATTGGACAGCAAGCATGTTATAGTTGGAGGTGGCTTTCTGGAACATCTTATTCATTTTTGCAAAGAATAGGTGCAATAAGGGTTGGATGATTAGATAAATTTTAGCAGTACTTTAAAATGTATCAAGCTACCCCTCCGTCTATATAAATTATAATGTAAATGAATTTATAATTTGATTTGGGTAAGGATCCTTGAGTACTTTGTTGTTATTTTCTATGTAGTCATTGTATTATTAAGTAAAGGGAATTAAATCCTAGCTGATCTACTAACTTTGCTTCTAATACAGTGAAAAAAATTACTGAAACTGTATGTTTATTAATGATAATTTTTTTTTTATTTTGTAATTAAGTATTTGCAGCGATTTTTTGTCGATGCAAATAGGCCAAAATTCGTTGCAAATCATCAGTTTCAGCGATTTAGTCCTTGAAAAAAATGTAAAATGTAACAAAAGAAGCAAGCGTTGCTTTTGGGTTTTTGCAGCGCTTTTTGATTTTTTGCAGCGATTTTAGTCCTTGCAAAAAGTATCAAAAGCAGCGCTAGAATGGTATGTTGCTTTTGACGTACACAAATTGCAGCGCTTATAAATCAATTACAGCGATTTTAAGTGTTGCAAAAAATGGCAAAAGCAACGAACCAAATGTAGCGCTGCTGTTGTTGGGAGGCTATTGCAGCGAAATTTAATGATATAGCAAGGATAAATTTCGCTGCAATTGATCAAATGCAGCGACATGGCAGTCACATGGGGTGGCCTTTTGCAGCGTGAAATTAGTGAGTTTGCAGCGGTTCAAAAACGTTGTAAATGAAGTCTTTTGCAGCGTTTTTTCAATAACGTTGCTATTGAGCAAAAATATCACTTTTATACTGTCGAACATGCAAGGAGGGTAATAACACTGCAATTGATCAATTACAACGTTTTTTGAATGTATTTGTAACGATTTTGAGCGCTACAAAAGGATTAATTTCTTGTAGTGTGGGTGGTGGCTTTAAGGAAAGGAAAAGCATGTCGATTGTTTTAATGAAAAGCACCCGATAGACTATTTTACTCTACCATATCGATTGTCGTTTCTGTCTCGAACGACTTTACGTACATGGTTGGATTTGTCACGTATTTAATTGGTTCAAATTAAACCTAAATATTATTATTGGGTACCGCCGATGGAGTTCCGAACTTTCAGTTTTTTTTCTATTCGATTGTTTAATCCAAAACTTGAGTTAAGATCATATCTACCTTTTTTTTAAGTAGTCTTGAAATCATCAATTCACGACTTATTCCATCGGTGATACCCCATAATAATACTTGTTTTCGTCAAAAATAATCATTTTAATTATAAAATTTTAATCATAAAAATTTATTTATCTTGTAATGTTTTTTTGTATAATAGGATGTGGTCAAATCTCCTTTAGTTTTAAGTTTTATTCAAATACGAATGGAACTCGAACTTTTCATCGAATTAGATTTTATACTCATGAACAACTCATATTCAAGCGAGTTCAAGCTTTATTTTATTTTGTAACTTTATCTACACATTTTGAAAAACTTTCGATTTTGTGCTAATATCTTTACAAAGTTTTTGAGTCTTGCTACTCATTATTTCCATACATTGCATATTAATAAGAAAAATAAGTAAAAATTGAAAAAATTATGTTTGATTTGTGATGTAAGGATGATTAATAAAATTTTTCAAAAACTAAAAACCAAGTTTTTTTTTCTTTATTAAGCATTGTTTCAATGTTATCACGGTTTTTCTATCACAAGTGAGGTTTCTAATAAAGTTATCGGAGGTGCCGTGCTCCTATTTTAAAAAACAAAAAAACTAGAAAACTTAATTTTCTTTTTAAAAATAAGATATGGTACTGGATGGTATTTGGAGATAATGAATAGTAAAACTCATCTACAATATTTAATACTATAAAAGAAAGATTTTTAGACAATATAAACCTCATCATGCATCATCATATACCATTACGTCTCTCTCTCTCTTTAGGTTGGACCATGAGCTAATTTAATTAGTGAAATAATTGGGCAAGATTTCAATTCATTAGCCAATTATATATAGCTGTAATAAATGTATATATAGAAAAGGAAAAGGCAGATCCTAAAGTAATGGTACGAATTCCATTCAAGCACTAGAACCATATAATTGTTTGCCAGATGTTGCCTTAATAGGCTACTTGAATTAGCTGCAATGTAATAAACATAATGGACCATGAATTGAATTATTATTGAGTGTTACTTTTGAGTATGATAATCGATTAACTGATCATTGTGCCAATTGCCTAATGTTATAATTTTTGGACAAGAATAGTGCTATAAAAAAATCTTTAATTGTATGAACTTGAAATTATATTCATAAGCCGACACCTAGAAAATGAGTCTTACTACTCATAATCCATATACACCACACACCATAATTATTTTAATTTTAATTTTTTTTAGTTTTATTTTTTCTAAACTAATTAAATTCTTCTATTCATTATTCATTTACATAATTGGTAAGAGACAAAAATTAAAAATTAAAAAATTATGTATGGTGTGTGGTATGAAGATGATGAGTAGAATTTTTTATTGTAGAATACATATGATATATGATGTGTCGATCTCTCTATATACTAGGCCACCAAATTGAAGAGCCGGATCTATATGTCATTTTAATTATAAACTCTTATAGAGGGCTGCTGTAGCTACAAAGATATTACACAAAAATAATCTAAAAAATTAACATAGTTTCATGTAATCCATTATATTTATTTTATAATAAAAATAACTTTAAAATAAAAGTAACCTTATAATTTGAAAAACTACATGAAGCCAAGTCAATTTATGAGATTGATTTTGTATAATATATTTGTGATTAAAGTATTTCTCTTTTCTCGTAAATCAAAGAGTGGTGGTAAGCAGAGTGCCGCTACTATTTGCGTGTATGGTGGATTGTTACAAGTCTACAATAACTGCAATTGTTGCCTCACAGAATATTGTGTAGGCTTGTTTATTTATAAACGTAAGTTGTATAATAATGATAGGAGTCTATTTACAATAAAAGTAGAAGTCTATCTAGATAACGTTTAAGGGATATTTATTGGAAGGACTCCTTTGTTAATTGGCTGTGTTGCAAGTTTACCGGAAGATATGAGCTTTGCTTGTTTTTATCAGTACTTGGAAGATTATCCTTCACACGCCCCCTCAAGCCTAAGATGGTGGACACCACATTGAGCTTGTCCCTAATAGTTATGAATCGAGTTGTAATAGTGCTTTAGTAAAGATATCAGCTAGATGATCTTGAGTAGACAAGACCTGGACTTCAAAACGTTTTTGAGCAACCATATCTCAGACAAAATGGAAGTCAATTTCTACATGCTTTGTGCAAGCATAAAATACCAGATTTTCCAAGGTGTACGTAGCATTGGTATTATCACACCACAAGATTGGTGGCTTGGCCTGAGGAACACCGAGTTCAAACAGCAGCAACTTAAGCTATTGAAGCTTAGTAGCTGTATTTGCCAAGGCTTTGTATTTAGCCTCAGCAGTTGGACCAAGCTATTGTTGCCTACTTTTAATAGCTCTAGGAGATGAGACTGTAACCAAGGAAAATGCAAAAACCACTTGTGGATCTTCTATCATCACTCGAGCCTGCCTAGTTTGCATTAGAGAAAGCTTGAAATTGAGTGTTGGATGATTTTGAGATCCAAAGGCCAAAGGTGAGAGTATGCTTGAGATAATGAAAAAAACGCTTGATTGATTGCTAGTGAGGGAGCTTCGGATCCTGCATAAACTGTGATAGTTTGTTAATAGAGAAGGCAATGTCAAGGCGTGTGATGGAAAGATATTGCAGAGCACAGACAGAGCTTTGATATAAAGTGGGATCATCAAATGTTGCACCATCAAACATTGAGAGGTTTGTAGATAACGACATGGAGGAGCCGACAGGCTTGGCCTCAACCATCTTTGTTCGTTTTAGCGGATCAAGATTCAAGGATAAAATGGTGCTGTGATAAAAAAACTATGGCTTCCTTGTCGCGAACAACTTCTATACTCAGGAAAAAATTTAATTCACCCAAGTCTTTGATTGGAAAAGTCGTGGATAGTAAGTGAAGTAAGTCATCAATGGTAGAGTGCTTTAAGTTGGTGACAATGATGTCATTGACGTAGACCAAAATGTATGTCGTGAAGGTATCAGTGGTTTGTATGAAAGGAGATGAGTTGGACCGACAGCCACGAAAACCAAGTATTAGTAGTCAGTTTGTAAATCTAGGGAACCATGCTCCTGGAGCTTGTTTGAGGCCATAAATGGCCTTATGCAGTTTGTGCTCCTCAGATATAGCCCTATGCAAAAATGTATTGTGAACATCAACCTGATGGATAGCCCATTATGTCGAGAAGAATAGAGATAAAACAAAGCAGGACTATAAGTTTCAAAGGAGTTGATGCCAGATTGTTGATGAAATCTTTTAGTGACTAACCGCACTTTGTATCGATCTATTTGGCCATCAGCTTTCTGTTTGATTTGAAACACCCACTTTGAGCTAATAACATTACGAGCTTCACTTGGTGGGACTAGTTTCCATGTGTGGTTGCACAATAGAGCATCAAATTCACTATTCATGGCTTGACGCCATTCGGGGTGTTTGACGGCAAAGGAGTAGCAAGTGGGTTCAACTAGGTGAAAAATGAGTTTCAGCAATGAGAGCTTTGGGAATTTGGTATCGGGTAGTGCCATTAGTGTACACTTTTGGTTTAGAGATTTGGTTGCGAGCACGGGTAATCATGGGATGAATGAAAATGGTTTCAGGTGGAGCTAATGGTGCAGTGTCAGGTTCGAGGGGATTAGGAAGAGGGGTTGTCAATGAAGTTGAAGTGGTTGGACTGGGATCAGTTGGTAGGGGAGGATGGGATGGTGTACACGTAGATGGACAATCCAGTGGGCGGGTAGCATCAAACCTGGGCTGTACATGCGGGATAGAGATTGTTTGATGAGAAGAGGGATTGGTTGGCTAGGAAGAGATCTAGCGTGTGGTCTAGAAAGGAAACTGAGACTCCTTAAATATGGCATCTCGGGATATTATGAATTTTCTAGTAGAGAGATTGAAACATTTGTAATGAATATTGTAGCCAAGGAAGACAAAACTAATTGGGTAAGGTTAAAGCTTATGTCGATTGTAGGACCAAAGGTTTGACCCACAAGCACAACTAAACTTGCAAAGGAAGTTGTAATTAGAGTGGTTTTAAAATAAATTTCAAAGGGTGACTTGTTATGAAGGAGAGGGGTAGGCATCCTGTTTATTAGATAGTATGCAGTGTGAAAGGATTCATCTTAGTAGTTTAGAAGGATGTGACTGTTGTAGAAGGGCAAGACGAATTTCAACAATGTGGTATTGCCTTTGTTCAACGGCACCATTTTGTTGATGCGTGTGAGGACAAGACCACCAATGAACAATGCCTAGATTGTCAAAAATTTTGGATAGATGGTGAAACTCTCCACCCCATCAGGCTGAATGGATTTTATTTCACAGTTGAAGAAGTGCTTAACATATGGTTAAAATTTATTGAAGATGCCAGTGACATCACTTTTGCAAGAAATTGGATAGAACCATGTGTATTTGTTGTAATCATAAAAAAATGTAATATAATAATGATTTCTATTATTTGAAAAAATAGGTGAGGGACCCCATATATTAGTGTTAACTAACTTAAGGGGACCCAAGGTACGACTACAAGACCGAGAGAAAGGTAATTATTTTCTTTTTGAACTTAAATAGGAAGAACATGCAAGTTCTAACTTATTGGACAAAATCGAAAAGCTGAACTTAGATATGACTCGACGAACAATTTTGAAGGTAGGGTGGCCTAAGCAAGAGTGCCAATACGAGAAGGAGGTACATTCACCAATGAGAGTTAAAGGAGGAGACTTTGAGGTGGAGAAGAGTGGATACAACCCATGTTTACTCGGCCTGTGTAGTAAAATTTCCCTTGTGGCTTGGTCCTTCGCAAAGAAACAAGTGGGGTGAAATTAAAAATAAATGTTAGTGGCGATAGTGAATTTTTGAACAAAAACAAGGTTTTTGGTAATTTTAGGAACATGTAAAACATTGTGTAATAAGGAAGAAAAATCTAGTGTAGTGATTCGGGTGGTGCCTAAGTGATAAACGAGAATTTCATTATCGTTACCCATTCGTATATGGTTAGACCCAGTGTATTCCTTAGCTTTGACATTGAGATTTGCAAGATTAGATGTGATATGATGTGTTGCGCCAATATTGGAATACCAAGAGGGATCAAAACCTTGAGATGGGGATGCAACATAGACTTGCATGTTGGAGCTTTGATTGTTGTCGGGTGGTGCCCAAGTGATAAACGGGAATTTCATTACCATTACCCATTCGTATATGGTTAGACCCAGTGTATTCCTTAGCTTTGACATTGAGATTTGCAAGATCAGATATGATATGATGTGTTGTGCCAATATTGGAATACCAAGAGGGATCAAAACCTTGAGATGGGGAAGCAACATAGTCTTGCATGATGGAGGGTTCACTTTGATTGTTGTCATTGTACTTGTGAAAACAACAAAGAGTAGTGTGATCCGTCTTGTTGCATACCTGACAAACCAGTTTAGGAGATTGAGAGCAACCACGCCTTCTGCCTCGTGATCCACTATAAGAATTGGAGTTTATGCACCTCTAGATCCAAAAGAGGACTAGGAGCACCCCTCACAGCTTGGACGAGAGGGGACAAATTTATTTGCAACATTGGCGCCAACCATTGATAAATCCATAGTAGATTGATGTTGCTCTAGACAGAGCTCAAGAGAATGTAAATGACAATTAGATGTGTAATCGGTCCGGTTCAATCCAGATTTGGACATGTTTTAGAACCGAATCGGAATATGCCGGTTTTGAGATTTGAAGAACTGATATCGTACTAGTTACATCCCTAAACTAATACTTTTGATTTTATCCATTCCAGTCCAGTTTGGTCCCTTTTTTTTTACTTTTTTTTTTATATATTATATAGTATATATAATATAGTGATAATATATTGTAGTGTATTATAATACATATTATAATTGCATTAAAGACTATAGTGATATATTATAGCATATTATAATATATAGTGATATAGTATTAGTATAACTATTAATACAATAAACTATAGTAATATAGAATTTTAAAATTTAATATTATATTAATTAGTAATTTATCATATAATACAAAATTATTTTTATATATAATTATGTATAAAAATTATATATAATATAAAAAATCATATAAAAAATATTTTATACAATATTATAAAAAATTAAAATACATATTAACCAATCCGGTTCGGTGTCTGAAAAAAAGAAGACCGGAACCGGACCCATTTTGAAAAGAATGAAATCGGTACCAGACTAAGCCAAACTTCATACCGGACCAAACCCACCGGTTCAGTCAGGTTTACCGATTCACCGGTTTTTTTCAACCCTATTGACCACAAAGATCTTGAATTGAGATGAGCTCTACACGAGTAGTCACTAGGGTGATGAATGGATCATATATATTCAGGACCACAACCTGCCAAAATAAAAGAAACAGAGTTTGAAATCATTGATTAGCTAATTTGCCACAAGCAAGGTGTCCGCAAGGGAGGTGAATTACTGGAAGTAGTAAGCAATGTTGGAACTTCCCTTCTAGCTTGAGCATCGCAAGCTGGTAATATAGGTTCATGGAACGAGCTTGAGAAGAAGTAGTAAACATATTTTCCACGGTGAGCCATACCTCACGAGAATTGGTGCAATTGACTGCATGAGTCAAAATGGATTCAGATAGTGAGGAATTAAGAGCACTCAAAATAAGTTGATCCTGAAGCATCCAGGATGTATAGTTTAAGTTGGGAACATGCTAGTTTAACAGAGAATATATTGATAAGCAAGGGTGGGTAGGTGAAACTGCCATCAATGGATCCACATAACTATTGGCCTTTCAAGTACGGAACCACTTGGGCATTTCATAGCAGATAATTGTCCCGCATGAGTTTGATGGTACGTAATGAGGTTGTGAAGGGGGGCAACAGAGGTGGACATGGGTGGTGGTAAAATTGGGGTGCGGAAAAGGAAGGGTGGGGACATATTAGAAATAGAGGACTTGTTCAACCATGGTAATTTGACGTGAGTCTAATCAGCTCTTGATACCAAGTTACAAGTCTAAAATAATTGCAGTTATTGCCTCACAAAATATTGTGCAGACTTGTTTATTTATAAATTTAAGTTGTACAATAACGATAGGAGTTTATTTACAATAGAGGTCTATTTAGATAACATTTCAGAGATTTTTACTAGAAGGACTCCTTCGTCACTTGGCTGTATTGCAACTTTATGGGAAGAGATGAATTTTGCTTGTTCTTGTCAGTAGAGCTGGAAGATTATCCTTCACATGAATGATATATCATAATAGGTTTGGAAAGCAGATTAACATGAGCCCTGCCTTAGGCTCAGAAGTAAGAGGCTTCATGACATTCCCTATGATTTGCTTTTAAAGTTTAGAGAAAAATAATAAATACACGAAAAAAAAATGCCTCCAAAATATATATTTCTTTGCTCCAATGATTAGTACTGGAGTTAAAGTTGGTATCATGCCCACAAGAGGTACTGTTATATTTTCCATCTATATTATCATTTGAAATTTGAAACGATAGGTCACAGAAGTTGATCATGATGAGGACGAGGAATATTACGGAAGACAATTAAGTATTTGAGCAATCAATTCACGAACCGCACCACCATAAATCAACATATATGGAAAGGTTCGTCCAAATGGCAACTCTTCGAGTAGGTGAATTTTGAACTCTCACTCTTTATATGGTTGTTTGGATCGCAAGAAAATCATAAACAAGATAAATAAGCTGTCTTATTTCAAAGATGACCAGCAGGGCGTCAGTAGAAGGTAGTACTACTGTTCCCTTACTGAATGATTTAGTTTCAAGTGCTCGATCAAACGACGTACAAGCTAACCGAGAGCACGATCTTGCTCAGAGGGTTTGGATTGAATCAAAGAAACTGTGGTACATACTAGGTCCTATAAATTTCAGCAGCCTGACCTCCCACTCCATGTTGGTAATCTCCTATGCCTTTGCTGGTCACTTGGGTAACCTTCAGCTGGCTGCCATCTCCATTACCAATAACGTCATCATTGGTTTTGACGTTGGGCTCTTGGTCTTCCTCACTTTCTCACTGCACATATATATATATATGCAAACTGGGTCTCTCTCTCTCTCTCTCTCTCTCTCTCTCTCTCTCTATATATATATATATATATATATAAATTTATGGATGCTTATAGTCACTTTTTGTTTTCCATTGTTTTGGTTTTATTTATTAGCTTGGAATGGCAAGCGCATTAGAAACTCTTTGTGGGCAAGCTTTTGGGGCAAAAAACTACTACATGTTGGGCGTATACATGCAACGATCATGGATCGTTCTATTCATGTGTTGTGTCTTGCTTTTGCCTCTCCATCTTTTTGCCTCTCCGTTCTTGAAGCTATTGGGACAGCCCTCAGATGTGGCAGAGCTATCTGGGCTCCTGTCTTGCAGAGCCAGCTCAAAACTGGGGTCATTGCGTGGGTTCCTGTGGCTACCCTTGTGGCACATTTGATTGTGAGTGGGCTGTTCCTGTATAGAATTCAGCTTGGAGTTGTTGGTGCTGCCATCACTATGAGTTTTTCTTGGTGGGTTTTGGCATTTGGGCTTCTGGGTTATATTGTCTGTGGTGGGTGCCCTCTTACATGGACTGGTTTCTCCACTGAAGCCTTTTCTGGAAATTTGTCAAACTCTTGCTGCTTCTGGCGTCATGCTTTGGTCACTCCTATCTCTCTCACTCTATTTTTTTTTTTTTTTTCAAATAATAATATATACCTTTGTGAAAGCCCAATTAAATTCGATTTCAAAGCCCAAAATTGCATTGCACCTTGAAAGCAACCATGAATTGCTTTCTCCTTTACACCTTTGAAACTCAACCTTTTTTTATTTTTTATTGTTAATTTAAAACTTAAGATCGTTTCATTCAATACAAATTTTCAGCTTAGAGAATTGGTATTACAGAATACTGATACTGATTACTGGAAACCTTGAAAATGCAGAGATTGTCGTGGATGCTTTATCCATATGGTAATTTATTTACCCTTCTTAACTGACCCGCGAGTGGTTTATGTATGCATGGTTAGACAGTATTATTTGATATCATGTACTATGTAACGAGAAATGATATTTATAGTCTTAAGGTGTGTAAGCTTCGCACACTTTCTTTAAAATAAAATTGAATAAATATAAGACCCACATGAAAAAATTAATATTTTAATAATATATCCCATTCTTTTATAAAGGAGATGCGCATGAATTACACATCTTAAGACTGTAGTATTAGTCACAATAATATAATATATATTATATACACACACATCATTTTGCATTAATTCTTAATTATATTACATTTAATTATCATATTTTGTCAATTTTAATTTAAAAATCGGTTATTTAGATAAGATTTGTGCATATATAAGAGATCTCTTAATGCAAATGCAATGTCAAGTACTTTCACGTGATTGATTAATGATATAACTTTACAACGTGGGTGGTGAGAATATTTTGAAATAGTTGCAAGGACATGATGAGAACTATATATATTGTATGCCACAAGCTCTCTAGCTATATATAGTCTACATTCAAACACTGTTTAATTATCATTAATATGGATCGTTTGTTTTCTTGTGGACTCGTGTTCTGAATTAGTGCTTGTTTGGCAGCATGACAATGAATGGATGGGAGATGACGATTCCTTTAGCATTCTTTTCCGCAACCGGGTACGTACGTAATGTCTATATATTAATTGCTTTTTTCTTTTCTAAATAAGTCTTTTACGTACTAAAGATCAACGTAGGGAACACACCAACTTATACATACAATGAACATTCTAGTTTCTAAATTACTGTGAAGTTCCTTTAGTGGAGCCCATGCCTTGCGCGGCATTGACATTACTCACCGCGCGGAGAAATTAACATATAGTGATCAGCTCAAATCATGAAGGCACTGAGTGGTACAAAGACAGGCTGCAATTAATGGTGGGATTTAGAACATCATGACCTTTTGATTTCATATTTTCCCAACTTAATTCATATCTAAACCGGCCTCTCCTAAAACTTTGACTATTTACCGTACGAATAAATGTGACAGCATGGTAAATAGTAAAATTTTATGTAAGTATATTTTAAAATATTTGAGAATATTAGTAAGCTAAAATATTTGAATAAGCTATGCGTAAGAGTATAGATCCTATTGAGATATATTTGATGAATGTATTCTCATATGCATGAAAATATCTTAGATGATCCTATATATTCTCTACGTTCAAATGGGGTCTTAGATTGCATTTAGATAAGGGTGGCACTTGGAGCCAATCGTGTGAGAAGTGAATTTTTACATCAGCCAATCGAAGGCTGCCACATAGGTGTCTCCACATATTTCTATTTGCATCCTCACATAGGTGATAAAAAAAGTTTATAATTACAAAAAAAATAGATTTTTGTGACTAATTTATTACAACGAAAAGATTATTCATAACCAATTTAAATAGTCTTTTCGTTGTAATAAATTAATTACAAAAATCCATTTTTCTTATAGTTAATTATTTGGTTGCTCCCCACCCGCATGACCTACTCCCCTCACTCTCCCCTCGTCTATCTGTCTCTTTCTCTCTCTATAATACGATTTGGTTTCCAAATATTTGTGGGGCTCTTTATCTGATTTCCAATATTTGTGGGGGCTCTCATGTCTAGTGAAACTTTAAGTAAATGTATTGTGAAAATTGTAAGTAAATATAGCACTACTAATTAATTTTTGTGTTTTATTTAGAAGTTTGAAAAAATTATAATGATTAGATAATAATTAGATAAAAAAATTAAAAATTAAAAATTAAAAAAATATTTTATATTTAAATGATATTTAAAAATAAAATATTTAAAAAAAATATGAAAATATCTGAATTCAGGGCCTGGTCTCTCTCCTTTTTTTTTTTTTTTTTTTTTTCGTATATATAATTAATATTTGTTATTAGGAGTGGCTGTGGGATTGGGATGGCAATCTGAATATGTGGCATTCATAAACTTAGGTTGCTACTATCTGATTGGGGTGCCTCTTGGATTTTTGATGGGATGGGTCTTCCGTCTAGCAGTTATGGCAAGTATTACTTTATGATCAATTGATGATCACTAACACAAATTATAATTAGCAGCACTGCTCTTAGAGTATTGATAGTGGACTCAATAAATTTTAGTTAAAATTTAACTAAAGTTTTCACTTTTATAAATTTTAACTAACCACTTTTTATAACATTAAATAATAGGCTTAACAAATTTTTAGCTATTTTATTAAAATATTGATTTTAAACTTTTTATTAATTTTAAATTCTAATTATAATTTGAATATGATTATATTAAATATTATGGTTGTATTAAAGTTTATTGTTGTATTAAAATTTATGGTTGTATTATTGTTATATTAATATAATATGGTTGTATTATTGTTATATTAAAGTTTATGGTTGTATTATTGATGTATTAAAATTTATAACGGCTATATTTTTCCAACGGCTATATTTTTTAACGGTTATATTATTCATGTATTATTTTTTTTTAACGGCTATATTTTCCAATGGCTATATTTTTTAACAGTTATATTTTATCAACGGTTATATTTTTTAACGGCTATAATTCTCCAACGGTTATATACTTTTACTATAAAATATAACATTTCTTCAACAATTTTATTCACTTCAACTCAAGTATCTCTTTGAAACCTTTTATTCTCATTTTCTCTCAATGGATCGTTCGCTTTTTCACAAAATGACACTTATTGATTTAGATTCTGACGAAGAATTTGAGATAGCGAGACAACTTGTTTTGGAAGGAGAAAGATTAAGCTCACGTGGTTCTTCTAAAAATGCATGTAGATTCATAAGGCGCGATCGATTGCAAGCCCACCAAAATCTATTTCGCAACTATTTTGCTGATCCTCCAATCTATCCTCACAAATATTTTCGAAGGAGGTTCCGGATGAGTTGTCATCTATTTCTTCGTATCCAAGCTGCAGTAGAAGCCCATGAACCTTATTTTGTCTAAAGACGAGATAGTTCTGGAAGGCTTGGTTTTTCTTCTCGTCAAAAAATAACAGCTACTCTAAGGATGCTTGCATATGGTGTCACGGCTGATTTTATGGATGAATATTTGAAGATTGGAGAGACTACTGCATTAAGAAGCCTAAAGATGTTTGTCAAAGCTGTTGTTTCAATTTTTTCTGTAGAGTACTTAAGAAAACCCAACAATGATGACATTGTTAGATTACTAGCAGTTGGTGAGAAACGTGGATTTCTAGGTATGTTAGGGAGCATCGATTGTATGCATTGGAAGTGGAAGAACTGCCCAACTGCTTGGTATGGTATATATTTTGGTCATATCCATGAACCAACAATTATTTTAGAAGCAGTGGTTTCTTACGATCTATGGATTTGACATGCCTTTTTTGGGTTACCGGGGTCTCATAATGATATAAATGTTCTTGATAGATCATTTATATTTTCTAACCTTGCTCAAGGGCGTACTCCGACTGTTAATTACACTATTAATGGTCATAACTATGCAATGGGGTACTATCTTGCTGATGGAATTTATCCGCAATGGGCAACATTTGTTAAAACTATCTCAGCTCCACAAGGAAACAAGAAAAAATATTTTGCTGCAACCCAAGAGTCCGCAAGGAAGGATGTGGAGCGTGCTTTTGGTGTGCTTCAAGCACGATTTGCTATAATTCATGGACCTGCACGGTTTTTCCACATTGAAACACTCAATGAAATTATGATGGCATGCATAATTTTACATAATATGATCATTGAAGATGAAGGAGCTGACAAAAAATCATTATTATTTATAAGATTCGTGAAGTAGGCATCACAGTGAGTGAATGGATCCATTTCTAATAAGAGATATGAAATACATCACAAGAAAATGAAATATATAAACTGATGGATGAAAAAAAAAATTTTCTAATTCGGTTTCATCACAATACATCACAAGAAAAATATAAACTTGTCTAATGCATCACAATACATCACAATGCATAATCAACGACTGAAAAAAATTTGTCTAATTCGGTTTCATCACAATACACCAAAATCAAATAAGTTCAAACATTAAAGAAGAAAATTCCCAATCCAGTCCGGTAGTTGATTCCAGAAAATGCATAACAAAAAAAAAAAAAAAAAAAACTAAGCAAAACAGAGGAGCAGCACGATGGCTTGGGATTTACCGGTGCTCAGAGAATCGGTGCTTGAATCCCGTCCGGTGCTGCCCTTCACCAGAGAATCGTCCGGTGCTGCCCTTCACCAAAGAATCGTCCGTTTGGTACTGCCCTTCACCAGAAATCACATAAAAAAAATAAAAACAGAGGAGACCCAACAATGGAGGCATGGGATTCGGCGGCTTACCGGCGGTGCGTCCGTTCGGTGTTGCAGTTGGGAGACGATGGAGTCCGTCCGATGCTGCGGTTGCTCTTCCTTCGGTGCTGCAGACGTTGGAGCTGGGAAGCAGTTCGGGAGGGAGTTCCGGCTACCGAAAAAATGAGATTTCCAGATATGTTTTTCTGTTGCAATCGTGTGTTTTGGGGAAGGAGATGAAAGGGGCTCTAGTGGGTTTTGGTGAAGGAGATGAAAGGAGGGAAAGAGCCGAAATTTGGCTACGCGGGATTGTTCGATGCAGCCGGGGGGGGGGGGGGGGGGGGGGAAGAATATTTTACATTAAAAATATTATTTAGCTAGTGATTTTGACTCAATAAATTTAGCTAGTCAAAAGGTTGGAGGCTAAATTTATTATGCATTTGTTGAGTCCATTGTAGATGTTTTTTTAACATTTTAGCTATTCTTTAGCTATAATTTAACTTTGTTGAGACCACTACCAATGCTCTTACATTATATTGTGAAAAATTCAACTGTGTCTACCAGGGAATATGGGCTGGAATGATATTTGGTGGATCAGGACTTAAAACCTTAATACTGGTCATCATTACCATACAATGTGACTGGGAAAAAGAGGTAAAATACCCTCTAAATTCTCATGTCTTTTCCGAGTTTTCTTCGGTTTCTGCATAATAAATTAATAAAAAAAAATATATTTATACATCTTTAAAATATATAAAAAATATAAAAAAAAATTTAAGATCATGAAAAAGAAATTATATAAGTTGGTTTAGTTACGTATAATGCAACTATCTCATTTTATTTTATATAATTATTATAATTTTTTTTAAATTTTTATATAAAATATAATAAAAAATTTAATTTTTTTAAATTTTTAAACAAAATGAATTATATTAAAAAATTATATTATAATAATATATTATTTAACTGTTAACATAACATTCTATTTTATTTAATTATGTAACTAAACGAGATAACTTTTTACGATGTATTTATTTATTTTTATTTTTTATATATCTTATTAATATAATTGATTATATTAAATTTTTTTAACATATAATTAACCACACCAAAATAATTACACATACAATATTTGATTTTTTAATTTTTCTTAATTTATTTTTTTATTATTATTTTTAAACATCCATATCAGTCAGTATCTAAGGGCACTAGCAATGGTTTATGTATCTTCATCTTTAAAATCACATCTTTTGAAGATTGATTTTGAAGATGAAGAAAAATTCCTACATTGGATTATGTATTTTTTGACCAAATAATAATAAAATATTATTATAATTTTTTTCTCCTAAAATCTGAATATTCAGCTCCACGGCAGCACCATTCAAACCCACGACAGCTCCACGGCAGCTCCACAGCAGCTCCACGGCAGCACCATTAAGCTCCTCGGCAGCTCCACAGCAACAACCACCAGTACATAACTAGAAAAAACCCAAATAAAAAAAAAAAATCCTCCAACCCACATCTAGAGGCATGTAAATCCGAGAGAAAAAACCCAAATCAGAAAAAAATCCTCCAACCCAAAACCGAGAGAAAACCGTGAAGAGCATAGCCGTGAGCGAGAGAAGAGGCCACCGTTGATGAAGAAACCACCAGAAAATTGTGGGCGTCCAAGAGAGAAAACAGAGCAACGAGAGACAGAGGGGTGAAATGGGTGTCGAAGAGAAGAAGAGAGAGCTGTTCGGATGGAGAGAGAAGAAGAGAAGAAGAGAGAGCCGTTCGGGGATGGAGAGCGTTCGACGATGGAGAGCCGAAAAAGCGTTCGGCGATGGAGAGAGAAGAGAAAAGAGAAGGAGAGAGATGGAGGCGTTCGGGGATGGAGAAAGAAGAGGAGAAGAGAGAGAGAGTAGAGAAAAAAGAAAAGAGAGAAAAAAAGAAAAGAGAGAGCCGTTCGGGATGGAGAGAGAAAAAATAATAAAAATATTGTTTGAAGAATGAAAATGTGTTCTTCATGTTTGAATAAAGACTGTAGCTAGTTATTTATAATTTTAGAGATGAATAAACCAATGTGGTTGATTTTAATGGCATATTCTTTAAATTTAAAAATAAAAATAAAGATGAAGAAGCCATTGCTGATGCTCCTAACTTCGCACAATTTGATTGGTGGGTTTGTAATTACAGGCAGAAAAGGCAACCCTACATGTGATCTAATGAAGTTGGCAGCGGACACGTTGAAGTGATACTGCTAGCTGTAGCACACCAACATTACTGAGTTCTTAAATGAATATATACACTCGTAATGAGTGTAGTTGGGTTTATTAATATACCTAATAAATTTAGTTAGCTAATTTATCAATCTTATGTGTCTTTGAACCCAGAGTTTTGTAATTAAACATATATAGGATTTGGGTCCAAAATGGGTCTCTCTCTCTCTCTCTCTCTCTCTCTCTCTCTCTCTCTCTCTCTCTCTCTCTATATATATATATATATATATTATATAGCATGCAAATCGCAGCTTGCATGCATATGGCTAATATTGTTGATAGAGATCCATCAAAAAAACAAAAAAAAAACAAAATATTTTTGATAGAGAAGTAGACAAAACCAAGACCACATCTTGCAAACGATAGATCCAGATGATTCTAACTTGGAGTAACCTACACCAGAACCGTAGCACCTCTCTTTCCAGCTTTCTCATTCACGGAGTCATTTTCGCATTAATTTGTATTGTGCGTACATGATGAAAACACTAATTACTTTCTTAATTTAATCTATATATATATTTATGCGTGCGGTCTGGGCTCCTGATGAAGTCATGTCAGTCGTACCTTATAATAATCTGTATGGTTAGCGCAGATGCTTACAAAAAACTTGTGGTAAGCAGTGACACCATTTATAATAATCAGTGTTACATTTCTTTGCGATAGCTTTGGCACCCCTTCCCCGGTATTGGCGCAGATTAACGGCCCCGCCTCCAGAACAACGATGGGAAATTGCAGCTCACACGTGGCTTCCACGACACCCCCCCAAGACTCATCATGATTTCCTTTTAGCTTAAACGAAAATGACTAAATATTATTCATCCACCTCATAAACATTTCCAATGTGTTATCTATTGATGCATATAGATGTTTAAAAGAAACGAGAGGCCGGCAATTAAAAGAAACGAGAGAGGTAACATTTTGTTCTATGTTGTTAAAAGAAACGAGAGGCTGCAGACGACGACGACGATCGTCACGAGAAATTAATGTCCACTAAAGATGACTATTGACCTCTACGTCTCTCTCAATCGTCCAACCGTACCGCTATAAATCTCAAGCCAAATGATTAATCTCCAAGAGGCCGACTCTCTGAATTTTGAGCTCTCTCTCTCTCTCTCTCTCTGATCTGGATTCCTAGAATTCTAAATATAGATAAACAAACAAAGCTACTGAAAGATGTCTAGCAGGGCATTGATAGAGGATGTGAAAGTTCCCTTACTGAAAGATTTAGATTCAACTGCTCCATCAAAAGATGATGGACAAGATGATGATCTTGCAAGAAGGGTGTGGATTGAATCAAAGAAGCTGTGGCACATACTGGGTCCATCAATCTTCAGCCGCCTTGCCTCCTACTCTATGTTGGTAATCACCAATGCCTTCGCCGGCCACTTGGGTGAACTTGACCTCGCTGCCATCTCCATTGCCAATAATGTCATCGTTGGCTTCGACTTTGGGCTTTTGGTATACCTTCTTTCTCATTACATGACATACACAGGGTTTTTATTTTTCTTTGGTTCTTGGTCATGAACAGATAGAGAACACAGGACGTTGAAACAAATATTGTTTCATTTCCCGAATAATTCCACTCATGTTTTCAATATTTCTCTTCCTTGTCTCTATTGCTTATAGTCAGCCTTTTTTCTTCTTTGTATGGTTTTGTTCATCAGCTGGGAATGGCAAGCGCTTTAGAAACCTTATGTGGGCAAGCTTTCGGGGCAAAAAAGTACTACATGTTGGGTGTATATATGCAACGATCGTGGATCGTTCTGTTTGTGTGTTGCGTCCTGCTTTTGCCTATCTATCTCTTTGCCACTCCGGTGTTAAAGCTATTGGGACAGCCTTCAGATGTAGCGGAGTTATCGGGGCTAGTGTCTTTGTGGATGATTCCACTTCATTTTAGCTTTGCATTTCAGTTCCCTCTACAAAGATTCTTACAGAGTCAACTCAAAACTGGGGTCATTGCTTGGGTGACTCTTGCTGGGCTAGTGGTGCATGTGATTGTGAGTTGGCTGTTAGTTTATGGGCTTCAGCTCGGAGTTGTGGGTACTGCCATTACTATAAACTTTTCTTGGTGGGTTTTGGTGTTCGGTCTTCTGGGTTATACAGTTTGTGGCGGTTGCCCTCTTACATGGACTGGTTTCTCCATTGAAGCCTTTTCTGGACTCTGGGAATTCGTTAAACTCTCTGCTGCTTCTGGCCTCATGCTTTGGTACCTCTCTCAAGATTTTCCTACTATCTCTCTAGATCTTTCTATTTTAAAAACTTAAGATTGTTTCTTTTTATTCGAATTTGCAGCTTAGAGAATTGGTATTATAGAATACTGATACTAATGACTGGAAACCTGAAGAATGCAAAGATCGCCCTGGATGCTTTGGCCATATGGTAATTAAGCTCTCTTTGACATTAATAAGTGATTTAAATTTGGTAATTAGCTTAGGTATCATGTATATATAAGTGTATATATATTAATGTAGACGAGATTTTGTGTGTGTACAATAATATGTAGATCACATGCAATTGAAATATGCATATACTATTTTATTATCGGAAAATGATATATACAGTGTGAGGTACGAGAGTTTTGAGTACTCGATCTCTTTAAAAAAAGAAGATCAAGATAAATTTAAAATTAATGTGAAAGAAAATTCATGGTTTCCACTACTTTTCTTTATTAGAATATGGTTCTATTATATGATAAATTTAACTTTATCTTGTCTGATGAATTATTCGACAACTAATGTTTCAAAATAGTATATGCACCTTTCAGGTTGTCGCATTCAAATGATCAATATATAGAACAATTAGTGCTTATAATTGAATAATATTTTTTCAATTTGTGGACTGAGCATATTAGTTCATGTCTCATTCGGCAGCATGACAATCAATGGTTGGGAGATGATGATTCCTCTGGCATTCTTTGCAGCAACCGGGTATTAATGCTTCTTGTCCCTTTTGCTTTGTAACTTTTTTCTAATTAACTATTTTCAAAATCTTTTGGAATCTTGGATGGAGCCCCCATCCCAAGACGTACATTATTAATATTGCTCATCAAATTAAAAAAAAAAAAAAAACTTTTTAAAAATCTAATTTTTAAAGATTTTTATTTATTTTTGGTAAATAGAATAGACTTTATAAAAATTAATCATGGCTCCCAAAAAGAAAATTAATTATTTGCTTTAATTTGCTAGCAAGTTTGATACGTACGTACGTTGATCTAGTTCGCACCCGACTAGTTTTGGATTGCAATTAGCATAAAAAATAGTGAAACTCTAAGCTAGTCAAATTGAAGTTTTCTATCTGTAACGTCGACGTGCATGTGTCGTTTGTCGTAGAGCATAAAGTTATATATGGTCGATTCTTACAAAGCGATTGGCTTTCTAATGAGGACTCAAATCAAATAAAAAAAAGTAGGATATTATATATATATATATATATATATATATATATACTACATGACATTATTTAGTTTATATAATATATATATCTATAACATTATAATTTTTTGTGCATAAACTAAATATGTGTCGTCTTCGACGTCATTAATTATATCTTTATTTAATTGAAAAAAGGATCCAATGAACCAGAAAATATTTGTCGGTCGTTAATAATGGATTCAATGAGCCAGTAATAATACGTACGGCACCATTCTTTTTGCCGTTATTTATGCGAAGACAGCCGTTGTAACGGGCCTATATAAACACAAAAGAGACGTAAGTCCGTGACAAAGATGATTAAATATATTGTTTTTAGGATCCCAAATCAAATAACTAAAGACATATTTGCAGTGTCTAGATTTAAATATATTCAGCTTCTCACCTCAAGAATTTGGTCCTTGATTTGATCTTAGCCTCTAGTACGTACTACTCACGTCTTCATGTTGGCATGTCACTACAGCAATTCCTGATGAAAGGACTGTTTCAATAAACTTGGGACTATTTTTATTTATTTTTCTATAACCCTAGCTACAAAAGCTAGCTAGAGCTAGCTAGCTAGCTTTTGTAGCTCATGATCATGATCATGTGGGTCTTCAATCTATGTTCATCTTATGATTGGCCGGCCTTCTTTTATTTGCTCTCAATCATGTGTCGTGACTCGTGGTGTCGTTGTCTTTTTTTATTTTTTGGAATCTTGTAAGCTTAATTGAACTTAAAGAAAAGTTACTGATTGCATAAGATCTGGATTCCAGCTAGTGCTGCTTTTGCAGGGTTGTGAGCATAAGCATCACCATATCTTTTTATAAAAGCTGCATTCCAGCTAACTAAAGAGAAAAGCTTCATCTTTCTATATATGACTGAGGATCATATCCACTCTATTCTATCTAGGCTCATGTTGCTCTAGTCCAGTGAGAATCCCCCTCTAAGATAACTGTACTATATCCTAATTCAATAGCAAACTCGTAGAGAGTACCCTGAGCATCTGCAAGCAAAGGGGTCAAAAAAGCTTGGTCTTAATTTTTTGTGTGGCAAAATTCTGAACCACTATGCCAAAACCTGCCCTTCCTTTACTTGCACTCAGACCTACATTCAATAATGTCGTTGTCTTAGACAGGCCCTAGATGGATATCTTTTCCCCTGATTGTTTAAGGGTATCTCGAAGGAAAATGCCTGATAACACGTTAAATTCCGTATATGCAACACGGCTCATTCCTGCAAAAAGCTGCTTGGTGTGCATGTGATGATCAGGATGAAAGAGAATCATGTACATGAGCTGTCTACGTTCATTTTCCCATTTATACTAATGAGTATCCCATGTTAAATATTTTAACATAAAATAATAATATTGAAATGTTCACGTGATCCACGATAATAAATAATAATAGTTAAAAAACGTATATTTCTTCTTATAAATTAATAAAAAAATTTAACATGATTATGAGAGAAAAATTACTTTAATAACTTTATTTTCAATTATTTCTCAATAACCAGAGATATAAATTATATTGTAGGTGACAACCCTTAACCCTTCAATATTATTTATAGACTTTTGACCATTATTAAATATAGAATATTTGTATTCCACTATAACTAGAATAGAGGTATTCATCTCCCATTGTGATTTATTAATTAAGTAATAATATTTGAACTAGTCTAAACCCATTATGACGTGAATTTGTGGAACATATATAGAGTCTTAATAAAACTTTTACACCCCTGTCCTAAGAGAATCATGTCATCTGTTTGGCTATTTCCTTTTTGTTGAGCCTGAACTTTCACCTTAAGTACTCCAGTTGTACGTACTCAACCAGCTTGTTGTGATAATATTACAGAGTGAGGGTCGCAAATGAGCTTGGAGCTGGAAATGGAAAAGGAGCTAAATTTGCTACCATGGTATCGGTGGTAACATCAATAATAATCGGGCTCTTCTTCTGGTTACTCATTATGTTTGTTCACAATGAGTTAGCTTTGATATTCACTTCAAGCAAACTTGTCTTGGAAGAAGTGAACAAGCTCTCTGTCCTTTTAGCTTTCACTGTTCTTCTTAACAGTGTGCAGCCAGTTCTCTCTGGTATGGTATATTACTATTTTTTTTTAGACGTGATGTATGTTTGTATGAGTTTTGTTTTGCCCTAATTATTTGGAACTTGGTTCCTTTTTTATTCGATTTTGTTTAGGCGTGGCTGTGGGGTCGGGATGGCAATCATATGTGGCATACATCAACTTAGGTTGCTACTATTTGGTTGGGGTGCCTCTGGGATTTTTCATGGGATGGGTCTTCCATCTAGGAGTTATGGTATGTACTGTTCTTTCATCCATCGAGTCACATGAACAAAAAGCCAGCACTCAATAAAGTTGGAAAGATTAATATAAACCTTAACACATGACTTGCTAATTAACATTAGACGAAAACAAAACTCATGTATATATACCTGCAGGGAATGTGGGCTGGAATGATTTTTGGTGGGACAGCACTTCAAACCTTGATATTGGCCATCATTACCATACGATGTGATTGGGAAAAGGAGGTAATCAAAAGTCGATCACCCTCTAAATTATTCTGGCACTATTATTTCTTCTGCTTTCTGTCCACAGTGAGTTCATCATGATTTTCTTCGTTGTGCTTGAATTGAAATTGCAGGCAGAAAAAGCAAACAAGCAGCTTAAGAAGTGGGGAGCCAACACAAGCAAGAACAACAACGATGTGGTTTCGGATAACTCGATATAGTGATCAAGGATTAAGATCGTTTATAATTAATTTTCTGATCCAAATTATAATTTTTATAATTCAGAAAGATAAACATATATATATATATATATCTTTTGAATCGTCGAAATTAAGAGTTTGGGTCAGAAAAATGACGTAGGGTTTATTATTCTTGCACTATCAATCTGATCATTAGTATTGCTTTCATGGCAGTGATTATTACAAATTTATTAATGCACGAACCGATCGACTCCTAAACAGATGCAGTGCCATTTGATAATAGACAAGATCTAGAGGATCGACAAGTTTTGTTTTTCTTTAATTTTCACTAACAAGGGTTGCACAATAAAAACCGAGGACGCTAAAATTTAAGTGATTTGACATTTAAAGCTTCGGTCTACAGAAATCAAGAGAGAGGTGATGAGAAAAAGAATTAGAGAAAGAAGAAAAAGAAGCAGTACTTCCTTAGATGTAATAATGAAGTACTTGTCCATTAATGTGTAATAATATAATTATCTTATCCTACATATATAGACAAGAATGCTTAAACTTGTGTCAAAAGGTGGTGTCCCCATCGCTTAATTATCGCTTCAATATTAAATGTTATCATCCCTAGCAAGTGGATTGTCAAATAATTCTTCCCTTTTTTCAAATTATAACCTTGGTTTTACTTCTTGTAATCATTAAAAATAATATTAAAAATATAATGAATTAATCCTACTAAAAGAATTAAGATACTATTTATCAAGGCGCTGCATGCATCGAATATATTCTCAATTATAAGAATTTAGACGCTAATTTTTTTCTTCATCTGTCGATGGAGTACTTAATTATTTTATTTATTTTTTAACAAATACTAGTCTCTACAAACTGGATTAGAGAAAGCAGCTCCATCCAATCTATTATATTTCTACGCTTCATTCAAATATATAAGAAAAATATTTATAACCGAAACCAAGGTTTTGTTTTAGCAAAGGATTAACAATTAATGTTTTCTTTCTTTTTTGAAATTAGAAAATTTTAATTCTATTAAGTAATAAACTAGCTTGTGCTTCTCGTGATTTCAAACCCATGATATATGTGATAATTAATTAATAAGTGTATTACAAGAAAAAACAGACTTTTGTGACTAATTTATTGTAACGAAAAGACTATGTACAACTAATTTTTCATTTTTCTTGTAGTATATGAGGTTGTTGGATTTCTTCTTCTTCGTCTTCTTCATCCTCAGTATCTGGGTTGGCCTAAACGAAGAATGCTACTCATCATCATACACCACATACTTTACATATTTTAAAATTATTTTTAATTTATTTTATTTTTGTTAAACTGTTGAAATTGTTTTACTTATCATCTATACATCGTAACATCACATATTTATTCTAGAAAAAGAAAAAAAATATAATATATAATGTGTAAAAATGATAAATAAAATTATTAGAATATTGGTGGGCTATCTACGGAGTGACAACCCCGAAAGTAGTACAGTGACTTGCATTGCTTGCATACTCATCGCACATTATGTGAAAGAGGAAAAACTATATTAAAGGCCAGCCCAAAGATACGGGCAAAGCTGCCCTGTTATTTATTTTTGGGCCTGACCATTTTTTTTTATTTTTTATTTTTAAACTTATAACAATCTTACTTTCCAGACATAAAACTATTGGGTACGTATACGTACTTATAGAATATGAATAATATGGTTGCTGGATTTATAAATAGATTTTATAAAAACAAGCTTATAAATTTGCATAATTTAGTGTGATATCTTATATTTACTTTTTATTAACAAAATGAAATTTGCAATCTAATGTATCATATTAAGTTACATTAGTTTGTTATTTTTTTTTTTAATAAGATCAGTTTAAAACAAACATTTCTCTTTTTATTTTATCACAAAATATCATATAATTTAAAATCTTAAGTAAACATTAAATTTAATTTACATGATGATATCTTATGAGAGGATGAAAATACCATGTCACATGCTTATACCTTAAAAATCAAGATTAGCTAATAATTACTTTAATTTAGATTCTAAGTCCAGGAATATTCGTTGGGATGAATATGATCGTATATATATAAACGAGGTTTTTTATTTATTTATTTATTTTTAAATAATAATAATAATAATAATAATAAAGAATGGAAGACATGCTTCCTCCACCCTCTCCATTCTTGCCTTGCACCTTCGAGTCCATACCCTATAACATGGACGGCAAGATACCCAGCAGCTGCCCAGATTTGCATGAAGTATATAAACAAGCTAGGTTGCTCGACAAGTGGCTAAGATGGATTTGGTCAAACTAATTGGCTCGATTTGTTAATGAGCTGCTAACACAAAAATATGATCGATTATTAAACAATACAACTTATAAAATTTGTATCAACTCGTATAAATTCGAATAATTTCATATATATTTATCCTTTGTTAGAATATTACATCTATATTTATTATGAGGATGTTTCTTTAATATTCAAAGACATTATAGAAATTAATTATATTCACAATACTAAAATTCAACTCAATTAAAAGTTTGAGCTGAACACGTATCCGAATAAAAGTTAAAAGAATAAATTAAAGAAGGTGATTACGGTTTTAAACGTACAGATAGGCTGTTACAATAAATAGACAAACAAAACGACGAATATAATACAAATAATAAAATTTATTTTTTTATATTGGTTTAAATTTTTGGAAAAAGTGATAATTTCACAAGGTATTAGAACTCAAGTTTATTAACAGTCAATCCTTATTTTTTGAACTAGCTTTTGACGTTGAAAGAGACTTATAATCACCACTCAATATTGATATCGGAGTAGAGGTACTGAATTTGAACTTTACTTTACATTTTAATTTATTTAATAAAATATTTTACATATTATGCCACTCATTAAAATTTTGGGACATACAGTAATTTCACAATCATGATCGATATTCATGCTTTCATCGCTGCATGCTAACTGTATTATAATCAATTGTTCACGTGTATACATCGATCATTCCCATGATTTGCAGTTGGTGCATGTATACAAGCCTGCAGTTACTCGTGTACCCACTCTTCCGGCCTCAATTCTGATGAAATAATTGGCATCATGGGTAATTAGCTAGTACCACCTCTACCTATAGCTACCAACAACCTGGATAATAATATCCTAACAGCAACAGATAAAAAAGGTTAACAAAAGGTGATCATGGGACGTCCTTGTATGGTGACTGTGGACATATATATATATATATAATACCCCTAACTCCTTCCCCTCCTCCAATCTCTTGATGTTTTTACCTTCTATTTTTGTTTTTTTTTTTTTGTTTTTGACATATATACAACGTACATTAGCGCGTATTCAAGAAAGCCAACAATTGTAACTAATCTAGCTAGTGGCCATTTGCTTTTGTTAGGTCAAATTATTTATAATATAATATTTCTATTCCATTTTTAATTAGATATTCAGAGTGATTTAAGTGTTTAAGAGCGCCAATTAATAGTATACATGATTGTGAATTAGTCCGAATTAATCCTCATATATATATGTATATATTTCTATCATTATTTGTGGCGAATGCTACCTGATGGAAATAATTATTTCCAGAGAACTATCCTCACGGCAAAAATGTTTATACCTTAGTTGAAAATTATTATTGACGACGGAATTTATTCGCAGCAAGAGATAGACGAAATCAAAAGTGCACCGGAATTGATCAACGACCTTTTATTCTTGACCAATTTGCTGCGAACAAATTTCGGACGGGTGAAATATCTTGCAGCAAAAGTACCTCGCTGCAAAAAGTCAGATGGTTTTATAATGTAGGATTAGGTTAGGACCAGGGTCGTTGAATTTGCCGGTTATTTACATCATCATGAGTACTCAAAAATTAATACAAATAATATTGACGTTCCAGATTGGGGTACTGCGTACGTTTCCATTGATTCATAAATGGCTTGTATGCATGCCTGGGTTGTTGGCGGAAAGGTGGGATGTAAAGATAGAAAAGAAAATTAAGAAACCAAACTCAGATCGGGATTTCTTACCATTTAGTCGATCCAGACTGCATATTCCCTGCATAATTCTGACAGACATGTACAATACGTTGGTCCCATGCATTCATGAATTTGATGCTGCACTACACGTGTTTATTGCAGTGGAACACCAGCTTGTACCTATCTCTGAATTGTAGAATATAGAACGTCTCTAATCAACTAGCCCGCATCTCCGCAAATAATGATGGAAAATATCTGAATTAGCTTCAGAGTAATTACTGAGCTGCCAACTAGGGAAGACCTTAAAAAAAGAAAAAAAAAAAAAAAAAGAAATCTACCTAGCTACCATATTTCTGATCACTTGTTTCTAACTATAATAAGGTCTCAATATTATTTATCAACCTCCTCGAAGAATAAAGAAAAGCAAAAGTGTTGATCCCACCCTCAATCCTTATACATAAAGAACGGGCACAAGCTAAAGCTATGAACATGTTTATCATTATCACAGAAACTGCAGTCTCCGGCCTTATCCAGTAGTTTCTAGTTCTCATCTTTATCTGTCCCTGCGTCGTGCATGGATCCCTCCAATAAACCAAAAGAGATTGATGTGGGCATCTCCAAATACCCAATATAACAAATGAATG
Source organism: Carya illinoinensis (assembly GCF_018687715.1). Classification (NCBI taxonomy): domain Eukaryota; kingdom Viridiplantae; phylum Streptophyta; class Magnoliopsida; order Fagales; family Juglandaceae; genus Carya; species Carya illinoinensis. Next base: position 7,548,207 of record NC_056752.1, read on the forward strand.
CACAAAATTTCATATTTTTCTTTTTGTTGATTCCAAAAGTGTTCCTAGTACTATCCGATCATCTGAGAATTTCAGCAGATCGGAATCATGCAACTTGTATATGTGAACAAAATACACTAATCTACCCATCCAAAAGCTTTACGACTATACAGCCCGAAATGAGGAATATTTCACATCATGCATGAATCTTCCGCTATCAGAACTCTCGCCCGCCTTCCCTCTCCTCACCGTAATCACCAATTTTCCCTCATCTTTCTCAGTCCCAACTCCATTCTTAATCTCGCTTATAAAACCCCAAAAGCTCTCCATCATCGCTCCTTTACTGCTGGACAACTCAAACAGCCTCTCTTTGCAATTCTCCAACCTTCTCAAAGTGCAGACCAGCTCGACCGATTCACCAAAACTCAAGCCACTCAGTCTCTCCCTAAACTCGCTGACTCTGACCGAAACCTCGCTTATGGCGGAGAAATGATCCTCAACCACAATACCCATTATCTGATTTACCAATTTGTTTCCTTCTACATGCAAAGAGTCCGGTCTTTTACAGATCTCTTCCACCAGTCCCACCAAAGAAACAATTTGTATTAGCAAATAAGAATTTGTAAGCGCTGAGATTTTTTCTTCTTGCTTATCTTTATCTATACTGCATGAAGAGGAAGCAAAAAAGTATCCCAAAACTCTAGAGGTAGACAAAATGGTTTCTATGTACTGAGCGTACCATCGTACCCACGAGGAGAGCTCCCAAGTTACGGGGCTCGAATTGTCGCGGAAGTTCGAGAGATTCAGATAGTTTCTGCCGCCGGTGAAGGGGCGGACGGAGAGCTGGTCCAGGAGGATGAAGTCGCCATGCTTGACAACGTGGTGGACGATGAGGAGGCACTTGAGGGCGACGGAAGAGTCGCGGGTTCTCTGGAGACGGTCCATGACAACCTCGATGGCGATGGCGGCGGTGGCGCGTGAGCTGTGGCCAAAGGAAAGGATGGTGTCGATATGTTTGTTGTCGGCAGGGGAGAAGGGGTCGTGGGTGGTGGCGCGGAGGAGGGCTAGATGCAGAGAGAGGTTGCTGGGTTTTGAGAGAATTGCTGCTTTGCTTTGGGAGACCCTGTCCTTGATCATGCCGACGACGTCTCTGGTCTTTGATGCGAGTCCCATCGAGGAGGGAATGAAACGTGGAGAGGGAGAGGAAAGGTGTGTTTGGTTATGGATGCCAAACCCAGTCAATATCTACTAGTTTGAATCAATGGCAAAAGTGATTTTCTTGGAATATAAACGAGGGAAAGTTCTCTTGTCAAGGGCATGATCTTCTTCCAAACAAGGTTATATTCAAATCTAGATAGCAAACGTGGGTGATGTTTCACACAAGGGTATTACTTAATGGATGTTTGTGAGATTTTTGTAATCTTTTAAAAATTATTTTATAATGTCTTCGTATCTAGTTTTGTGAATGAGGGGCCCTTCCGGTGCTTTCACCATCCACTTCTTGCAATCAGGTAAAAAGGGAGAAAAAAAAGAGACCCAAGATATAAAAGAAGAGTAATGATAGGCCACCAACTTATTTATAATTTATAAATAATTTTAAATATAATAATAATTTTATATTATATTAAAACATAATAAATTATCAATAAAATTAAAGTAAAATTTAAAATAATATTATTTTTTTATAAAAATTATAAATAAAAAACAAGTTTATCATTTTCCATAGAACTTTGGAAGATTTTCAACCTGACCTCGGCTGTCGGCACGTTGGATCTTCTTGAGGTTCTCCGTGGCTTTTGGTCAATGTCATATAAATTTCAGATACGATCAACATAACTTGTCGTAACGATTACCTCAGCATTACATTATACCATCACAGCTTTTGCATCATCTTTGTAAGCTTTTATCTCCTTTTCATCCAAATCGAAGTACGAGATGCTCAATCAATCTATTTCCACAGCCGTAATTTGTGAAGTTTACATATCGGAGGATTATTAAATTTATTTATTTTATTATAAGAAAATGATAAATTTATAATTTTTTATAATTATTCTACTATTCTCTTTCAAATTGACCATCAGTATGTAAAATTAAAATTCAAAATTCAGACACGAGCTTTGTTTACACGAGTACATAAGAAAATGGAGGGCGACATTATGTACTATTCAAATGAACTGAGTCAACTCAACTTAATTTGATTAGTGTGATCATGGGTTCAATTGTTCTAGACGAAAAGCCACGACTTTTGTGGTCATGAATTTTATATTTTGACAATTAATTATCTAAGAGAGTGATGCTATATAAATGTAATTGGAACCTGCCTTAGTTTTAAAACCTTGCTAAACCCTCTTAGAGAGAGAGAGAGAGGGAGAAGGCTGACGTGGCAAGGAGAATTTTTTCTCTCAAGTGTTGAGGAGCGAGTAGGGTTTCTGAATGGTGCTAGCCGCCAGCCCATTGCCTCTGACGGTAGGGCAGGGTGCTAGAGGGATTACAGAAGAGGGGAGGGTGACAGAACCAGGCTGGCGGGATGAACGCTTCCCTTTAGTGAGATAGGTTGTGCGCGGCTTCGTGGATGTGGTGGCTGCGAAGTAACAGCTTTTGCCAAAGGTTGTTCTTCCTCTGCATGAACCTCGGTTTCAAGATGGCCATATGATTTTTCTATTTTCGAAGGCAGAGATCCAACAATCTTCTAAGCTATTTCAGTTGTCAGTGGTTTTGAAGTTACTTCGTCGTCAGCCTTCGCTGGATCATATTTGTGCTTATATAAAAAATCGGTGGGGGCTTCAATCGATTCCGGTGATTAGACAATTGTGTAACCCACGTAATGTGTTGGTTCGGATGGCCAAGGAGGAGGATTTTATTAGTGTGATGGCTCAAGCCAATTTTGAAATTCATGGCAGTCCCTTTCCAGTTTTTCATTGGACTCTGGATTATGTGGAAGATGAGGATTCTCCATAGGCTCCTATTCGGTTGGCTTTGCTAGGTTTACCTCCCAATTATTTTCAGGAATCGATGTTACATAGTATTGGAAATGGATTTGGTCAATTTTTGAAGTGAGATAATGCTACGGCTTGTGTGACTCGTCCTGAGTCTACACGCATCTGTGTGGAAGTCAACGTTTCCCAACCTTTGTGGAATTCTTTTTGGTTGGGTCCACCAGGCCTTGTGATGAGCCATTTTCAAGAGGTCATCTTTGATTCCACCCATTCCTTCTGTGTTTTTTGTAGGAAGCAGGGTCACCTAGAGGCTAGGTGTTCTAGATGAGAGCGTACAGACCCAAGGAAAAAAGAGAAGACGGTTTTGGCTCAGGGAGAAGGGAAGAAAAATAATGTGAAAAATGCATTGAAGGAGGTAGGGCATCATGAGAGTGATACCACCATCCCAATTATGACTAAAGCAGTGGGGAAGTCTTTGAAGTCTCGCTGAGATATTATTTTGGAGTCTATTCGGGATCGACAGGCGGAATGCAAAGGGGACCCTCATGGTATTTGGTTTGTTTCGCAGGAGGGGGTGGTATTTGATGCGTGTATGGCAGAGTGTAGAGTACAGCCCTCAACTGTATTGTGCATAGGGTCAGATGTGGTTCAGGCTGGTGAGGGATCTTTGGATGTGGTAGCAACAGGTGTGGATAACCACACTATTGTGCAGGGTTCTGATTGAGTTGAATTATTGCATTTTTAATGCTTTTGGAACTAATATATATTAATTCTTTCATTACTTTATCATTGGTTTTATATGAAAAAATGAATAAATCAAAGTTGTAATTTTAATTGATTAAAAGCATGAATTTCTGCTCTAATTTTATCAACTGCCAATTAATATGGATTATGGTACATTTCGCTGGAGCGGCGGCTTCTGGCCGCTCGAGCGAAGTCAGGCAGATTCAAACGCTCGACTTCCGCTCGACAGTGGGCTCGAGCGAGATGTGAGAAAAGAGATCGCTCGAGCGGAGGCATTTGGCCGCTCGAGCGAATTCAGGCAGAGTCGAACGCTCGATGTTCGCTTGACAGGCCGCTCGAGCGAACTTAGGCAGAGTCGAACGCTCGATGTTCGCTCGACACTCCGCTCGAGAGAATATCGCATTTTTACAGATCAGGGTTTATTTCGCCGTTAGAGTATATATATGTTTTTTTTTACATCTTAGGACGACACTTGGGCTGGAAAACTCGGTTTTTGAGTAGAGAAACACTGAGAATTCATTTTTCCTTTGATTTTCGTTCAGATTCGAAGAGAATGATTCATTCAATCGATCATTCACGCAGCTACACAATTTCCACTGGATCATTCACTCACACTGTAGCAGAATGAAGAACTCCTTGAGGGGTCCAATTGCCACTGCAGCTCAGCCTCCTCCACCGCTTCGAATCTTCATCTCCATTCAACTGGCTTGATCTTTTCAATTCCCTACTTGCTATTTCATTTCAGTTTTGAGTTTCTGAATTATTTTAGAGAATTTTGATTTAGACGTTTGAGAAATTTATTTGTTATTCATTCAATTCATGTTATTTATTTTATCGTTTCGTTAAACTTTCATTTTAGTAGTGATTACAATTACGGTGGTTTAATTTGAGAATTTGTGATTTGAATATAATAATGAACCCTAGAACATTGATTTTGGGGCTTTTCAATTTCAGTGCATGTTTTGTCAATTACTTCCTAATTTAGTTTAATTCTGAATTTAGTTTTATCAATTTCTGAGTTTAATCTATTAGTCCTTTACATTCCGATCCGACAATCAAAATCCAAAAAAATGAATCTAGTCCAAGACTAGTGTCCTCTCCCATCCATTGCACATACCATCATTTTATTTTCTCTTTGTGAAGTTTTTCACCTTTTTCAACGAGTTTGATTTCTAAGTAACTTTCTCTGAGGAGACGATCTAGGAATTTATTCCTAATTATTACACGACATCCTCCTGCACTTGGGATAGCTTTAGTGCTACTCATTTTTGAGTGAGTCAAGTTTTTGGCGCCGTTGCCGGGGAAAGTATTTTAACTTAAATTTAAACTCGTTATTTTTATTATGCTCTTTAATGTTTCATGTCATGGGTGAGGGATAGTTCAAATAGGTTGCATAGAGTCACATCGAGTGTTGAGAGTAGTATACACAGTTTAGAGATAGATAACTCTTCTGTCTTTTCTATTAGTGAGTCAGGTGAGGAAATTGAAATTGAACCAGAAAACATGGCTGCACCTGCACCACGCACTCTTAAGGATTATTTGCAACCCACTCGCACCACTACACCTTCATGCATTATTTTACCTGAAAATGCATCTAATTTCTCTATTAAGTATGGCATGATGTCAGTGGTACCTCAGTTCCACGGGATGGATTCTGAGAGTCCTTACCAGCACTTGATAGATTTTGAGTTGGCTTGTACTACTTTTATCACTAGGGCTGTTACTGATAAATTCATTAGACTTCATTTATTTCCTTTCTCTTTAAAGGATAAAGTATTTCCTTTCTCTTTAAAGGATAAAGCGAAGATTTGGTTTAATTCTTTGAGGCCTAATTCTATTTCTAGTTGGTCTGATATGCAGCGTGAATTCTTACAAAAAATTTTCCCTTTTCAGAGAACTCAGTTTTTGCAAGAGCAAATTAGTCAGTTCAGTCAGAGACCTGATGAGACCTTTCAGGCCAGTTGGGAAAAATTTAAGGATTTGATGAATATCTGTCCACATCATGGTTTTGAATCTTGGAGGTTGGTGAGCTATTTTTACACTGGTCTTACTCCAGAATGCAAGCAGTTTGTTCAGACAATGTGCAATGGGGAGTTCTTCAGCAAGGAACCTGATGAAGCACTATCATTTTTTGACTACCTTGCTGAGAGCGCACAACAGTGGAACACTCGTACTGATCGAATTCCATTAGCAGCACAGCCACTGAGGGCTATTTCTGGAGGGGGCAGATATGAGCTTAAAGAAGACACTGATGTTCAGGCCCGAATAGCTGCATTGACTAGAAGACTAGAGGTAATGAAAATGGAAAAAGTGAAGGCTGTGAAAGTAGTAGAGGCATGTTCTACATGTGCTGATTCAACCCATAAGACCCAAGACTGCCCAATTATGCCAGTATTTCAAGAAGGTGGGTCTGAGCAGATGCAATCAGCTAACTGGGTTAATAGAGCACAGAATCAGCCTTTCTCCAACACATATAATCTGGGGTGGAGGAATCACCCAAATTTCTCATGGAGAAATGATCAGCCTGGTCGGTCCTCACCACCTCAGCAACAGCCATTTAATCAGGGTGCTCCTCAGCACCAGTATCCGCCATATCAGAATCCTCAGAGCTATCCTTATGTAGCTCCTCCTAGATTTCAGCCTCATGTAGCTGCACAGAGTTCTCAGCCTTCATCATCTGCAAAGAAGACTCTAGATGACAGTATGGCTCAGATGGCCAATACACTTCAGCAATTCATGCAGATTCAGGCCACCACAAATAATCAGAATACTCAGGCCATAAATGAGTTGCGAGGCACTATTAATAAGATGAGCACAACCTTGAGCACCCTAGAGAAAAGGAAATTTCCAGCACAACCTCAGCCTAATCCTCAAGTGTACAGGTAGCAACAACAACAAGTGCATAATGTCTCAGGGGATGTTATTGAGACAGTGAAGGCAGTTCTTACTTTGAGAAGTGGGAAGGAAGTTCCCCAACCAAAGATGCCTATAGACACACAGGTAGTTGGTCCTACACCTGAAGATGTAACAGAGACTGATGAAGTTGAGAAAGAACCAGAAGTAGTGAGACCAGAGCTGAAGAAGCCTGTGAGTGCAGATGTTGAGACTAGTAAGGGATACCAACCTGTGGTTCCCTATCTTCAGAGATTGGCAGCTGGCCAAAAGAACAAGTATCACACAGAGATTCAAGAGATTTTCAAGCAAGTGAAGATCAATATTCCACTCTTGGATGCCATACAACAAGTACCTTCATATGCAAAATTTTTGAAGGACTTGTGCACAGTGAAGAGGAAGCTGAATGTGAAGAAGAAAACTTTCCTAACGGAGCAAGTTAGTGCATTGATATTGAGCGAGACTCCTCAGAAGTTTGGAGATCCTGGCTCTCCCAACATTTCCATTATGATTGGTGAATCACGCATTGGGAGAGCTTTACTTGATTTGGGGAGTAGTGTGAACTTGCTACTGTTCTCAGTATATGAGTAGTTGGGATTGGGTGAGCTGAAAAAGACCTCCATCATGCTACAGCTGGCTGACAGATCCGTTAAGGTACCGAGGGGTATTGTAGAGGACGTGTTGGTCCAGGTAGACAAATTCTACTACCCAGTGGATTTTGTGGTTCTTGACATGCAGCAGCCGATCTCCACTATTTATCAAGCTCCTGTCATCCTAGGAAGACCATTTCTAACTACATCAAATGCATTGATCAATTGCAGAAGTGGAGTTTTGAAGCTTACCTTTGGGAACATGGCACTTGAATTGAACATTTTCAACGCTTGCAAGATGCCAGCACATTTTGATGACACAAGCGATCTGAATGCTGTGGAGAGTTTGACACCAACAGATTTTATTTGCTCAACTTCTCCATTCTCTGATGATGATTATATTTTTCAGACACCTGAATTTTTACTTGATGAGAAAATTGATCATATCAATGAAGATGACTTTGATTTTTTTGATTGTTTTGCAGATTCATCTTTACCGCTTGAAGTACAATTTGCGGGAGCAAGATGGAAACCCCAGTTTGAAGCTCTACCATCACCAGACATGCTTAAATCTTCAGAGGAAGAAGTTCCCTAGTTGGAACTGAAACCACTTCCTTAAGATTTAAAGTATGTGTTCCTTGGTTCTGAAGAAGGCACTTTTCCGGTGGTGATTTCCTCAAAACTAAATCAGAAGGATGAAGCCCAGTTGATTGAAGTATTAAGGAAGCATCGAGGCGCAATTGGTTGGACAATAGCTGACATCAAAGGCATTGATGCCGCTGTATGTACCCACAGAATCCATCTTGAAGACGATGCTAGACCAGTTCGTGATGCTCAACGTAGGCTCAATCCTACCATGAAGGAAGTTGTGAAAGAGGAGGTGCTTAAGCTACTCGCAGTGGGTATCATTTATCCCATCTCAAACAGTAAGTGGGTAAGTCCAACTCAAGTGGTACCAAAGAAATCTGGTTTGACTGTCATAAAAAATGATAAAAATGAGTTGATTCCAACTAGAATGGTTACTAGCTGGAGAATGTGTATTGACTATAGAAAACTTAACTCAGCCAGTAGGAAGGATCATTTTCCTTTACCATTCTTGGATCAAATTTTGGAAAGAGTAGCTGGTAATGCATATTATTGTTTCTTGGATGGCTATTCTGGTTATTATCAAATTGCTGTAGCGCCTGAGAATCAGGAGAAAACCATTTTCACCTATCCTTTTGGCACTTTTGCTTTTACTAGAATGCCTTTTGGTTTGTGTAATGCTCCAACTACTTTTCAGAGATGCATGATGAGTATTTTTTCTGATATGATTGATGACATTTGTGAAATATTCATGGATAATTTCTCTGTTTTTGGAAAATCTTTTGAGAGTTGTTTGCATAATTTGGCACGTATTCTCCAGAGATGTGAGGAAAAAAATCTTTTACTTAATTGGGAAAAATGTCAATTTATGGTCACTCAAGGCATTGTATTGGGGCATATTGTTTCTTCTGAGGGTATAAAGGTTGACAAGGCAAAGATTGAATTAATATCTAAACTTCCCATTCCTAGGACAGTTAGGGATATTCGTTCTTTTCTTGGTCATGCTGGCTTTTATAGGCGGTTTATTCAAGGGTTTAGTTCTATTGCAAAACCTTTGTGCACTCTTTTACAAAATGATATTGAATTTGTTTGGACTGATGAGTGCCAAAAATCTTTTGATACCCTTAAGAAATCGCTTACCACTGCACCTATTGTGCAACCTCCGCAGTGGGACCTTCCCTTTGAGATTATGACAGATGCTAGTGACTATGCCTTAGGAGCTGTTTTGGGGCAGCGGGTGGATAATAGGCCATTTGTGATTTATTATGCTAGTAGGACCTTGAATGATGCCCAGAAAAATTATACCACTACTGAAAAAGAATTGCTTGCAGTAGTTTTTGCACTTGATAAATTTCGAACTTATATTCTTGGTTCTCCTGTTACTATTTTCACTGACCACTCTGCTCTTAAGTATTTGTTGGCTAAGAAAGATGCAAAGCCACGCTTGATTCGCTGGATTCTATTACTTCAAGAGTTCAACATCAACATTAAGGACAAGAAAGGAGTTGAAAACGTGGTAGCTGACCACCTCTCTAGATTATCATCATCTCCATCTTCAAATGTCAGCCTTCCTCTTGATGATAGTTTCCCGGATGAGCAGCTGTTTGTAGTTGATAGAGCTCCCTGGTATGCTGACATAGTCAATTATATGGTGACTGAGCGAATGCCTTCTGAATGGTCCACCCAAGATAAGCTTCGGTTTCTTTTTGAGGTATGATACTTTTATTTTGATGATCCATATCTTTTTAAGTATTTTTCGGACCAATTGATTCGAAGATGCATTCCTGATGATGAGTTTTCTTCAGTTTTGAGATTTTGTCATATGGGTGCATGTGGTGGTCATTTTTCAGCAAAGAAAATAGTTTAAAAAATTTTGCAAAGCGGTTTTTACTAGCCTTTCATGTTTAAAGATACTTATAATTTTTGCAAGGCTTGTGAGCCTTGTCAAAAATTGGGATCCATTAGCAAAAGAGACATGATGCCTCTTTCCCCTATTATGACTTCAGAAATTTTTGATTGTTGGGGAATAGATTTCATGGGACCTTTTCCGATTTCTTTTGGAAACACATATATTCTTTTAGCTGTGGATTATGTTTCAAAATGGGTGGAGGCCATTGCTTGCAAAACAAATGACCATCATGTTGTCCTGAAATTTTTGCAATCTCTATTTGCTCGTTTTGGCATGCCAAAAGTTAATATAAGTGATGAGGGTTCTCATTTTTGCAACAAACCATTTTCTACACTTGTGAAGAAATATGGTATTACACACAGAATTTCTACCCCTTATCACCCTCAAACAAATGGGCAAGCTGAATTGGCAAACAGAGAGATAAAAATTATTTTAGAGAAAACCATCAAGCCTAATAGGAAAGATTGGTCGGTTAAACTTCTTGATGTTTTGTGGGCTTATAGGACAGCTTTTAAAACAAATCTAGGGATGTCTCCTTATCGATTAGTTTATAGTAAAGCTTGTCATTTACCTGTTGATATTCAGCATCGAGCTCTTTGGGCCATAAAATATGTTAACATGTCACTTGATGAAGTTTCAGGGTTGAGAAAATTGCAGATCAATGAATTGGATGAAGCTCGTCGGAATGCTTATGACAACGCTCAGATTGCAAAGGAACGCATGAAAATTCTGCATGATCAGAAAATCATCCAAAGCATTTCACACTTGGCCAAGAAGTTCTTCTTTACAACTCTCGCTTGCACATTTTTCCTAGAAAGTTGAAATCCCGATGGAGTGGGCCGTACATTGTAAAGACCGTTCATCCTCATGGTGCGGTAGATATTATCAATCCGAAGAATAGTAATAGCTTCACTGTCAACGGACAACGTCTAAAGTCATTTCTGAAGGTCTTTGATCCACATGAAGAGATCTTGCTTGTGCAAGACCCCAGGGAAGTGTTTTGATTTGTTTCTCTTTCTTTATAGTTTTCTTTACTTGCTTTGTTTTTATTTGTTCTTTTGCTTTGATTTTATATTTCATGTTGATTATTTGTTTTGCTTGTTTAGTTCTGTGCACTTTCTTTTCGTTCGTTCGACTCATTGAGGACTATGTCTCTCACTAGTTGGGGGGTAGCATGTGTGTACAGTTTAAAAAAAAAAGATAAATAAATAAATAAGATTTGTGAAATTTGAGCATCCTGGTGGAGTAGTTGAGCGGGATCATTTGTGAAGATTTATTTTCAAGCTTAAACATAGAGCATGATTTTTGATGCATCATATTTTGTTGATATGTGGCTTGAAATACCGGGATGTTATGCTTATTGAGATGAAACTTGATAAAATTTTTGTAGAACGAAAGGCAAATCTTGAAGGACATTTTGCACATGCTTACGCTTGTAGTGTTCCTTATTTACCATTCATTGATTTAACACTGGAGAAGTAAACTGCAGGACTACCGAGCCATGCCAAAAACAAAAAAAAACAAAAAACAAAGAAAAAAAAAGGGAAAAGGATTTGAAAAGATTAGAATGAAAAGAAAAAAAAAAAAAGAAAAAAAAAAGAGAAAAGGAATAAAGGCAACTTAGTGAACTTTTCTAAGTAAAAAAGGCTAGAAACAGTTACCCAAGACTTTGGGGGTTGAGTGTCCAACCTTTAAAAACAGAGCTGGCGTGAAAACTGCTAGACTGTTGGGCTTTGAGGTAGTTAGAATCAGCAATGATTAATCTTAAGGTTGAAAAATCCTATGGCAAATCATGGCTAGTAATGAGGAATACACAACCAGCTCCACACACACATTTGAGTTATGAGACATTTGCCTTAATTCTATGTGAAAAATTGTTAAGATAGTCTTGGTGGGTATAACCCTTGGGGGTTGAGTAGTAACGTGTCACTTTTGTGAGAATTTAAAATTGTGTTTGATTGTTTTTGTTTGAATTTCGATCTTTATGCAATATTCATCTCAATTAATTTTCACTATTTTGCTCAAGGATTAGCAAAATGCTAGTTGGAGGGTGTGATTGAGTTGAATTATTGCATTTTTAATACTTTTGGAACCAATATATATTAATTCTTTCATTACTTTATCATTGGTTTTATATGGAAAAATGAATAAATCAAAGTTGTGATTTTAATTGATTAAAAGTATGAATTTCTGCTCTAATTTTATCAACTGCCAATTAATATGGATTATGGTACATTTCACTCGAGCGGCCAGAAGCCGCCGCTCGAGCGAAGTCAGGCAGATTCAAACGCTCGACTTCCGCTCGACAGTGGGCTCGAGCGGCCAAATGCCTCCGCTCGAGCGAATTCAGGCAGAGTCGAACGCTCGATGTTCGCTCGACAGGCCGCTCGAGCGAACTTAGGCAGAGTCGAACGCTCGATGTTCGCTCGACACTCCGCTCGAGCGAATATCGCATTTTTACAGATCAGGGTTTATTTGGCCGTTAGAGTATATATATGTTTTTTTTTTACATCTTAGGACGACACTTGGGTTGGAAAACTCGGTTTTTGAGTAGAGAAACACTGAGAATTCATTTTTCCTTTGATTTTCGTTCAGATTCGAAGAGAATGATTCATTCAATCGATCATTCACGCAGCTACACAATTTCCACTGGATCATTCACTCACACTGTAGCAGATTGAAGAACTCCTTGAGGGGTCCAATTGCCACTGCAGCTCAGCCTCCTCCATCGCTTCGAATCTTCATCTCCATTCAACTGGCTTGATCTTTTCAATTCCCTACTTGCTATTTCATTTCAGTTTTGAGTTTCTGAATTATTTTAGAGAATTTTGATTTAGACGTTTGAGAAATTTATTTGTTATTCATTCAATTCATGTTATTTATTTTATCGTTTCGTTAAACTTTCATTTTAGTAGTGATTACAATTACGGTGGTTTAATTTGAGAATTTGTGATTTGAATATCATGATGAACCCTAGAACATTGATTTTGGGGCTTTTCAATTTCAGTGCATGTTTTGTCAATTACTTCCTAATTTAGTTTAATTCTGAATTTAGTTTTATCAATTTCTGAGTTTAATCTATTAGTCCTTTACATTCCGATCCGACAATCAAAATCCAAAAATATGAATCTAGTCCAAGACTAGTGTCCTCTCCCATCCATTGCACATACCATCATTTTATTTTCTCTTTGTGAAGTTTTTCACCTTTTTTAACGAGTTTGATTTCTAAGTAACTTTCTTTGAGGAGACGATCTAGGAATTTATTCCTAATTATTACACGACATCCTCCTGCACTTGGGATAGCTTTAGTGCTACTCATTTTTGAGTGAGTCAGGTTCACCTTCGAAAAAACAAGAGAATTGGTTTGAGCTCACAAAGGTGGACTTAGATGAGGATGGCCAGGAATTGATTGAAAATTCAGAACCTCGAAGTTCTTTGCGATTAGTGGATGAAGCTTTGGAATTTGAATTAGGTGGGTTGGGAGACATTGATTTTCTAGAGGGGAGGATTTGAACAATGTGGGCTTTGCATGCAAGACTGGGTCTGAGGGCGAGTTTGATGAGGAATTGAATGAGTTAGTGGCAAAGTCCTTTGATTTTGATCCCGATATGCATGTTCCATTGAAAAAAGTGAAAGTGGTAAGAGAAGAAAAATCTATTGTTATATCAGAGCGTCGCACTCGCTCCAAAAAATTCCTTTAATTTTTTATGTATATCCTTACTTAGAATATTAGGGACATTCTTTCGTCAAAGAGTAGGCTTCGTCGTATATTGAATAAAAGTTGCTCTTCTGTGATGGCCATTCTAGAACCGTTTTTGAATTTGAATAAATGTAGCAAATGGGCAAGATGGATGAAGTTGCCGTTTTACTTAAATAATGCTGCAATGGGTGGAAAAATTTGACTTTTTTGGGGGGAGGAAGTAGAGTTTGAGTTGCTTTCAATGTCGGATCAAGCTATGAGTGAGTGGTTTGTTCATGGGAATTGTCAGGTGCTTGCAGCTTTGTTTATGCTAGCTATTTTCGAGTCAAAATATTGGAGCTTTGGGATTTTTTGAAGGGACAAAACTCTTGTGGACTCCCTTGGTTCATTGGGGGGGGGGGGATTTCAATATAATTCGAAATGATACAGAAAAGGTGGGTGGTATGTTTTAGGCCTCTCAAGCGAAGAGGGAGTTTAATGATTTCATTCATGAGTGTGCTCTGGTGGATCTTCTGTGCGAAGGCAATCGCTTGGCATGGTGTAATGGGAGGCTAGGGAGAAGACAAATTTGGGCTCGATTGGATAGAATCCTAGTGAATTTGCAATTTTCGAACTGTTTTGGAGATGTTTAGGTTTCATATTTGTCGCGAACCTCCTCTGATCATGCTCCGATGCTGGTGAAGTTGGTTAGAGATGTGGTGTCAGTTCCCTTGCCTTTCAGGTTTCTTCGTATGTGGGGCTCCCATGAGGAGTTTATTCCTCTAGTGTAGTTTGTTTGGAATTCCAATATTGAAGGGTTTGCTATGTTCCGAATTAGCAGGAAGTTGAAGTTACTTAAATGTGCATTGAACTCGTGGAACCAGGAGGTTTTTGGTCGTGTTGATGTAGAACTCAAAATGCTGGAGGATAGTATTGTCAAGTTGGAGATATGTCTTGCTTGTAACTTTTCGCCTCAAACGAAACTTGATTTGCTGACCTGCAAACAAGAGCATATTCATTGGGTTCATCGAGAGGAAATACTAGCCTATCAAAAATCCAGAGTTAAATGGCTTGCTGAAGGGGATTCCAATACAAGTTTTTTTCATGCTTCCTTATGGGTCAAGAGAAAGAGTCAAATAATTAAGAGGATGTGGTTTGATAATGGCAAAACGTTGGATTCGAGTGATGCAGTACATGAGGGGGCAATTTCATTTTTTCGTCAGCTCCTTTTGGTGACACCGGTTGAAAGAGATTTGGATGAGATGGAGCTGATCCAACCTGTGGTTTCTATGGAAGATGTAAAGGCAAAAGTTGGCTAGGATTAGATGACTAAATGATAAGGTTTATCTTATCATTATTTGATTAAATTTGGTTGAATGTAAAATAAGTATTGATTTGTATTTAAACAATGTTGAGTCTATCTAGAAGTCTTAGGTATTGTTTAGATAAGTCTGAGGTTAAAATTGAGTTATGGAAGATTTGTATTTATCCAGAAGAAAGCTGAACAGACTTTTAGTCAATAACAGAAGATGTTATTGCGAAATGTTAGCAGTTCGTCAGAATACATTTTTGCAACTGTTGCTAACCGTCAGCAGAGTCCTACTGTGACTAGAACTCTTTCCAGACTTTCTATTTAAAGGAATTCAGTTTTGTATCTTTTCAAGTACTTTGAGCCACAAATTTCAGAGAAGATATTCTGAGCATTTATGAGAGAAAATTCATTTGAGAATTTTCATGGGGTTTTTCATATCTTCTTGAGTGTGATCATGCTTTGAGTGTGAAGGAACATCGATTGGATTTCAGCCTCTGGAGTTCCAGAAGGGAAGTCAACATTTAAAGATCGCCAGAGGTTCTAGCTGCTATTGTTGTAGAAGAAAAACGGGTCGTTTGTCTAGGCAAGTAAGAGAGTCAAATTGCAAAGGTTTTATAATTGATAATTGCTTGTAATTGTTCTCCAAATAATAAGATTGACTTTTCTGGGTTTGGCTGCCCCGTAGGATTTTACCTTTAAAGAGTTCTTTAAAGGGTTTCCCTTTGTAACCAATCGTTGTGTTTTGCAAGTTTGATTATTTATTTTAAAATATTTGATTCATTTTGTAATCTTGATAATTGAGATATAACTTATTTGTTCAAGGAAATTGGTAGACAATTTCGTGGTTTTACAGGGGTACGTTGGAAATTTCAATTGGTATCAGAGAGTGGTTCACTCATTCGAGTGTGATCCATGTCCTTGTATATCATGTCGACGTCATTATACGTTCCACCATACTTCGATGGGAAAAACTATGCTTATTGGAAAGTTCGTATAAGAGCTTTTCTCAAGTCTTTGGATGAACATGTATGGCATTTAGTTGAACGAGGATGGACTAAACCCGAGACCTCTATAAATGCTTGGACGAAAGATGAAATCAGCAATTGCAATTTGAATAGCAAAAGACTTAACGCTATTTTCATGATGGTATCCTCCGAAGAATTTAAAAAAATCTCCATGTGTAAGATTGCTAAAGAAACTTGAGATATTTTGGAGGTTACACATGAAAGCACAAGAATATTAAAAAATTCAAAATTATAGATGCTAACTTGAAAATTTGAAGAGATTAAAATGTTAGAAGATGAAAATTTTAATGATTTTTATGCTAAACTGAATGATATTGTGAATTCCAGGTTTAATCTTGGCGAAAAGGTGGAGGATTCAAGGATAGTGAGGAAGATTTTGAGATCTCTACTGGGAAGATTTCGGTCTAAGGTTACTGCCATTGAAGAAAGTAAGGATTTGGATACAATAAAAGTTGAAGAGCTAATCGGTTCCTTACAAACGTATGAATCCTCTCTTCCTCAAACTAGAAAAGGTATGTCCATTGCTCTCAAAATAATAAAAGAGGATCAAGATGATTTTTCTGATGAAAAAAAATCTTAACAATGAGGATATAGATCTCATAGGAAGAAAGTTCAGAAAATTCATGTTTAATAAAAAATATAGTGGACAGGAAAAAAGAGGTAAAGAATTTTCTGCAAAGAAAAATTATTTTGAAAAATAGAATAAAGAAAAATCTAATAAAGTAAAGTGTCATGAATGTTTTGGTTATGGTCATATGGGAATTGAATGTCCAAATTTTAAGAAAAATAAGGAAAAACATTGAATGTCATAGTTAGTGATAGTTCAGAATCTGAAACTTCAAGTTCTTCATCTGATTATGACAATACTTTTGTGGCTTTTTCTACTGTTGTTAATGATTTTTCTGATATTGAGCTAACAAAATTTGAAAGTGATGATGACAATAGTGATTCGGAGGTTGCTCTAGTTGTGGATGATCATGAGTTGAGTTTACAAGAAGCTTACAATGATGTGTATGAAGAAGTGATCAAATTAAAGAAATTCAACAAGAAGCTGTACAAGAAATTCACTAATATGGAGAGTGAGAAAAATAACCTGTCTGAGGCATTAAAAATTTCTGATATTGAAATAGCAAAATTAAGGGATCAAAAAATCTCACTAGAAAATGAATTGGAAAAGGTTCAAGAAAAAACAGTAACATAGAAATTAGAAGAGATGTTGAGTTTTCAAAAATCTAGTTGTGATCGCACAGGTTTGGAGTATATGATTTCCCAAGATATGGAACTTAAAGACTCATCATCCGTTGCCACCTCATCAAAAGATATTATTTTTGTTAAAGGAAGTCAAGATGAGGAAGTTCCAAAGATAGTCGTGTCTAAAACTCATGTTCCAAGAGCCTCACATGATAGATTAATGACAAAGAAGCTCAATCAAGGTAAGTCCAAAGGTAAGTTTATTTCTACTTGTCATTATTGTGGTGTTGTTGGCCATATAAGGCCAAATTGCTTTAACTTGAATAAAGTGAAGAAAAATAGAGGTGAAAGAAATCTAAAAAGGAAAAGAAAGAGTCTAGAGAATCAAGTTTGTCATATGAGTCAACAAATCAATTTTTTAAATCTCAAACTTGGTGAACTAGTAGATTTTTGCTTTCAAAATAAAGAAAATATCATACAAAATGATGTTGATAAAAAGAATAGGCCAAACTTTGAAGTAAAGTGGGTGGTCAAAGAAGATGCCATGTCACATTAATTGATAGGACTACTTGCATGTTCTTGCATCCTTTATATTATTGCATTGGCCTAGGACATGTATTTTATTTTTCTGTTTTGTTTTATGTTTCTGTTTTAAATAAGAAAAATATAATATAAAAAAAATTCTGGTTTGGTTCAAAACCTTTCTTTAAGGAAAGTGCATGCTTGATATGTCAAAGTTTGAGCATTTGTATTCTCACTTAATAAATTTTTGAACCTATGCATCTCTTTATTTTGCGTGATTCACTTTATGCATACTAACCCTATGGATTATTTTGGCAAATCTCATTTTCAATACACAGTGAGGAACTTATATGTATGCATCTTATAATTAAAGTTCAGACTATTTAATGGGATGTTCATCAAAGAGGAAGTTCATGCCTTGAATTGACTAATACTAGTTGAACTTAGTACATCAATAAAGATCTCTCCTCTTGCCAAACACAAAGAGTTGATCCATATAGAAAAAGTCGGTGTTAATTTATTGTGAAAAAAGACAAACACCCTACACGGATCTACCACCTTAAGTTCTTACAGAAAAAAAAAAATCGTTGCTCTAATCATTATGGAAAAAGATGAGCAACAAATATGAACACAAAAAGGGGGTGTACAAACTAGTGTTTGGAGGAGATGCTCATGTATTTAGGCCCTAGCATATAGTTTGACTTTTAAGGTGAAGCAACAAACTCTTGTGAGCATCTATAAGAAGCAATCCTTCATAAGTAAAGGTATCAAAAATATATTGAATAAAGGAGTTCATAAAAATGCTATGGTATAAATATACTCACTCACATACTCACATGAACTTTGACATTGATGATCTTATGAGAAGTGAACATCCATAGTGATTGTTGCAAATAAAAATGTGTACTTTATTGAATTTGTTTTGTAAGTTACACTATATTTGAACTAAGATGGATTTAGGCATATTACTTGCCCTATTGCTTATTCATATATTTATATATATATATAAAATCAATTTTTTTTGTTATTTTTATTTTTTCTAATCTCTATTTATTTTGGTTTCTATAAAATAAATACAAAAATAAAAATATAAAGTTTTTTTTTTTTTTTGGTTTGTTTGAGATATGAGCCTAACTCTGTATTTTTGCCTCTTACGTTGGTCTTGGAGTAGTCCCAATGTGACTCTTTTTTTATTTCTCGGGCACATTCATAGGCACACGGCACTTATGTGCCTTAATTTTTTTTTCTCTTGTCTTGTGTCTCTTACATGCCCTGACCCCCACCCCCTTTCTCTCCTATTTTGCACGGCATCCATCTCACTCACACATTTCCTCCTCTTTTAAGACCCAACCGAATCCTTCATTCACTCATATCACTAGTTAGACTTTTGAAATTCTGAAGATCATCCAGTTCTACTAATCTTTGCATCCTAATCAAGGTAAGACTTATGTGATTTTCGGACTTCTCAAGTTTCTAGGGTTGATATGTATTTAGGTCGATTTATGAGGGGCTATTCATTATATGTGATTTATTTGGTCGGGTTGCATTGAAATCACTATGGTTGCTCAGTTGAGCATTCTGTTTGCATGTATTGAGGACGGTTTTTGAGTGGGTCCTTAGCCTTTGTCATTCGGTTTTCATGGAATGCCCACCAAGTGTTTGTCTTTTTGTCTCAATCAAATTGTCTTAATCATTTGCTCATTGTTTAATATATATTCATACTCATACATCATGTGCATTTAATCCATGAAAACTTGATATACATGGGAGTTGTTCATCATGTCTTTTTTAGTGTCTTCATCTTGGCACATATAAGTGATATTTATTCTATTTGATGTCTTATCAGATTAGTGACAAAAATGGGGAGTATTGGAAGAGCAAATTGGAATAAATTTAGGGGGAGTCTAATGAATTTGCTAAAAATAAAAAAAGAGAGCAACAAAATATTGAGGGGGAGAACTAAGTATTGAACATGGTTATTGATGATGACTAGAACACTCTCTTTTTGTAGATTTACATCACATCTAACCTTTGACTATTATTGAGACTAGTTTCAAGGAATGTTCTATGTCATTTCTTCTCATTACTGTATTAAGATTTTTTTCACGAGATCTTGGTCTGTTGGTTATTTTTTCTTAGGTACACATTACATTCATCAAGTTAGTTTTGTGACCGATCCGCCAAAGGGAAGATTGTATATGCAAGACATTCATCAAGTTGGTTTTATCACCAATCCGCCAAAGGGGGAGATTTTAAAGGCAAAAATTGGCTAGAATTAGATGACTAAATGATAAGATTTATCTTATCATTATTTGATTAAATTTGGATGAATGATAAGGTTTATCTTATCATTATTTGATTAAATTTGGATGAATGTAAAATAAGTATTGATTTGTATTTAAACAATGTTAAGTCTATCTAGAAGTCTTAGGTATTGTTTAGATAAGTCTTTGAGGTTAAAATCGAGTTCTGGAAAATCTGTATTTATCCAGAAGAAAACTAAACAGAGTTTAGTCAATAACAGAAGATATTATCACGAAATGTTAGCAGTCCGTCGGAACATATTTTCACAACTGTTGCTAACCGTCAGCAGAGTCCTACTGTGACTATAACTCTTTCCAGACTTTCTATCTAAAGGGATTCGGTTTTGTATCTTTTCAAAGATTTTGAGCCACGAATTTCAGAGAAGATATTCTAAGCATTTATAAGAGAAAATTCACTTGAGAATTTTCATGGGGTTTTTCATATCTTCTTGAGTGTGATCATGCTTTGAGTGGGAATGAACATCGATTGGATTTCAGTCTCTGGAGTTCCAGAAGAGAAGTCAACATTTAAAAATCGCCAGAGGTTCTGGCTGTTATTGCGGTAGAAGACAAACGAGTCGTTTGTCTAGGCAAGTAAGAGAGTCGAATTGCAAAGGTTTTATAATTGATTATTGCTTGTAATTGTTTTCAAATAATAAGATTGACTTTCCGTGGTTTGGCTACCTCGTAGGGTTTTACCTTTAAAGAGTTCTTTAAAGGGTTTCCCTTCATAACCAATTGTTGTGTCTTGCAAGTTTGATTATTTATTTTAAAGTATTTGATTCATTTCGTAATATTGATAATTGAGATCTAACTTATTTGTTCAAGGAAATTGATAGACAATTTCGTGGTTTTATAGGGATATGTTGGAAATTTCATAGGAGAATGATGACTTATGTGCTGCCCTTCTATGGAGGAGGTCAAGTAGTCTCTATGGTCTATCCTTGCAGATAGTAGCCCAGGCCTGGATGGTTTCTCGGCTAGTTTTTTCATGTTGGCTTGGGATATTATTAAAGATGATCTTTTGGCAATGGCTAAGGATTTTTTTGAAGGGCAACCCATCTCTACTTTCTTTGGGGCTACCAACTTGGTTTTAATTCCAAAGGTGGATGAACTTGTGGGCTTTGGCCAGTTTCGCCCAATCAATTTTTGCTCAGTTGTTTATAAAATAATGTCGAAGATTATGGTTTGTTGTTTGGTACAAATCTTGAACAAAATTATTTCTCCAGAACAGGTAGGGTTTATCCCAGGTAGAAGTGTTTTTGAGAATATTTCTTTGGCCCATGAACTAGTTCAAGGCATCAATAGGAAGGGGAGAGGGGGAAATGTTATGTTGAAAATTGATATGGCCAAAGTTTATGATGGTGTTAAGTGGAGCTTTCTCCTAGAGATCTTGCATAGATTGGGTTTTTCAGAGAAGTGGAGGAGTATTGTTTTTAATGTTGTTTCATCCCCTTTTTATTTGATGATGCTTAATGGGAGTACCAAAGGGTTTTTTAAGCCGTCGCGTGGGTTTCGACAAGGTGACCCCCTTTCTCCTTATTTATTTATTTTGTCTAAGGAGATTCTCTCTCGTATGCTTCACAAAAAGTTTCACATGGGTTGTATTAAGCCTTTTCATCCTGGTGGAGGAATTTTGATTTCCCATTTGTTTCATGTGGATGATATTTCGATTTTTGCTAATGGAGGGAAGGCATCTATTCGGAACCTTATGGGAGTCTTGAATCGGTATGAATTGATTTCCGAACAAAAGATTTACCCAATTAAGTCTTCAATGTTCTTCTCTTCATCTATTTCGACTGCCCGCAAAAATGGATTGAAGGTTATATAGGGTTTTGAGGAAGGTAGCTTGCCTTGCACGTACTTGGGTGTTCTTGTAATTGTGGGCCATAAGAAAATTTGAATGTTTGACTCATTCTTGGCAAAAATACAGAAAACTTTGGCTAGGTGGAAGAGTAAGCTTCTTTCTTTTGGTGGTAAAATTGTGCTCATCAAACATGTTTTGAATAGTATGCCTATTCATATACTCTCGGTCTTGAATTTGCCAAAAGGAGTGCTATCAACGATCAAGAAAATTTTTTATGATTTCCTTCAGGGATCTTCAATTGATATTAAAAAAAGGAAGTGGGTATCTCGGCAGAAGATTTGTTTGCTGGTTGAAGAGGGAGGGTTGGGTATTCGAGACCTTCATGAAGTTCAAGAATCCTTATGAAATTTGTGCTGAAATTAATTAATGAAAAGTGGATGTGGTCGAATTTCTTTTATACCAAATCTGTGGGAAACTCTCATCTTCGTTTTGTTATGCAGCTTTGAAAAGGATCTAGGTTCTGGAAAGGGCTCATGCAGAGAGTGCCGAAGGTCCTAGAGCATTCAAGGTGGATTACTCGGGATAAGCTATCTAAGTTTTGGTTGGATAATTGGCTAGGGGAGGGGCCGTTAATCACATCTCGTCCTGTGGTTGGCAATATTGATCTGCAGGTAGCGAAGGTCTTCACGAAAGCTGGACCGAATATGCATATATTAAGGGAGTTAGTCCCGAATGACATGTGTAGGAGAATTTGGGATTCTATTGTTCGATTATGGCAGGGAGCTGATAGATGTGTTTGGCAGCCATCAATTGATGGTGAATTCAGTACCAAGTCAGCTTGGAATTTAATTTGAAAACATGGGGATGTTTTCCCTTGGAATAAATGGCTTTGGAAGAATTGGCTTCCAAAGAAATCATCATTCTTTGTTTGGCAAGCTAAGAAGAGGGCAATCCCAGTCGACAACATTATTTAGCAATTAGGCATTCCTCTTGTTTCGAAGTGTGAGTGTTGTGTCCGACTGCAACAGGAATCTTTTCAGCACATTTTATGTGAGGGTGAAGGAGCTAAAAAAGTTTGGAAATATTTTGCAGCGGCATGTAGTATGAGAATGCCATAGATTCGAAATTAGGAGGGAATGATGATTTTTTGGTGGCAAAGAGCTTCATTATCAGCACAAGTTGGGTGGCTTCGGGGGTTCTCCCTATTGTGATTTCTTGGGCATTATGGAGAGCTCGATGCACTGCACGAATGGAAGGTATTAATTTTAATCCAGATAGCATTATTCGATTTGTTAAAACTTTAATTACAGGCCTATCTACTAAGATCAAAGGTTTTCGGGGGATGGGGCTCATGATCGGGCCATTATAGAATTGTTAGCTTGTCTAGTGGTCCCTCTTGTTGATAGGCGAGTGAGACTAATTGCGTGGCAACCTCCAGAGCGAGGGCGAGTAAAACTGAATGTAGATGGAGGATCTTGCAGTAACCCAGGAGACGCTGGTGGGGGTGGTATTATTCGGAACCACCAGGGGATAGTAGTGGCTGGGTTCATGCACGCTTATGGTCATGCCACGAACAACATCGCCGAATGTAGAGCTCTTCTTGATGGGCTTTGATTGTGCAGAGGCTTTGGATTGCGGGATGTACTAGTAAAGACAGACTCATTGATCTTAGTAGGTTGGTTGGCTTCGGGAGCGTGCAAAAATTGGTTTCTTTGGGATTTCTGGGAGGAAATTATAGCTATTGCTCATGATTTAAATGTTTGTTTTCAGCATATTTTTAGAGAAGCTAATATGGTGCCTAATTTTTTTTTGCTAAGCAAGGAATTCGAGGTATTGTCTTGGATTTTGTGACGTTGATCTCACTCAAGGTCCGATTTGGGGTTTGATTCGCATGGATAGATTTGGCATCCCTTATCTTAGATGTTGAGAGTCTGCTGGTGTGGATGGGGTGCTTGTTGGGTGGTTGTTTTTTCTGGTCTTATGGGCAATTCAGAATTGTTATGTTTGGGGAGTTTTTTTTCTAACTTTGCTTGGGTTTGTTTTTTGTTTCATGGTATTCCTCCGCTATAAGTGAAGGTTTTTTTTAATAAAATTGAGTAGAGGTCACTCTTGGACATGTGACCTCGACTCTTAAAAAAATGCTATATAAATATACATATAATAGCCTTTCACACTTGAGAAAACCACAAATCTTTTTGTAAAGATGCATTTCATTTTCCTATCCATGGTAGAGGCAATGTTATTTTTACTTGACCTACCAATTAAATGAAGTTTGTTTCCATATCTATATTATGTTCATGAGATAATGTCATGTCATTAATACTTGTGAGTCAAGAGTTCCATGCATGGAATCCTCAAATGGAAAAGAGTTATTAACGTTGTGTTTCATACTCCTTTAGGCCAGGTTCCAGTAATTCGAGTCTTCAATCTCTCACATGCACACTTAGAGAAATCATAGAGAGTTGGGGGCATTGGTGGAGATCGGGGAGTTTCCGACACTTAAGTTAGTATCTCCTTCATAGTTTGTGCAAGTGTCTAGCAGAATCATAGAAAGTTTTTCATACCTAGAGATCGACTTTTATACTAAGCTTTATAGGGAGGACAACCCATACCTTGCATCAAAGAGTATATAATCCCTTAATTGTTCACTTAGTCATAATTCTTTAATGCGACATGGCTCCTAGGGTGTTAATGCGGCATGGAGACCTAGGATCAGCGTTACTAATGTGGTGTGGCTTCCTGATTTCTTTATCCCAAGGTTGCACATCATCAGGCCTCTCCATGCTTCTTGTCAAAAGACCAAGAGGTCCCTATATTTGTCGGCCACCTTTCTTCATAGGTTCTCAAGTGCTAGGCATCGTAAGGGGCTACTGGGGCGACAAGCCCCTTCCATCTTTGCTTTGGGTTTCCCACATGATTGTGGTTATGGGTTAGCCTCAGCTTTTGGGCTGGGTGGCCTTATCAGGTAGAGGGGCTGTCCAGTCGGGTTGGACTTTCCTTATATGGGCTTGTTTTATCGGCTTTTAGTTAGGGGTGAGGGGTATCCCTCTACAGTTACCCTACCAATTCCTATCAAACTAGTTCGATAAGAATTTCTTCTTACCATTCTCTTCTTGTTACCATTTTCCCATAGTTGCAACTGTTAAGCTCCCTTTCTCTTAAAATGGGAGCCATTTATCCTCCCAACTCTTCCACATGTCCAGTTACTAGTTACTTTTGCTTGGTCTTTTCATCATTTAATGCAGTTGTGTAACGGTTCCTCTCCCGACTTCACTGGCACATTTTCTAACAGTTGAATTTGGCACTTGATTGAGTATGTTTTGTCCCTTCAGCATTGATGGTGTCAGGTGACTCTCCCCACGTCACATGTACAATACGCGCTGCAGGATTCGTGCTAGGCTCGCTGGCTTCTTGGGGGACGTGCATTCCCATGATTCTAGGATACCGACCGTTGCCCATTCTGGGATAGATTGGTAGCTATTTATCCCCCTACTCTTCCATGTGTTAGGTTCTTGATTACTTTTTCCTAATCTTTTCATCATTTAATGCAGTTATGCGATGTTTCCTCTCCCGACTTCACTAGCACGTTTTCTGATAGTTGAATTTGGCACTTGATTGATTATCTTCTGTCCCTTCAACATTGATAGTGTTAGGCGGCCCCCTATGTCACATGTACAATAATACTACGCGCTGCGAAATTCGTACTGGGCTCACTGGCTTTGTAGGGATACCAACAATCTCCTAGGGTCTATTTAACCCCTCTCCATCGTTGTTGGAGCTCACTTTATCCACTCTTCCTTCTTAGAGCGTTCTAGGCTTCCTTCTTTTCTCTTCAAACCTTTCTCCGCATGTTCTGCTTTCCTTTCTTATGTCTTTGCATCTTTATGGCTCCAAAGAATTCTTCATGTTCTACCCCTAAAAGCCTTAAGTTAGTCAAGCCTTTTGGTCACTCATGAACCTCCAAGGACTTGGACCTACATGAGGTCTGCACTGAGGCACAGAGGTTTAATGGCTTTTTGTGGTAGTCAGTGGTTACTCCCAAAGAATCGGAGTCGCTAAGGATGAAGTTCAAGGTACCTAGCATTGTTGAGTTGGAGGTGCCGTCCCCCTACAAGGACGCTGTGGTTTTCAAAAGGTACGTGTCGAAGGTGGCTTTGTACACCAACATATTCTCTAGTGGCCTTAGGATGCCATTCTGCCATCCAGTTCGCAATTTGCTAGACTTCCTAAGTTTGGCACCTGCCCAATTCCACCTAAATACATGGAAGATCCTGGTATCATATTGTGTTATATGGCAGTGGGCACTGGGAGAGGTTGGTTCCAAACACCTTAATGATCTTACTGCTTGTCAGTTCTTCCTGACCCAAACCATTCTGGAGAAAAGTGAGAACACCTGTAACTTCTGCTCCTTCCAGGCGCTAGCTCGTTTAGAGATGTAGTACAATAGGGTGAAAGGATGGAGTTAGTGCTTCTTTTCTGTATCCAAAAAAGGGTGGGAGTTCCTAGTCAGGCAGCTTAATCAGTGCAACTACCTAGTTCGAGCCATCTGGGGGCTGGTGAGGGACAACAAAAGCATTAGTGTCAAAACCCCAAGGAGAGTGGCCCCGAGCCATGCCTCGACACTACCCTTGACATGCCAAGATAGCCCCCTAAGATTGTCATTGACATGCTAAGACAGTGCCTTGACATGCCATGACAGCCTATCAACTCTTTCGTTGACATGCTAGGATAGCCCATTAATACTATAGCTGACATGCAAGGACCGCCCCATTGACACGCCCAAGACAGCACACAGGAGGCATGCCATGGCCTCTGCCATGACACGCTCTTAATACTCAGCAACACCCAACAGGCTTGCCCAGGGCATGGCATGCCCTTGACACTCAGTAGCACGCAACAGGCATGCCATGGCTCCTGCCATGACATGCCCGTGACAGCCCATGGCTTGGCCATCAGTATACCAAGGCCATGTCATGACATGCCTAGCATGCACAGCAGCAGCAGTAAGGTTAGTGGCATGCCTTAGCAGGCATGGCATCTAGTACACAACTCCAGCCAGTGCCTTGCAACACCAACTCCCTGGCCACCTACCTGGGCCATGCAGAGCCAGTGCACGACACCAGGCCGTGCCCACCAATAGCAACGCCCAGGCCACCTGCTTGGGCCATGAACTAGCCTTGCCCAGCTGTGGGCCATGAGTCAAACCAACTGTGGGCCACGAACCAGTCTAGCCCATTCAGGGGCCATTGCACACCACGGGCCATCATGGGCCCATGCAAGACTTATTTTATTGCTTTCATTTATTTTTATCTAAGTATTTTTCATGGGATCTTTTGGGAGTTTTCACTTAATAAGGTCTATATATATGACCATTAAGCATTTCATTTAAATCTTTTGACAATTTCCTTTGAGGACGACTTATTATTCTTGAGATCATTGTTTGATGTTTTTGCACTTGGGTTAGTTGGGTGCAATTTGTGAATCCCAATAAGAGGATTATCACATTACAATTCGTGAATATGTATGATTCAATTTATCCAAAATATGAATATTTTCCATTCAACATCTTGCAATTCGTGAATAGGTGTTGAGTTGTTTATCATTGGTGTTCATATATTTTCTTGCATAGTCCCATTTCCCAAACACCCCACACGCCTACCATATTGCCATCCATTACTTTCCATATTCGACATTACCATAAAGCAAGCCTTCTTCCATTCTCCAATTGACTTAGCTGAAATTCCCACTTACCATATAAGGATTCCGAAACTTTAGGAACCCTAATTCCCTTCTATATCCATATCCCTTAATTTTTGGTTATTGGTCATACTTACCATATTTAATCCCTTAATTCTAGGAATTATCCTAAAATTACTCAATCATTCAATCAATCCATTCCCTCTTACCATAGCCGAAATACACAAGCTAAATTGCCTCCTACAATTTTGCAGACCTTCTTCCATCATCCAAACCCTAACCTCACTCATCATCCAAACCCCAAAACATCTCAAGTGGCGCCAATGCCAAGAATACACATCAAATTTGTGCCTCATTACTATAGTCCACGAGTTCATCATTTAGATTACCCTTATATACCATCATTTACTATACTTTCATCACTAAACACCAAACCTCCATTAACCTAGGAACCCATCATTACAAGAATTTGTTCAAGGCCAAGCAAGAGGGGTAGTAACTTCGGCCATCTCAAGGAGATTTGGCATAAGGAGATCATAGTGTTTAGGGATTTGACTGAGGTCCCTAACAGTTAGGCCCACTGCGACTCTAGAGGAAATCAGTCACATTGAGATCATCCAGGCTTGCGTGAAGGCCCATTTGAATCATATTTTCTCTGAGGCCTTGATGGACAGTGGTAGCCTTCAACAGTACCTACATCCCCTGAGTAACTTGCATTTTGCTGACCTAGCCATTCCGATGCAGACAACTGTCCCTCAAGTCCCTAGGCATTCCCTTAGTTTGTCAGCGGAGGGGAATGGGAACAAACCAAGGAATGAATCTCTCACCAAAGCCGACTCCAACGAAATTCACATCCTCCCTTCAGGGCAAACTTTTGTGGAGGTGCTCATACAACGACCAAAGCATCATTGTTGAAAAAGGCGGTGGTTGTATTTTCCGTATCGCCTCTTCGAGTTGCACCTTCTTCTTCTTCTTCTCCTTCTCCACGTGGAGAGGTCGGTGCTGACCTTCTTCAACAAGTTCGGGCCAACCCTCTTATGGCCAATGTCGCACAGCCAGAGGGGACTCTCCCTATTACTTCAGAAGTTTCTTCCCTAACCCTGCCAAGCAACGAGGGGATTGTGGAACTCTTGCCTGAACTTCTAGTTCTATGGGGTCTTTTTGGATCACCCCCTCCAGGAGTCGCAGATAGTGCCCCTATCCCTCAATATTGACCTCGAGATGGTCCCCTCCCTTTTATCCAAGGAGTGTCTTGCCAGGGGTGAGGATTTCCTTGATGAGGTTTCTATCTCGGATTCTCCATCCCTTATTCTACTGAAGTTGAGGTTGCCTTGACCGAACCTAGTTTGGAAGGTGAGGGAGGTGATGACATTGCGTCTGGGAGGGAGATAATGAGGGTCGTGTTGTAGGCCAAGGTGGTCCTAGTGGATGCACCCGAGACTGAGGTTGCAGCGATGTTAGTGGAGGTCAATGAAGCTTTCACTGCTGAGGCCAATGTCAAGGCTCTGCTGCCCTCCACTTACACCATCCCTGCCTTGGTTTTGATAGAAGTTAGCGCTAGAGTCAAAGTTGGTAAGGGCGGTGAGGCCCTCACTACTTTGGTGAATACTAGTGCTTCTTTGGTCTTCATTGACACCATCACGACTTTGGCGTCCATTGGGGATGGCACCGAGTTGGGTACAAGAACTACAAGAGAAGCTGGGGCTAGTCTTGTTATGAATGCATCGGCAGGTGGGGTGGCAACAGTAGTTTCTGCGGGCCTCAGGGTTGGAGAGATTTTTGATCGTGCTGTGGAAGTCAAGGGTGAAGGTGAAGGCCTGGGAGGTCCAACCCAGATAGAGTTCGTGGTGGCTACTAAGGCCCCAGGGGGTGATGGCATTATGCTTGAGAACCCCTACAAGGAGAGAAGTGATGCTGCTCTATGGCCAGCCACGGGCAAAACCCACCCTAATCCTATCCAGAAAATGGCTAGGATGCTTAAGGAGTTATTCTTGAGGGTTAGTCATCAATCTAGTTACATTTCCCTTTTAAGCCTTCTTTGCATATCTTTCTTTCATACCAACTTGAACTTTGATCATGGAGCATAGAGCTGTTGGCAGCATTCATCGTCCAGGAGGGGCTGGAAGGCAAGAACCAGATGCTCCGATATTTGGTGCAATTGACCCTGCGCTGCGCTGAAGAAAAGAGGGAGAGAAAGGAGAAGTTGGAGGAAACCCTCGTCAGGGTATAGTTCAGTTGAAGATGGAGGTAGAAGAGGATACTCCACCTTCGTTAACACAAGGCCCAACTCAAGTTTGACTTGGAGATGTCCTGGGAGAAGGCTAGTTCACATTGCCTTGAAACAACGCTTTCCACTGAGGTAAGAAACAACCTTCAAAAGTCCTTCGACTGCCAAGAGAAAAGCTTCAAGTTGAGAACTTGCGACGGACTAAGCAGTAAGACTCTGATGCTCGATCATACAAGTGGATCGAGGGAAAGTTTGAGGAGGCCTCCAAGCCTCTCCAGGAAAAGAGGGATTCTTTCAATACAAAGTCTAATAGAGTAAAGGACTTGGATTTTGAGAAGATTGAGGCCGACTGTTCGATAGCTGCCCATGAGGCGACCATCATGGACCTGCGCTTTCTCGCCTCGACAATGCCAAAACTGCCCTTGGAGTTGTCTCACTTCCATCTGGTTCGTGACTATGCCTTGAATTACGGCTACTTAGAAGGTTTGGAGAGAATGAGGGATCATGTGCTCCTAAACCCCCAGAGTAATTTGAGGGCAATGAAAATATGAGATCTCCCTTATGATCCTATAGCCTTGAAACGAGGTGCTTTGATAGGGAAAGAGATGATCCCGAGCACACTCTTAGACAACCCCACCAATTTCAACCCCGCAGGCTGAATATTTTCCTCCTCATATTGATGTATTTTTGCTTTCCTTTGCTTGTACTCCATGATAATATTAATGAAATTATTCATGTGTATTCCTCTCCTCGTTTTGAGTTCATTTTCTTCTTCATTCTTTAGCCTCTTTCTTGTTTTTTTTTTTTTTTGTTCTTGCTCCTGGGAGTGTATCGTGTGAGGGGCTATTTCATTTGCAATATCAACACTCCATGAGCAAAATTGACCCTCCAACATAGTTGTATAATCTCGATCTAGTGGAGCTCTTAAGGAGTTAAGCCATATTGTGGAGAGACTGGGCCCATATTCTGTGGGGAGAGAGGTTGGGATGCCTTAGGCTAATCCTTCCTCTTTGGTCTCACTGGGGGGGAACGAGTTGTCACGCAGCCGAGAAGTTTAACACATTGCTGGAAAAAATAAATAAGTTAATACAACTCACCTTTGGTCCAAGGGTGCCAAATTTGGAAACCTGGAATGCTTTGCTGGAGATATGAAGCGTTAGTCATTTGGCATTCCGTTGTTGGAGATGGTGTTCCATTGTTAGAGACGGCTTTCCATTGTTGGAGATGACATTCTAGTAGTTGTGTTGGGTAGCTAAAGGACTAAACCCGCACTCCATCGAGGGGGAGTAGTAGGGATGCCTTTGGCTAAGCCTACCGCTTTGGCCCCTCTAGGGAGATAATTTATTAGACGGCTAAAGAGCTGGTCAGCACTTCATCATGATAAGGGTTAGATAAGTTGTTGGGCAACCAAAAAGTTGGACCAGCTCTTCCACATGAGGAAGGTTGGGCTGCCTACCCACCTATTAACCCTCGCCAGGAGGTAAGTGTTTGGCATTTTGGGACTAGAGCTTCGCTCCTGCCTGTTGACATCATATGAAATGTAAGTGTTGGGTCAAACTAGTGTTGATTCCACTCTTCGTCGTGGCAGAGGTCGGGGTAAGTTGTTGGACAGCAGAGGGACTGGACCCACTATTTGTCGTAGGAAGGAGAAAATGGCCTTAAGCGTAACTCATCCCTTTGGTACCTCACAGGGATGTAAATGTTGGACAATTGAGTAGCCAGTTGTCACTTCATCATGATGGGGGCTGGTAAGTTGTCGGGTGGCGGAGAGGCTAGATTCGCTCTCCCACACAAGGAGGTTAAGCCGTCTGGCCACCCATTAACCCTAATAAGGAGGTAAGTGTTGGGTAGTTTGGGACTGAACCTGCTCCCACCTATTGACATCACAAAGAAGGTAAGTGTTGGGTTAAATTGGCGCTGATCCAACTCTTCACCATGGTAGAGGTTGGAGTAAGATTTCGGGTAGCCTAAGGGTTGGACCCGCTCTCCTTCGTAAGGGAGGTCTAGCCAACTGGGAGGTTGGACCTGCCTATTGCCCCTCACGAGGAGGTAAGTTACCGAGCAGTTTGGGACTGAATTCAATCCCCCCTGTTAACGCTCACAAGGAAAGTAAATGTCGACAGCCGAGGGCTGGCCAACACTCTTCCGCAGGATGGATAAAGTAGCATTTAGGCGTTATTCACCCCTTTGGTATTTCACGGGGAGGTAAGTAGTTGTTTGATGGAGATTTCATTCATAGAGATTATGCTGGTGGAGATTTCATTGGTGTAGATGAGGAGTCAAGATTATGGCTAGGTGAGACATGTTTTATTCCTAAAAAGTTGCACTTTCATTAGTGGAGTTTACACCATTGACATAGAAATGTAAATTACAAGTCAAAGTATTCAACAATAAAACTTCCGCAAGTGCTCGGCATTCCAGAGGTGCAGCAACTCATTATATTGAGAGTCTTGAAGCTAGAAGGAGCCCGAGTGGTTATTCATAGTGACCACAAAGGACCCATAAGCTTCTTCTTGAGTATTCCCATTAGCGTCTTGTTGGATGCCTCTACTTATCCGTTGAACTAAGGATGTCCTGGAGACTAGTAACGAAATTTGATCCCCAGTTCTCAACACCAATCTCGGTAGGGGTCAGAGTCAAACTACCTTTTGTTATTTGATATGATAATATGGAGAATATTGAATCTACATATGACCCATC
Organism: Carya illinoinensis; assembly: GCF_018687715.1. Taxonomy (NCBI): domain Eukaryota; kingdom Viridiplantae; phylum Streptophyta; class Magnoliopsida; order Fagales; family Juglandaceae; genus Carya; species Carya illinoinensis. The sequence goes on from NC_056752.1 coordinate 7,580,305, forward strand.
TTCCACATAAAGCGTGTGATGTTACTCACCGTGATTGTTGCTAGCGTCTCGGCCTCTACCCATTTGGTGAAATAGTCTACTACCACTTACACAAACCTTACCCCTCATTTGCCAGGGGAAAGGGGGCCTACTAGATCAATTCCCCATTAGGCAAAGGGCCACGACGAGATGATTGATGTCAATTCTTTCGGTGAGTGATGGGATACTCTAAAGTATTCTTGGCATTTCGTGTACTTCAGCACGTACTCCTTAGCATCCTGGAGGGCATGCGGCCAATAGCACTGCACCCTTCATCACTTTGCCTGCCAACATCTTTCCTCCAAGGTGGTCACTGCAAATTCCCTCATTTACTTTCGCCAGCACATATTGGGTTTTTTCAAATGAGATTCACCTTAGGAGAGGTGTAAAGTATTATCCTGTTCAATGTAGGACTCCCTCGACTATAGTGTAACGCACTGCTCTGTTCTTGATCTTGTTGGCTTCCCACCTGTTGTCGACTACTTCGTTAGCATCTATGTATTTGAAAATATCTAACGCCTACTCCAAAGCTCCCAACTTAACTTCTACCACCTCAATTCCTACAGTGAGTATCTTGACAGTTCTGGCCACCATTCGTTCTGTCAAGGGAGAATTTTCTTGCCTAAACTCTTCTTAGGCTAACTTACCTGCCTTTTGATTCTCAGCTATTGGAAATTGCTGGATCTGGAAGTATCTGAAGTGGGCAGACTCAACCTCCACTAGTGTTAGATACCTCTTTTCATTCTTCATCACGACTTCCCCCCGGTGCCAATCCTGGTGGTGGCTTCTAGGCAGTTCAAGATAAGAGGGATCTACTCTAGTGGTAGCTGCAATAGTAGCGACTATTGTTGTTGTAGCCATCTTCTTGGACGGGTTGACAATCATCCTTTTGGATGGTGAGCGTTGGCCGGTCAAATCGTAACCCCTAGCCCCCTAGCTCCTCATAGGGACTTGATGAAGTTTTCAGCCAAAACATGAGCCTCTTAATGTGAAAGGAGTCCTCCTTTTACCAACTTTGCCATGAACCGGAATCGGGGCCATACTCCTCCTAGGAATGCTACAAAGCACCTCCCTTGGGAAGCCATGCAAGATCATGTGAGCCTTGAAGGTTTTCAAGTGTTCCGGCCCGGCCCGAAATCCAGTTTTACCGGATTCCGGTTCCGTTTCGCCCCGAATTTATTCTGGGCCGAAACCCGGATTATGAAAACTGGATTTATCCAATCTAGACTTAGGTAAAAAATTCGGATTTCTTATTCAAAATCTTGTTAATCGGGTTTGTGTATATAAGGGATTGAAAAATAAAACCTAGCTCTCGCCTCTCATCTGTCTCGCCTCACTCTCATCTTTAGTCTCGGTCTCCTCCCTCTCTCTCTCTCTCTCTCTCTCTCTCTCTCTCTCACACACACACACACACACACTCAACAAACGAAACCCTAGCTGCACTTACACTTTGCACTCGGTTTACTCCATCTGCACACCCAGCTGGACGAGAATTTCACATCAACATACAACTCGATGAGAAGACAAACGCCCATATTGCCGACTATGACCTCTCTCGCCTCATCCGTTTTTTCTTCTCCTCCACTTTCTCTTTTTGAAGATTCTAACTGTGGGCCATGAATGGTCGTGGTTCTTTGCTCAAACCCACGATCTCGTCTTGGTCTCATCGGAGTAGAAGGTTGCCATTTTTTCTAGATAGATCGGCGAATTTGGTGAAAAACTGGGGTGGGTTTTGGATTTTGTTGTTCTTTTTCAGTTGTGTTTCAATGTGGGTGGGCAGGCTGGGTGGGGCGAATGGCCATGGGGTCAATCTGTCCCTGAAGATTCTTTGCTCAAACCCACGATCTCGTCGTGGTCTCATTGGAGTAGAAGGTTGCGATTTTTTCTAGGTAGATCGGCGAATTTGGTGAAAAACTGGGGTGGGTTTTGGATTTTGTTGTTCTTTTTCAGTTGTGTTTCAATGTGGGTGGGCGAGCCAGGTGGGGCGAATGGCCATGGGGTCAATCTGTCCCTCGGCATCTGATCGAGGGCACAAATGTTGTCGCCTAGTGTCATGGTGCCGGCGGCTAGAAGCACAAATGGTGGACGAGAGGCGGCATCGGTAGAAGAAAGAGAAAGAAGAAATGTTGTCTTTTATAAAAAAACAAAATATTAGATATATCATATACATTTATCAGATTTAAAAAAAAAAAAAAAAAGGACACGGTTTTAATCCGAAACCCAGAATCCGGGTTTTGAAAAACCAGGATTCGTCCGGGTTCTAGCCCGTTTCTGATCCGGGATAACCCAATCTGGGTTCCGGCCCGGATTTAAAATTCGAGTTCCGGTTTGGGTCTACTCGGATGAACAGTCCTAGTCCCATTGTAAATCTCCATAAGGGGACCTCAAAACTTTAGTGGTAAGGGCACTACTATCACCTCTTCGCTGTAAGGCAAGCCCGTGCTGGTGAGCAGTTAGTCTACCAACGAAGACGTGCCTATCTTTTTTGCCATCTCTTTATACTTTCCTTTGAAGTTATGCAGCTCGTTCTGCATGTTTTTTCTTTCTTCCTCTACGTTGCCTCCCTCTCCAGCGTTCCTAGACTATACGTGCTCAATGTTGCTTGGCTCTACATCATTTTTTGATTCGTTACAGGTTCCTTTGAGCATCTCATTCTCTTTTTGAAGGGTCTCCATCTTGGAAGTTAGCTTCCCTACCAGCTACGAGCCTCGCTTTCATGTTTGTCAATGTTACTTCCTTTTGTCCCCAAGTCATCTGAGAACGGGTTACTGTTGGCCTACAAAGAACACGTGAAGTCTATAAAGATTCTACAAACAGCACCACTATTAATATTGTATTTCGTACACCTTTGGGTCAGGTTTTAGTAACTCGGGTCTTCAATCTTTCACCTACACACTTAGATAAAAGACAGAGAGTTAGGGGCTTTGGTGAAGGCTCGCCAGTCTCTGATACTAAAGTTAGTATCTCCTTAGTAGTTTGTGCAAGTGTCTAGCAGAATCAAATAGAGTTCTTCGTACATGGGGATCGGCTTTTATACTAAGTTTTTGAGGGAGAATAGCTTATACACTGCGTCAGGGAATATATGTCCTCTTAACTGTTCACTTAGTCAAAATCTTTTAATGCAAAGTTGCTCTTGAAGTGGCGCAATTAATGCAGCGTAGAGTCTTGGGATTGGTGTCATTAATGTTGCATGGATTCCTGACCTCTTTTATCCCGTGAGTGCACATCGTGAGGCCTCTCCATGCTTGTTGTTAGAAGATCAAGGGGTCCTCGTATTTTCCACCTACCTACCTTCGCAGGTTCTCAGGTGCTAGGCGTAGTAGGAAAGTACTGGGACGACGAGCCCCTTCCATCTTTGGCTTTGGGTCTCCCGCATGATTGTGGTCATGGGTTAGCCTTAACTTTTGGGCCGAGCAGCCTTAGTAGACCGAGGGCTGTCCTGCCGGGCTAGACTTTTCTTATATGGATTTGACTCTAGGCTTTTAAATAGGGGAAAATCTCCTTACAGGCATTGTAATCTATTGAGGCCAACGCATGCAGCTAGGCTGTTCATTCGAGTTTCAGATCGGGTATCCAAGTATACCCGGGTTTCAAAGGTTTGGTTTTTGGCCAGGTATATGTGGGTTACGACATGGGTCAGAACTCGGGTGAATTCGGATTTTTTTAAACCTGGAATCCAGGTTCCGAATTCTACCTGGGTTGGGCTTATATATATATAATAACAAAACCTTATATTATTTAGTTTCTTTCACGAAGCATTTTTTTAAAAAAAAAAACAAAAACAAAATCTAAGAGCCTATTTTCTATTGTAAATTTTTCAAAAAAAAAAAAAAGGAAATGCTGCAAAGCATATTCTTTCATATATAAAACTAATTACCCTTTTAACTAAATGCATCTAAAAAAATATAATGCAATCACTACATATTTCATTATTTGGTATTTATACATTATAAAACGTAAATTACAATATATGAAATTACATATCAAAAGTGGATTACGTAGAGCCACCAATACATAATATGCCTGCTTCAAGCAATCAATGCATTCATCCACAATTGAATTTAGTTTTTGATGAATTTTTTGTCTCAGAATAGCCACTGTTGGTCCAAGCTTATCTGCAAGACGTATTCAACAATCTGTACATGTTGTGATTATCTGCATGTATGTACATGTTGACACAAAATCAATCTATCATTTAAATTATTAAAAATTATTAATTGACATGCTGATATGTTAAGTAAAGATATCAAACCTAGTCTTATGACTTAAAGCTACATTAATTAACCAAAAAATAAAGGTGAAAACTGCCACTTTGTGGCATTAGTGGAATCTGGGACGGTGTTAGTGGAATCTGGGACTACATGACCATACCTTCATTAAAGAAATAACAAGGAAACAAAAGAAAAAGGTAGAAATTAATATCTTACCATAACTGATAGGGGTGAGGCATAGCCGCATACATGATATTGGAGAATATGGTAGTACCAAAGCCACATAAGTGCTTCTTGTTCTTGACATGAATTAATGAACACTTCCAATTTTTTATTCTTGATCCAAACTAATCATTTATTTACTTTCTTTATCATTCCTAGGTTAATTTCTCCAAAATTTCCTTAATATTGACCTTATTCATATTAATACTGAGCAGTTTATTTTCAGTTGTAAACTTTGGTTTCAGGCATTTGGATCTTATTGTTGCTAAGGAAAAAAAGCTATAGAAGCAAGTTAGCCTGCACCCAACGTACATACATACATAGTTAATCAACCAATTAACTTCAACTTCTATAACTGTTTTCTTTCATTATTGTTTTCTCCTAATAAACCCAGAAATAGGCTTTTACCTGTTATTATCAATTCTCAAACCATAAAAGTGACCTAAAAAAATGGCACACGCAAGCTTCAAGAACTTTGTGCACAAGCTGGAACACATTTGAAACAGCAAAAGGCAAAAGTAGTTGGGTAATTGCACTAGGAACAAAACAAAAAGGAAAGTTTAACAATAAAAATGATACTTTTGAGAAAGAAATAATATTGGCATCAGCCACTGTTTGGAAACACCCGAAAACACACCATACGTGGCACTAGCTAAATGACGAATTTCTCCCCAGTTGCCCCCAGCTGCACGTTCCCTCCATCAGAATTAACCCATTTGATTTCGGGACAACAGAGCTCGAGCTCCTCTCCCCCTGAACCCTGTGAATTTTCTTTTTCTTCTTCACGTTGAAACCCTCAATCCCGTCGTGACCCCTTCTTCTTCTCGATTTCCCCTCACTGTGATTTCCCCTTCCCTTCATCCACTTACACTGTGATTTCCCCCATCTCAATCCCACGAGCCTTCAATCTCAGTCTCGCCGACGTTGTGAGTCCAAACACTACGAAACCACTGCGTCCAGAAATATGCAAGAGAGGTAATCTTCTTCAAACCAACCCCTTCTTACTCTTTGTTTCTCTGTGATGCTAGGGTTTAGAAATACATTTCTGGACTTCTATGTGTTTACTCTGTTTTTATCTCTAGGGTTTAGGTATATTAGCTGTAAATTAATTAGGGCTTGGTTCAGGGTGATGGAATTTGGTTCTGGATTTGGTTCTGTAAAATAATGGAATTTACATCTGGGTGATGCATATCTCACCAATTTGAATATTGGTTCGTGTGTTCTTGGTTGATGACCATAATAATTTCTTCGTTCACATTCTCCATGGACAATCTCGTCACCACAGGGTAGATGATAATACATTTTTAGCCTGAACCAAAAAATACTCAGACGTGAAATCTGCTTCAAAAATTTTAAATTTTAGGACAGTTTCTTCAAATTTGTTAATGGGATCACTTCCATCCCAAAGCATATGTTACTAAATCCAAAAGAAACATAATAGCCAACAAACCTGATGAGGGAGACAGACAAACTCAAGAATTTCAAAGCATTCTTC